>NW_028125865.1:0-378453 GCF_965194825.1 Balaenoptera physalus
TTAAAGGCACCTCTATTCTGTTCACCTTAGTGGCTCTTTCCAGGTTACGTCCCACTTAAAGTGGAGGGTATGTATTTCTTCCCAGCACCTTCAGCATTTATTCTTTGCAGTTTTTGCTGATGGTTATTCTGAGTGGTGTGAGCTGATACCTCTTTGTGGTTGAATTTGCATGAGTCTCATAATGCATTGAAATTGCGCTTTAAGACATATCCTTTTTATTTTTCCAGCTGTGATTAGAGCTTATTTCTTCAAAGTGTTTTCTTAAAGTATGTGTCACCATTTGAAATATTTTGGCCATTATCTCCCTCAAGGCATTTTGAGGGCAGGTTTCATTTACAGCCCTGCACTACTTGTTCATATGAAGTGACCATTAGCTCAGGCTTTTAACCTGCTTTTGCAGGTATCGGCCAAAGAGCAGCAGCCTTTCTACGTTCCCCATGCTCGTACTAGGGAAACAGACCTACTGGCCAGTGGTGTTCTTCGGTTATAAATTAGAGTGCAATGTGCCCGGATAAACCCACAAATGTTGATGTCTCCTTGCTTCTGTTTGTTTTAAATTTAATTTATATTTATTATTAGAGTAATATTCCATTGTGTACGTGGACCACTTCTTCTTGGTTCATTCCTCGGTTGATGGATATTTTCATTGCTTCCAAGTGCTGGCTATGGTAAATCTTGCTGGCGTACAGGTTTGCCAGCCTGTGACTTTTTGATTCTCATTTTCTCAGGTGATAGGCCAAGAAGTGATTGTGATTGATTGACTGGTAGCTCAATGTTTCCCTTTTCAAAGCACCTACATTGTGTTTTCATTAGTGGCTCTTTACATGCCCCACCTTACAACCGATGGTACGCATTTCTCCGCACTCCCTTCACCGTTTATTTTTTCCAGCATTATTCCTAATGGCCATTCTGACCGCTGTGAGCTGATAGGTTTTTGTAATATGGGTATGCAAATCATTAAAATTTTTAAAATTCATCATATTCCTATGCCTTTTTGTTTTCTCTTAAAAGAAAAAACCGTGAGTACAATATAGCTCTTGAAATTCTCTTCTTCGAAGGTTGCCCTCTCCTGAAGTTTTTGGTCGATTTTTGACCCCAGAAATTTTCTGGAGGGCACGTGCCATTTACAGAACTGCAAGTTGGTGAAAATTTAGTCACCTTTTGCAGTGGGTTCAAAGCTGCTGTTTTGGGAAACGGCCACAAGGAGGTAGCATTTCTCCATTCCCCAATCTGGGAACAAGGGCAGCAGAGCCTTTCTGGAAGTCATTGTCCTAGGTTGTAAATTAGAATGGAATTTGCCAGGAGAAATCCCCATATGTTTTTGTCTCATTACTTCTTCTTGGTTTTTAAAATTTTTTTAATCTGGGTAAAGTTTAGAATATTGTTTGTCCTAGGTGTACACAATCTGGTTCATTTGTACATTATGTATGTCTATTAATGTACAGATGCTCTTCCCATGTAAAGTATTAGTGTTCTGTCGACCTCCCTTGTTATATATTCGGTCTTTTTGATACATGTATATAATATGTATTTGTATATGTATAGTAACACTTATCTTCATTTCTCAATTTCCCCCCTCCTTTCCTTTTCGATGAGCATAGTTTGTTTTCTAAGCCTGTGAGTGTCTTTCTCTTTGGAAATATGTTCATCTGTGTCAGTTATTAGATAATGCCATAAGTGATAATATAGGATATAGGTCTTTTGCTTTCCGACCTACTTCATGTTTTTTGATTATCTCCAGGCTCATGTATGGTGCCCCAAAGAGCAGTGCTTCAATATTTTCCATGGTTAATATTCCATTGTGTACATGGACCACTTCTTCTTGTTGCATTCCTCTGTTGATGGACATTTTCATTGCTTCCAAGTGTTGCCTATGGTAAATATTGCTGGAGTGCAGGATTGCCAGCCTGTGATTTTTTTTTTTCCAGCCTGTGATTATTGATTTTCATTTTCTCAGGTGATAGACCCAGCAGTGGGTATGATTGATTGACTGGTATGGTAGCTCAACGTTTACCTTTTCAAGGCACCTCAATTGTGCTTTCATTAGTGGCTCTTACCACGTCCCCCTTATAATCGAGGGTACGCATTTCTCCACAATCACGTCAGCATTTATTGTTTGCAGCATTTTTGTTGATGGGCATTCTGACTGGTGTGAGCTGACAGGCTTTTGTAATTTGGGTTTACATGTCTGTAAAAATTCCTACAATTCATCATTTTTCCACGCCTTTTTCTTTTCTGTTAAAAGAAAAAAGAAAAAAAGTGTTAGTATTATATACCTCTTCAAATATTCTTTTTGAAAGGTTGCACCCTAGAATTTTTGGTCGATTTTCGACCTCAGTATTTTTTGGAGGGCAGGTGTCATTTACAGAACTGCAATTGGTGAATATTTAGTGACCTTTTGAAGTTGCTTTAAAGCTGCTGTTGTGGGAAACGGCCACAAGGATGCAGCATTTCTCCATTCCCCAATCTGGGTACTAGGGCAGCAGAGCCGTTCTGGAAGTCGTTTGCCTAGGTTGTAAATTTGAATGGAATGTGCCAGGAAAACCCCCCATAAGTTTATGTCTCATTACTCCTAGTTCGTTGTTTTAATTTTTTCAATTGGGGTAATGGTTAGAATGTTGCTTGTGCAAGGTGTACACACTCTGGTTCATCTACATATCCTATATGCCTATTTATGTAGAGATTCTCTTCCCGTGTAAATTATTACAGAGTGTTCCGTAAACCTTCCTTTCTATATGGTCGGTCTCTTTGATATATGCATATAATATGTATTTGTATACACATGGTAACGCTAATCTTCATTTATCCATTCCCCCCACCTTTCCTTTTAGATAAGCATAGTTTTTTTAATAAGTCTGTGATTGACTTTCTCTGTGGAAATATGTTCATTTGTGTCAGTTATTAGATAACGCCTATAAGTGATATCATAGGATATAGGACTTTTGCTTTCCGACTTACCTCATGTTCTGTGATTATCTCCAAGATCATCTATGGTGCCTCAAAGAGCAGTGTTTCATTGTTTTCCATGGCTAGTATTCATTGTGTACATGGACCACTTCTTCTTTATCCTTTCATCTGTTGATGGACATTTTGGTTGCTTCACTGTCTTGTCTATTGTGAATAAGGCTGAAGTGCAGATTTTGCAGCCCGGGTCTTCTTCATTCTGGTCTTCTCAGGTGAGAGGCCCATTGGTGCGCCTGCTGGATTGAATGGTACCTCAATTTTTCCTTTTAAACGCAGCTCCTTTCTGTTCTCATTATTAGCGTTTAACCCTTTTACATCTCACCAGCAGCTAGAGGGTACACAGTTCTCTAAAACCTCTTCTGCGTTTATTGTTTGTAGACTTTTTTCCAATGATCAGTCGACTGGTGTGAGTTGAAAACTTTTTGTAGATTAGATTGCATGAGTCTAATACTTCCTGAGGTTGAGCTTTTATCCATTTTCCTTTCTTTAAAAAGAGAGTGAGTAAAACTTGCCTCTTCATAGTAACTTCTTCAAAATTCTGCCTGTTTTGAATTTTCTTTATCCATTCCCTACCTCAGCACAATTTTGAGGGCAGGTGTCCTTTACAGCCTTGAGTCATTTTGAATGGCAAGTGACCATTAGCTGTGGGTTAAAAGCTGCTCTTGCGGGAATTGGCCACAAGGCGGCAGCATTTCTCCTTTACCAAATCTGGTTAATAGGGCAACAGAGCCTTACTGGAAGTGGTGTTCTAGGTTGTAAATTAGAATGGAATGTGCGAGGAAAAAGCCCTTTAAGTTTATGTCTCATTACTTCTTGTTGGTATTTTTAACTTAATTTTTATTTTTTGTCACAGCAAACTTGATTACAATGTTTTGTTTGTTCTAGGTGTGCAAGATGTGGTTCTTTCACACATATACATATATCTATTCCTCTTCGGATCCTTTTCCCATGTAGGTTATGACACAATGTTGAGTAGTCTTCTCTTGGTATTGCGTAGGTCTTTGGTGATTATATATTTCACATGTGTTTGTATCTCTCTGTTAACCTCAATATGGTCATGTATCCAATCCTCACACCTTACTATTTGGTGAACCATAAGTTTTTTTATTGATTCTTTGATAGTGTTTCTCTGTGGAAATATCTTTGTTTGTATCATTTTTTAGGTAACCCCTATATGTGATATGATAGGATATGTGTCTTTTGCTTTTTCACTTACTCCAAGTTGCGTGATTACTTCTAGACTCATCTATAGTGCTGCAAATGGCATTGTTTCATTTTTTCACTAGATCATATTCCATCTGTACAGGTAGAAGTTGTTCTTTGTCCACCCATCTGTCGGTGGACTTTTTGGTTACTTCCATATCTTGGTTACTGTAACACTATGCAATGCCGATTTGCGTGCCTGTGTCCTTCCAATTCTGTCTTCTTAGTTTATAGGTCCAGGAATAGGTCTGCTGGATCATATGGTAGCTCAATGTTTACCTTTTAAAGGCACCTCTATTCTGTTCACCTTAGTGGCTCTTTCCAGGTTACGTCCCACTTAAAGTGGAGGGTATGTATTTCTTCCCAGCACCTTCAGCATTTATTCTTTGCAGTTTTTGCTGATGGTTATTCTGAGTGGTGTGAGCTGATACCTCTTTGTGGTTGAATTTGCATGAGTCTCATAATGCATTGAAATTGCGCTTTAAGACATATCCTTTTTATTTTTCCAGCTGTGATTAGAGCTTATTTCTTCAAAGTGTTTTCTTAAAGTATGTGTCACCATTTGAAATATTTTGGCCATTATCTCCCTCAAGGCATTTTGAGGGCAGGTTTCATTTACAGCCCTGCACTACTTGTTCATATGAAGTGACCATTAGCTCAGGCTTTTAACCTGCTTTTGCAGGTATCGGCCAAAGAGCAGCAGCCTTTCTACGTTCCCCATGCTCGTACTAGGGAAACAGACCTACTGGCCAGTGGTGTTCTTCGGTTATAAATTAGAGTGCAATGTGCCCGGATAAACCCACAAATGTTGATGTCTCCTTGCTTCTGTTTGTTTTAAATTTAATTTATATTTATTATTAGAGTAATATTCCATTGTGTACGTGGACCACTTCTTCTTGGTTCATTCCTCGGTTGATGGATATTTTCATTGCTTCCAAGTGCTGGCTATGGTAAATCTTGCTGGCGTACAGGTTTGCCAGCCTGTGACTTTTTGATTCTCATTTTCTCAGGTGATAGGCCAAGAAGTGATTGTGATTGATTGACTGGTAGCTCAATGTTTCCCTTTTCAAAGCACCTACATTGTGTTTTCATTAGTGGCTCTTTACATGCCCCACCTTACAACCGAGGGTACGCATTTCTCCGCACTCCCTTCACCGTTTATTTTTTCCAGCATTATTCCTAATGGCCATTCTGACCGCTGTGAGCTGATAGGTTTTTGTAATATGGGTATGCAAATCATTAAAATTTTTAAAATTCATCATATTCCTATGCCTTTTTGTTTTCTCTTAAAAGAAAAAACCGTGAGTACAATATAGCTCTTGAAATTCTCTTCTTCGAAGGTTGCCCTCTCCTGAAGTTTTTGGTCGATTTTTGACCCCAGAAATTTTCTGGAGGGCACGTGCCATTTACAGAACTGCAAGTTGGTGAAAATTTAGTCACCTTTTGCAGTGGGTTCAAAGCTGCTGTTTTGGGAAACGGCCACAAGGAGGTAGCATTTCTCCATTCCCCAATCTGGGAACAAGGGCAGCAGAGCCTTTCTGGAAGTCATTGTACTAGGTTGTAAATTAGAATGGAATTTGCCAGGAGAAATCCCCATATGTTTTTGTCTCATTACTTCTTCTTGGTTTTTAAAATTTTTTTAATCTGGGTAAAGTTTAGAATATTGTTTGTCCTAGGTGTACACAATCTGGTTCATTTGTACATTATGTATGTCTATTAATGTACAGATGCTCTTCCCATGTAAAGTATTAGTGTTCTGTCGACCTCCCTTGTTATATATTCGGTCTTTTTGATACATGTATATAATATGTATTTGTATATGTATAGTAACACTTATCTTCATTTCTCAATTTCCCCCCTCCTTTCCTTTTCGATGAGCATAGTTTGTTTTCTAAGCCTGTGAGTGTCTTTCTCTTTGGAAATATGTTCATCTGTGTCAGTTATTAGATAATGCCATAAGTGATAATATAGGATATAGGTCTTTTGCTTTCCGACCTACTTCATGTTTTTTGATTATCTCCAGGCTCATGTATGGTGCCCCAAAGAGCAGTGCTTCAATATTTTCCATGGTTAATATTCCATTGTGTACATGGACCACTTCTTCTTGTTGCATTCCTCTGTTGATGGACATTTTCATTGCTTCCAAGTGTTGCCTATGGTAAATATTGCTGGAGTGCAGGATTGCCAGCCTGTGATTTTTTTTTTTCCAGCCTGTGATTATTGATTTTCATTTTCTCAGGTGATAGACCCAGCAGTGGGTATGATTGATTGACTGGTATGGTAGCTCAACGTTTACCTTTTCAAGGCACCTCAATTGTGCTTTCATTAGTGGCTCTTACCACGTCCCCCTTATAATCGAGGGTACGCATTTCTCCACAATCACGTCAGCATTTATTGTTTGCAGCATTTTTGTTGATGGGCATTCTGACTGGTGTGAGCTGACAGGCTTTTGTAATTTGGGTTTACATGTCTGTAAAAATTCCTACAATTCATCATTTTTCCACGCCTTTTTCTTTTCTGTTAAAAGTAAACAGAAAAAAAGTGTTAGTATTATATACCTCTTCAAATATTCTTTTTGAAAGGTTGCACCCTAGAATTTTTGGTCGATTTTCGACCTCAGTATTTTTTGGAGGGCAGGTGTCATTTACAGAACTGCAATTGGTGAATATTTAGTGACCTTTTGAAGTTGCTTTAAAGCTGCTGTTGTGGGAAACGGCCACAAGGATGCAGCATTTCTCCATTCCCCAATCTGGGTACTAGGGCAGCAGAGCCGTTCTGGAAGTCGTTTGCCTAGGTTGTAAATTTGAATGGAATGTGCCAGGAAAACCCCCCATAAGTTTATGTCTCATTACTCCTAGTTCGTTGTTTTAATTTTTTCAATTGGGGTAATGGTTAGAATGTTGCTTGTGCAAGGTGTACACACTCTGGTTCATCTACATATCCTATATGCCTATTTATGTAGAGATTCTCTTCCCGTGTAAATTATTACAGAGTGTTCCGTAAACCTTCCTTGCTATATGGTCGGTCTCTTTGATATATGCATATAATATGTATTTGTATACACATGGTAACGCTAATCTTCATTTATCCATTCCCCCCACCTTTCCTTTTAGATAAGCATAGTTTTTTTAATAAGTCTGTGATTGACTTTCTCTGTGGAAATATGTTCATTTGTGTCAGTTATTAGATAACGCCTATAAGTGATATCATAGGATATAGGACTTTTGCTTTCCGACTTACCTCATGTTCTGTGATTATCTCCAAGATCATCTATGGTGCCTCAAAGAGCAGTGTTTCATTGTTTTCCATGGCTAGTATTCATTGTGTACATGGACCACTTCTTCTTTATCCTTTCATCTGTTGATGGACATTTTGGTTGCTTCACTGTCTTGTCTATTGTGAATAAGGCTGAAGTGCAGATTTTGCAGCCCGGGTCTTCTTCATTCTGGTCTTCTCAGGTGAGAGGCCCATTGGTGCGCCTGCTGGATTGAATGGTACCTCAATTTTTCCTTTTAAACGCAGCTCCTTTCTGTTCTCATTATTAGCGTTTAACCCTTTTACATCTCACCAGCAGCTAGAGGGTACACAGTTCTCTAAAACCTCTTCTGCGTTTATTGTTTGTAGACTTTTTTCCAATGATCAGTCGACTGGTGTGAGTTGAAAACTTTTTGTAGATTAGATTGCATGAGTCTAATACTTCCTGAGGTTGAGCTTTTATCCATTTTCCTTTCTTTAAAAAGAGAGTGAGTAAAACTTGCCTCTTCATAGTAACTTCTTCAAAATTCTGCCTGTTTTGAATTTTCTTTATCCATTCCCTACCTCAGCACAATTTTGAGGGCAGGTGTCCTTTACAGCCTTGAGTCATTTTGAATGGCAAGTGACCATTAGCTGTGGGTTAAAAGCTGCTCTTGCGGGAATTGGCCACAAGGCGGCAGCATTTCTCCTTTACCAAATCTGGTTAATAGGGCAACAGAGCCTTACTGGAAGTGGTGTTCTAGGTTGTAAATTAGAATGGAATGTGCGAGGAAAAAGCCCTTTAAGTTTATGTCTCATTACTTCTTGTTGGTATTTTTAACTTAATTTTTATTTTTTGTCACAGCAAACTTGATTACAATGTTTTGTTTGTTCTAGGTGTGCAAGATGTGGTTCTTTCACACATATACATATATCTATTCCTCTTCGGATCCTTTTCCCATGTAGGTTATGACACAATGTTGAGTAGTCTTCTCTTGGTATTGCGTAGGTCTTTGGTGATTATATATTTCACATGTGTTTGTATCTCTCTGTTAACCTCAATATGGTCATGTATCCAATCCTCACACCTTACTATTTGGTGAACCATAAGTTTTTTTATTGATTCTTTGATAGTGTTTCTCTGTGGAAATATCTTTGTTTGTATCATTTTTTAGGTAACCCCTATATGTGATATGATAGGATATGTGTCTTTTGCTTTTTCACTTACTCCAAGTTGCGTGATTACTTCTAGACTCATCTATAGTGCTGCAAATGGCATTGTTTCATTTTTTCACTAGATCATATTCCATCTGTACAGGTAGAAGTTGTTCTTTGTCCACCCATCTGTCGGTGGACTTTTTGGTTACTTCCATATCTTGGTTACTGTAACACTATGCAATGCCGATTTGCGTGCCTGTGTCCTTCCAATTCTGTCTTCTTAGTTTATAGGTCCAGGAATAGGTCTGCTGGATCATATGGTAGCTCAATGTTTACCTTTTAAAGGCACCTCTATTCTGTTCACCTTAGTGGCTCTTTCCAGGTTACGTCCCACTTAAAGTGGAGGGTATGTATTTCTTCCCAGCACCTTCAGCATTTATTCTTTGCAGTTTTTGCTGATGGTTATTCTGAGTGGTGTGAGCTGATACCTCTTTGTGGTTGAATTTGCATGAGTCTCATAATGCATTGAAATTGCGCTTTAAGACATATCCTTTTTATTTTTCCAGCTGTGATTAGAGCTTATTTCTTCAAAGTGTTTTCTTAAAGTATGTGTCACCATTTGAAATATTTTGGCCATTATCTCCCTCAAGGCATTTTGAGGGCAGGTTTCATTTACAGCCCTGCACTACTTGTTCATATGAAGTGACCATTAGCTCAGGCTTTTAACCTGCTTTTGCAGGTATCGGCCAAAGAGCAGCAGCCTTTCTACGTTCCCCATGCTCGTACTAGGGAAACAGACCTACTGGCCAGTGGTGTTCTTCGGTTATAAATTAGAGTGCAATGTGCCCGGATAAACCCACAAATGTTGATGTCTCCTTGCTTCTGTTTGTTTTAAATTTAATTTATATTTATTATTAGAGTAATATTCCATTGTGTACGTGGACCACTTCTTCTTGGTTCATTCCTCGGTTGATGGATATTTTCATTGCTTCCAAGTGCTGGCTATGGTAAATCTTGCTGGCGTACAGGTTTGCCAGCCTGTGACTTTTTGATTCTCATTTTCTCAGGTGATAGGCCAAGAAGTGATTGTGATTGATTGACTGGTAGCTCAATGTTTCCCTTTTCAAAGCACCTACATTGTGTTTTCATTAGTGGCTCTTTACATGCCCCACCTTACAACCGAGGGTACGCATTTCTCCGCACTCCCTTCACCGTTTAATTTTTCCAGCATTATTCCTAATGGCCATTCTGACCGCTGTGAGCTGATAGGTTTTTGTAATATGGGTATGCAAATCATTAAAATTTTTAAAATTCATCATATTCCTATGCCTTTTTGTTTTCTCTTAAAAGAAAAAACCGTGAGTACAATATAGCTCTTGAAATTCTCTTCTTCGAAGGTTGCCCTCTCCTGAAGTTTTTGGTCGATTTTTGACCCCAGAAATTTTCTGGAGGGCACGTGCCATTTACAGAACTGCAAGTTGGTGAAAATTTAGTCACCTTTTGCAGTGGGTTCAAAGCTGCTGTTTTGGGAAACGGCCACAAGGAGGTAGCATTTCTCCATTCCCCAATCTGGGAACAAGGGCAGCAGAGCCTTTCTGGAAGTCATTGTCCTAGGTTGTAAATTAGAATGGAATTTGCCAGGAGAAATCCCCATATGTTTTTGTCTCATTACTTCTTCTTGGTTTTTAAAATTTTTTTAATCTGGGTAAAGTTTAGAATATTGTTTGTCCTAGGTGTACACAATCTGGTTCATTTGTACATTATGTATGTCTATTAATGTACAGATGCTCTTCCCATGTAAAGTATTAGTGTTCTGTCGACCTCCCTTGTTATATATTCGGTCTTTTTGATACATGTATATAATATGTATTTGTATATGTATAGTAACACTTATCTTCATTTCTCAATTTCCCCCCTCCTTTCCTTTTCGATGAGCATAGTTTGTTTTCTAAGCCTGTGAGTGTCTTTCTCTTTGGAAATATGTTCATCTGTGTCAGTTATTAGATAATGCCATAAGTGATAATATAGGATATAGGTCTTTTGCTTTCCGACCTACTTCATGTTTTTTGATTATCTCCAGGCTCATGTATGGTGCCCCAAAGAGCAGTGCTTCAATATTTTCCATGGTTAATATTCCATTGTGTACATGGACCACTTCTTCTTGTTGCATTCCTCTGTTGATGGACATTTTCATTGCTTCCAAGTGTTGCCTATGGTAAATATTGCTGGAGTGCAGGATTGCCAGCCTGTGATTTTTTTTTTCCAGCCTGTGATTATTGATTTTCATTTTCTCAGGTGATAGACCCAGCAGTGGGTATGATTGATTGACTGGTATGGTAGCTCAACGTTTACCTTTTCAAGGCACCTCAATTGTGCTTTCATTAGTGGCTCTTACCACGTCCCCCTTATAATCGAGGGTACGCATTTCTCCACAATCACGTCAGCATTTATTGTTTGCAGCATTTTTGTTGATGGGCATTCTGACTGGTGTGAGCTGACAGGCTTTTGTAATTTGGGTTTACATGTCTGTAAAAATTCCTACAATTCATCATTTTTCCACGCCTTTTTCTTTTCTGTTAAAAGTAAAAAGAAAAAAAGTGTTAGTATTATATACCTCTTCAAATATTCTTTTTGAAAGGTTGCACCCTAGAATTTTTGGTCGATTTTCGACCTCAGTATTTTTTGGAGGGCAGGTGTCATTTACAGAACTGCAATTGGTGAATATTTAGTGACCTTTTGAAGTTGCTTTAAAGCTGCTGTTGTGGGAAACGGCCACAAGGATGCAGCATTTCTCCATTCCCCAATCTGGGTACTAGGGCAGCAGAGCCGTTCTGGAAGTCGTTTGCCTAGGTTGTAAATTTGAATGGAATGTGCCAGGAAAACCCCCCATAAGTTTATGTCTCATTACTCCTAGTTCGTTTTTTTAATTTTTTCAATTGGGGTAATGGTTAGAATGTTGCTTGTGCAAGGTGTACACACTCTGGTTCATCTACATATCCTATATGCCTATTTATGTAGAGATTCTCTTCCCGTGTAAATTATTACAGAGTGTTCCGTAAACCTTCCTTGCTATATGGTCGGTCTCTTTGATATATGCATATAATATGTATTTGTATACACATGGTAACGCTAATCTTCATTTATCCATTCCCCCCACCTTTCCTTTTAGATAAGCATAGTTTTTTTAATAAGTCTGTGATTGACTTTCTCTGTGGAAATATGTTCATTTGTGTCAGTTATTAGATAACGCCTATAAGTGATATCATAGGATATAGGACTTTTGCTTTCCGACTTACCTCATGTTCTGTGATTATCTCCAAGATCATCTATGGTGCCTCAAAGAGCAGTGTTTCATTGTTTTCCATGGCTAGTATTCATTGTGTACATGGACCACTTCTTCTTTATCCTTTCATCTGTTGATGGACATTTTGGTTGCTTCACTGTCTTGTCTATTGTGAATAAGGCTGAAGTGCAGATTTTGCAGCCCGGGTCTTCTTCATTCTGGTCTTCTCAGGTGAGAGGCCCATTGGTGCGCCTGCTGGATTGAATGGTACCTCAATTTTTCCTTTTAAACGCAGCTCCTTTCTGTTCTCATTATTAGCGTTTAACCCTTTTACATCTCACCAGCAGCTAGAGGGTACACAGTTCTCTAAAACCTCTTCTGCGTTTATTGTTTGTAGACTTTTTTCCAATGATCAGTCGACTGGTGTGAGTTGAAAACTTTTTGTAGATTAGATTGCATGAGTCTAATACTTCCTGAGGTTGAGCTTTTATCCATTTTCCTTTCTTTAAAAAGAGAGTGAGTAAAACTTGCCTCTTCATAGTAACTTCTTCAAAATTCTGCCTGTTTTGAATTTTCTTTATCCATTCCCTACCTCAGCACAATTTTGAGGGCAGGTGTCCTTTACAGCCTTGAGTCATTTTGAATGGCAAGTGACCATTAGCTGTGGGTTAAAAGCTGCTCTTGCGGGAATTGGCCACAAGGCGGCAGCATTTCTCCTTTACCAAATCTGGTTAATAGGGCAACAGAGCCTTACTGGAAGTGGTGTTCTAGGTTGTAAATTAGAATGGAATGTGCGAGGAAAAAGCCCTTTAAGTTTATGTCTCATTACTTCTTGTTGGTATTTTTAACTTAATTTTTATTTTTTGTCACAGCAAACTTGATTACAATGTTTTGTTTGTTGTAGGTGTGCAAGATGTGGTTCTTTCACACATATACATATATCTATTCCTCTTCGGATCCTTTTCCCATGTAGGTTATGACACAATGTTGAGTAGTCTTCTCTTGGTATTGCGTAGGTCTTTGGTGATTATATATTTCACATGTGTTTGTATCTCTCTGTTAACCTCAATATGGTCATGCATCCAATCCTCACACCTTACTATTTGGTGAACCATAAGTTTTTTTATTGATTCTTTGATAGTGTTTCTCTGTGGAAATATCTTTGTTTGTATCATTTTTTAGGTAACCCCTATATGTGATATGATAGGATATGTGTCTTTTGCTTTTTCACTTACTCCAAGTTGCGTGATTACTTCTAGACTCATCTATAGTGCTGCAAATGGCATTGTTTCATTTTTTCACTAGATCATATTCCATCTGTACAGGTAGAAGTTGTTCTTTGTCCACCCATCTGTCGGTGGACTTTTTGGTTACTTCCATATCTTGGTTACTGTAACACTATGCAATGCCGATTTGCGTGCCTGTGTCCTTCCAATTCTGTCTTCTTAGTTTATAGGTCCAGGAATAGGTCTGCTGGATCATATGGTAGCTCAATGTTTACCTTTTAAAGGCACCTCTATTCTGTTCACCTTAGTGGCTCTTTCCAGGTTACGTCCCACTTAAAGTGGAGGGTATGTATTTCTTCCCAGCACCTTCAGCATTTATTCTTTGCAGTTTTTGCTGATGGTTATTCTGAGTGGTGTGAGCTGATACCTCTTTGTGGTTGAATTTGCATGAGTCTCATAATGCATTGAAATTGCGCTTTAAGACATATCCTTTTTATTTTTCCAGCTGTGATTAGAGCTTATTTCTTCAAAGTGTTTTCTTAAAGTATGTGTCACCATTTGAAATATTTTGGCCATTATCTCCCTCAAGGCATTTTGAGGGCAGGTTTCATTTACAGCCCTGCACTACTTGTTCATATGAAGTGACCATTAGCTCAGGCTTTTAACCTGCTTTTGCAGGTATCGGCCAAAGAGCAGCAGCCTTTCTACGTTCCCCATGCTCGTACTAGGGAAACAGACCTACTGGCCAGTGGTGTTCTTCGGTTATAAATTAGAGTGCAATGTGCCCGGATAAACCCACAAATGTTGATGTCTCCTTGCTTCTGTTTGTTTTAAATTTAATTTATATTTATTATTAGAGTAATATTCCATTGTGTACGTGGACCACTTCTTCTTGGTTCATTCCTCGGTTGATGGATATTTTCATTGCTTCCAAGTGCTGGCTATGGTAAATCTTGCTGGCGTACAGGTTTGCCAGCCTGTGACTTTTTGATTCTCATTTTCTCAGGTGATAGGCCAAGAAGTGATTGTGATTGATTGACTGGTAGCTCAATGTTTCCCTTTTCAAAGCACCTACATTGTGTTTTCATTAGTGGCTCTTTACATGCCCCACCTTACAACCGATGGTACGCATTTCTCCGCACTCCCTTCACCGTTTATTTTTTCCAGCATTATTCCTAATGGCCATTCTGACCGCTGTGAGCTGATAGGTTTTTGTAATATGGGTATGCAAATCATTAAAATTTTTAAAATTCATCATATTCCTATGCCTTTTTGTTTTCTCTTAAAAGAAAAAACCGTGAGTACAATATAGCTCTTGAAATTCTCTTCTTCGAAGGTTGCCCTCTCCTGAAGTTTTTGGTCGATTTTTGACCCCAGAAATTTTCTGGAGGGCACGTGCCATTTACAGAACTGCAAGTTGGTGAAAATTTAGTCACCTTTTGCAGTGGGTTCAAAGCTGCTGTTTTGGGAAACGGCCACAAGGAGGTAGCATTTCTCCATTCCCCAATCTGGGAACAAGGGCAGCAGAGCCTTTCTGGAAGTCATTGTCCTAGGTTGTAAATTAGAATGGAATTTGCCAGGAGAAATCCCCATATGTTTTTGTCTCATTACTTCTTCTTGGTTTTTAAAATTTTTTTAATCTGGGTAAAGTTTAGAATATTGTTTGTCCTAGGTGTACACAATCTGGTTCATTTGTACATTATGTATGTCTATTAATGTACAGATGCTCTTCCCATGTAAAGTATTAGTGTTCTGTCGACCTCCCTTGTTATATATTCGGTCTTTTTGATACATGTATATAATATGTATTTGTATATGTATAGTAACACTTATCTTCATTTCTCAATTTCCCCCCTCCTTTCCTTTTCGATGAGCATAGTTTGTTTTCTAAGCCTGTGAGTGTCTTTCTCTTTGGAAATATGTTCATCTGTGTCAGTTATTAGATAATGCCATAAGTGATAATATAGGATATAGGTCTTTTGCTTTCCGACCTACTTCATGTTTTTTGATTATCTCCAGGCTCATGTATGGTGCCCCAAAGAGCAGTGCTTCAATATTTTCCATGGTTAATATTCCATTGTGTACATGGACCACTTCTTCTTGTTGCATTCCTCTGTTGATGGACATTTTCATTGCTTCCAAGTGTTGCCTATGGTAAATATTGCTGGAGTGCAGGATTGCCAGCCTGTGATTTTTTTTTTTCCAGCCTGTGATTATTGATTTTCATTTTCTCAGGTGATAGACCCAGCAGTGGGTATGATTGATTGACTGGTATGGTAGCTCAACGTTTACCTTTTCAAGGCACCTCAATTGTGCTTTCATTAGTGGCTCTTACCACGTCCCCCTTATAATCGAGGGTACGCATTTCTCCACAATCACGTCAGCATTTATTGTTTGCAGCATTTTTGTTGATGGGCATTCTGACTGGTGTGAGCTGACAGGCTTTTGTAATTTGGGTTTACATGTCTGTAAAAATTCCTACAATTCATCATTTTTCCACGCCTTTTTCTTTTCTGTTAAAAGAAAAAAGAAAAAAAGTGTTAGTATTATATACCTCTTCAAATATTCTTTTTGAAAGGTTGCACCCTAGAATTTTTGGTCGATTTTCGACCTCAGTATTTTTTGGAGGGCAGGTGTCATTTACAGAACTGCAATTGGTGAATATTTAGTGACCTTTTGAAGTTGCTTTAAAGCTGCTGTTGTGGGAAACGGCCACAAGGATGCAGCATTTCTCCATTCCCCAATCTGGGTACTAGGGCAGCAGAGCCGTTCTGGAAGTCGTTTGCCTAGGTTGTAAATTTGAATGGAATGTGCCAGGAAAACCCCCCATAAGTTTATGTCTCATTACTCCTAGTTCGTTGTTTTAATTTTTTCAATTGGGGTAATGGTTAGAATGTTGCTTGTGCAAGGTGTACACACTCTGGTTCATCTACATATCCTATATGCCTATTTATGTAGAGATTCTCTTCCCGTGTAAATTATTACAGAGTGTTCCGTAAACCTTCCTTTCTATATGGTCGGTCTCTTTGATATATGCATATAATATGTATTTGTATACACATGGTAACGCTAATCTTCATTTATCCATTCCCCCCACCTTTCCTTTTAGATAAGCATAGTTTTTTTAATAAGTCTGTGATTGACTTTCTCTGTGGAAATATGTTCATTTGTGTCAGTTATTAGATAACGCCTATAAGTGATATCATAGGATATAGGACTTTTGCTTTCCGACTTACCTCATGTTCTGTGATTATCTCCAAGATCATCTATGGTGCCTCAAAGAGCAGTGTTTCATTGTTTTCCATGGCTAGTATTCATTGTGTACATGGACCACTTCTTCTTTATCCTTTCATCTGTTGATGGACATTTTGGTTGCTTCACTGTCTTGTCTATTGTGAATAAGGCTGAAGTGCAGATTTTGCAGCCCGGGTCTTCTTCATTCTGGTCTTCTCAGGTGAGAGGCCCATTGGTGCGCCTGCTGGATTGAATGGTACCTCAATTTTTCCTTTTAAACGCAGCTCCTTTCTGTTCTCATTATTAGCGTTTAACCCTTTTACATCTCACCAGCAGCTAGAGGGTACACAGTTCTCTAAAACCTCTTCTGCGTTTATTGTTTGTAGACTTTTTTCCAATGATCAGTCGACTGGTGTGAGTTGAAAACTTTTTGTAGATTAGATTGCATGAGTCTAATACTTCCTGAGGTTGAGCTTTTATCCATTTTCCTTTCTTTAAAAAGAGAGTGAGTAAAACTTGCCTCTTCATAGTAACTTCTTCAAAATTCTGCCTGTTTTGAATTTTCTTTATCCATTCCCTACCTCAGCACAATTTTGAGGGCAGGTGTCCTTTACAGCCTTGAGTCATTTTGAATGGCAAGTGACCATTAGCTGTGGGTTAAAAGCTGCTCTTGCGGGAATTGGCCACAAGGCGGCAGCATTTCTCCTTTACCAAATCTGGTTAATAGGGCAACAGAGCCTTACTGGAAGTGGTGTTCTAGGTTGTAAATTAGAATGGAATGTGCGAGGAAAAAGCCCTTTAAGTTTATGTCTCATTACTTCTTGTTGGTATTTTTAACTTAATTTTTATTTTTTGTCACAGCAAACTTGATTACAATGTTTTGTTTGTTCTAGGTGTGCAAGATGTGGTTCTTTCACACATATACATATATCTATTCCTCTTCGGATCCTTTTCCCATGTAGGTTATGACACAATGTTGAGTAGTCTTCTCTTGGTATTGCGTAGGTCTTTGGTGATTATATATTTCACATGTGTTTGTATCTCTCTGTTAACCTCAATATGGTCATGTATCCAATCCTCACACCTTACTATTTGGTGAACCATAAGTTTTTTTATTGATTCTTTGATAGTGTTTCTCTGTGGAAATATCTTTGTTTGTATCATTTTTTAGGTAACCCCTATATGTGATATGATAGGATATGTGTCTTTTGCTTTTTCACTTACTCCAAGTTGCGTGATTACTTCTAGACTCATCTATAGTGCTGCAAATGGCATTGTTTCATTTTTTCACTAGATCATATTCCATCTGTACAGGTAGAAGTTGTTCTTTGTCCACCCATCTGTCGGTGGACTTTTTGGTTACTTCCATATCTTGGTTACTGTAACACTATGCAATGCCGATTTGCGTGCCTGTGTCCTTCCAATTCTGTCTTCTTAGTTTATAGGTCCAGGAATAGGTCTGCTGGATCATATGGTAGCTCAATGTTTACCTTTTAAAGGCACCTCTATTCTGTTCACCTTAGTGGCTCTTTCCAGGTTACGTCCCACTTAAAGTGGAGGGTATGTATTTCTTCCCAGCACCTTCAGCATTTATTCTTTGCAGTTTTTGCTGATGGTTATTCTGAGTGGTGTGAGCTGATACCTCTTTGTGGTTGAATTTGCATGAGTCTCATAATGCATTGAAATTGCGCTTTAAGACATATCCTTTTTATTTTTCCAGCTGTGATTAGAGCTTATTTCTTCAAAGTGTTTTCTTAAAGTATGTGTCACCATTTGAAATATTTTGGCCATTATCTCCCTCAAGGCATTTTGAGGGCAGGTTTCATTTACAGCCCTGCACTACTTGTTCATATGAAGTGACCATTAGCTCAGGCTTTTAACCTGCTTTTGCAGGTATCGGCCAAAGAGCAGCAGCCTTTCTACGTTCCCCATGCTCGTACTAGGGAAACAGACCTACTGGCCAGTGGTGTTCTTCGGTTATAAATTAGAGTGCAATGTGCCCGGATAAACCCACAAATGTTGATGTCTCCTTGCTTCTGTTTGTTTTAAATTTAATTTATATTTATTATTAGAGTAATATTCCATTGTGTACGTGGACCACTTCTTCTTGGTTCATTCCTCGGTTGATGGATATTTTCATTGCTTCCAAGTGCTGGCTATGGTAAATCTTGCTGGCGTACAGGTTTGCCAGCCTGTGACTTTTTGATTCTCATTTTCTCAGGTGATAGGCCAAGAAGTGATTGTGATTGATTGACTGGTAGCTCAATGTTTCCCTTTTCAAAGCACCTACATTGTGTTTTCATTAGTGGCTCTTTACATGCCCCACCTTACAACCGAGGGTACGCATTTCTCCGCACTCCCTTCACCGTTTATTTTTTCCAGCATTATTCCTAATGGCCATTCTGACCGCTGTGAGCTGATAGGTTTTTGTAATATGGGTATGCAAATCATTAAAATTTTTAAAATTCATCATATTCCTATGCCTTTTTGTTTTCTCTTAAAAGAAAAAACCGTGAGTACAATATAGCTCTTGAAATTCTCTTCTTCGAAGGTTGCCCTCTCCTGAAGTTTTTGGTCGATTTTTGACCCCAGAAATTTTCTGGAGGGCACGTGCCATTTACAGAACTGCAAGTTGGTGAAAATTTAGTCACCTTTTGCAGTGGGTTCAAAGCTGCTGTTTTGGGAAACGGCCACAAGGAGGTAGCATTTCTCCATTCCCCAATCTGGGAACAAGGGCAGCAGAGCCTTTCTGGAAGTCATTGTACTAGGTTGTAAATTAGAATGGAATTTGCCAGGAGAAATCCCCATATGTTTTTGTCTCATTACTTCTTCTTGGTTTTTAAAATTTTTTTAATCTGGGTAAAGTTTAGAATATTGTTTGTCCTAGGTGTACACAATCTGGTTCATTTGTACATTATGTATGTCTATTAATGTACAGATGCTCTTCCCATGTAAAGTATTAGTGTTCTGTCGACCTCCCTTGTTATATATTCGGTCTTTTTGATACATGTATATAATATGTATTTGTATATGTATAGTAACACTTATCTTCATTTCTCAATTTCCCCCCTCCTTTCCTTTTCGATGAGCATAGTTTGTTTTCTAAGCCTGTGAGTGTCTTTCTCTTTGGAAATATGTTCATCTGTGTCAGTTATTAGATAATGCCATAAGTGATAATATAGGATATAGGTCTTTTGCTTTCCGACCTACTTCATGTTTTTTGATTATCTCCAGGCTCATGTATGGTGCCCCAAAGAGCAGTGCTTCAATATTTTCCATGGTTAATATTCCATTGTGTACATGGACCACTTCTTCTTGTTGCATTCCTCTGTTGATGGACATTTTCATTGCTTCCAAGTGTTGCCTATGGTAAATATTGCTGGAGTGCAGGATTGCCAGCCTGTGATTTTTTTTTTTCCAGCCTGTGATTATTGATTTTCATTTTCTCAGGTGATAGACCCAGCAGTGGGTATGATTGATTGACTGGTATGGTAGCTCAACGTTTACCTTTTCAAGGCACCTCAATTGTGCTTTCATTAGTGGCTCTTACCACGTCCCCCTTATAATCGAGGGTACGCATTTCTCCACAATCACGTCAGCATTTATTGTTTGCAGCATTTTTGTTGATGGGCATTCTGACTGGTGTGAGCTGACAGGCTTTTGTAATTTGGGTTTACATGTCTGTAAAAATTCCTACAATTCATCATTTTTCCACGCCTTTTTCTTTTCTGTTAAAAGTAAACAGAAAAAAAGTGTTAGTATTATATACCTCTTCAAATATTCTTTTTGAAAGGTTGCACCCTAGAATTTTTGGTCGATTTTCGACCTCAGTATTTTTTGGAGGGCAGGTGTCATTTACAGAACTGCAATTGGTGAATATTTAGTGACCTTTTGAAGTTGCTTTAAAGCTGCTGTTGTGGGAAACGGCCACAAGGATGCAGCATTTCTCCATTCCCCAATCTGGGTACTAGGGCAGCAGAGCCGTTCTGGAAGTCGTTTGCCTAGGTTGTAAATTTGAATGGAATGTGCCAGGAAAACCCCCCATAAGTTTATGTCTCATTACTCCTAGTTCGTTGTTTTAATTTTTTCAATTGGGGTAATGGTTAGAATGTTGCTTGTGCAAGGTGTACACACTCTGGTTCATCTACATATCCTATATGCCTATTTATGTAGAGATTCTCTTCCCGTGTAAATTATTACAGAGTGTTCCGTAAACCTTCCTTGCTATATGGTCGGTCTCTTTGATATATGCATATAATATGTATTTGTATACACATGGTAACGCTAATCTTCATTTATCCATTCCCCCCACCTTTCCTTTTAGATAAGCATAGTTTTTTTAATAAGTCTGTGATTGACTTTCTCTGTGGAAATATGTTCATTTGTGTCAGTTATTAGATAACGCCTATAAGTGATATCATAGGATATAGGACTTTTGCTTTCCGACTTACCTCATGTTCTGTGATTATCTCCAAGATCATCTATGGTGCCTCAAAGAGCAGTGTTTCATTGTTTTCCATGGCTAGTATTCATTGTGTACATGGACCACTTCTTCTTTATCCTTTCATCTGTTGATGGACATTTTGGTTGCTTCACTGTGTTGTCTATTGTGAATAAGGCTGAAGTGCAGATTTTGCAGCCCGGGTCTTCTTCATTCTGGTCTTCTCAGGTGAGAGGCCCATTGGTGCGCCTGCTGGATTGAATGGTACCTCAATTTTTCCTTTTAAACGCAGCTCCTTTCTGTTCTCATTATTAGCGTTTAACCCTTTTACATCTCACCAGCAGCTAGAGGGTACACAGTTCTCTAAAACCTCTTCTGCGTTTATTGTTTGTAGACTTTTTTCCAATGATCAGTCGACTGGTGTGAGTTGAAAACTTTTTGTAGATTAGATTGCATGAGTCTAATACTTCCTGAGGTTGAGCTTTTATCCATTTTCCTTTCTTTAAAAAGAGAGTGAGTAAAACTTGCCTCTTCATAGTAACTTCTTCAAAATTCTGCCTGTTTTGAATTTTCTTTATCCATTCCCTACCTCAGCACAATTTTGAGGGCAGGTGTCCTTTACAGCCTTGAGTCATTTTGAATGGCAAGTGACCATTAGCTGTGGGTTAAAAGCTGCTCTTGCGGGAATTGGCCACAAGGCGGCAGCATTTCTCCTTTACCAAATCTGGTTAATAGGGCAACAGAGCCTTACTGGAAGTGGTGTTCTAGGTTGTAAATTAGAATGGAATGTGCGAGGAAAAAGCCCTTTAAGTTTATGTCTCATTACTTCTTGTTGGTATTTTTAACTTAATTTTTATTTTTTGTCACAGCAAACTTGATTACAATGTTTTGTTTGTTCTAGGTGTGCAAGATGTGGTTCTTTCACACATATACATATATCTATTCCTCTTCGGATCCTTTTCCCATGTAGGTTATGACACAATGTTGAGTAGTCTTCTCTTGGTATTGCGTAGGTCTTTGGTGATTATATATTTCACATGTGTTTGTATCTCTCTGTTAACCTCAATATGGTCATGTATCCAATCCTCACACCTTACTATTTGGTGAACCATAAGTTTTTTTATTGATTCTTTGATAGTGTTTCTCTGTGGAAATATCTTTGTTTGTATCATTTTTTAGGTAACCCCTATATGTGATATGATAGGATATGTGTCTTTTGCTTTTTCACTTACTCCAAGTTGCGTGATTACTTCTAGACTCATCTATAGTGCTGCAAATGGCATTGTTTCATTTTTTCACTAGATCATATTCCATCTGTACAGGTAGAAGTTGTTCTTTGTCCACCCATCTGTCGGTGGACTTTTTGGTTACTTCCATATCTTGGTTACTGTAACACTATGCAATGCCGATTTGCGTGCCTGTGTCCTTCCAATTCTGTCTTCTTAGTTTATAGGTCCAGGAATAGGTCTGCTGGATCATATGGTAGCTCAATGTTTACCTTTTAAAGGCACCTCTATTCTGTTCACCTTAGTGGCTCTTTCCAGGTTACGTCCCACTTAAAGTGGAGGGTATGTATTTCTTCCCAGCACCTTCAGCATTTATTCTTTGCAGTTTTTGCTGATGGTTATTCTGAGTGGTGTGAGCTGATACCTCTTTGTGGTTGAATTTGCATGAGTCTCATAATGCATTGAAATTGCGCTTTAAGACATATCCTTTTTATTTTTCCAGCTGTGATTAGAGCTTATTTCTTCAAAGTGTTTTCTTAAAGTATGTGTCACCATTTGAAATATTTTGGCCATTATCTCCCTCAAGGCATTTTGAGGGCAGGTTTCATTTACAGCCCTGCACTACTTGTTCATATGAAGTGACCATTAGCTCAGGCTTTTAACCTGCTTTTGCAGGTATCGGCCAAAGAGCAGCAGCCTTTCTACGTTCCCCATGCTCGTACTAGGGAAACAGACCTACCGGCCAGTGGTGTTCTTCGGTTATAAATTAGAGTGCAATGTGCCCGGATAAACCCACAAATGTTGATGTCTCCTTGCTTCTGTTTGTTTTAAATTTAATTTATATTTATTATTAGAGTAATATTCCATTGTGTACGTGGACCACTTCTTCTTGGTTCATTCCTCGGTTGATGGATATTTTCATTGCTTCCAAGTGCTGGCTATGGTAAATCTTGCTGGCGTACAGGTTTGCCAGCCTGTGACTTTTTGATTCTCATTTTCTCAGGTGATAGGCCAAGAAGTGATTGTGATTGATTGACTGGTAGCTCAATGTTTCCCTTTTCAAAGCACCTACATTGTGTTTTCATTAGTGGCTCTTTACATGCCCCACCTTACAACCGAGGGTACGCATTTCTCCGCACTCCCTTCACCGTTTAATTTTTCCAGCATTATTCCTAATGGCCATTCTGACCGCTGTGAGCTGATAGGTTTTTGTAATATGGGTATGCAAATCATTAAAATTTTTAAAATTCATCATATTCCTATGCCTTTTTGTTTTCTCTTAAAAGAAAAAACCGTGAGTACAATATAGCTCTTGAAATTCTCTTCTTCGAAGGTTGCCCTCTCCTGAAGTTTTTGGTCGATTTTTGACCCCAGAAATTTTCTGGAGGGCACGTGCCATTTACAGAACTGCAAGTTGGTGAAAATTTAGTCACCTTTTGCAGTGGGTTCAAAGCTGCTGTTTTGGGAAACGGCCACAAGGAGGTAGCATTTCTCCATTCCCCAATCTGGGAACAAGGGCAGCAGAGCCTTTCTGGAAGTCATTGTCCTAGGTTGTAAATTAGAATGGAATTTGCCAGGAGAAATCCCCATATGTTTTTGTCTCATTACTTCTTCTTGGTTTTTAAAATTTTTTTAATCTGGGTAAAGTTTAGAATATTGTTTGTCCTAGGTGTACACAATCTGGTTCATTTGTACATTATGTATGTCTATTAATGTACAGATGCTCTTCCCATGTAAAGTATTAGTGTTCTGTCGACCTCCCTTGTTATATATTCGGTCTTTTTGATACATGTATATAATATGTATTTGTATATGTATAGTAACACTTATCTTCATTTCTCAATTTCCCCCCTCCTTTCCTTTTCGATGAGCATAGTTTGTTTTCTAAGCCTGTGAGTGTCTTTCTCTTTGGAAATATGTTCATCTGTGTCAGTTATTAGATAATGCCATAAGTGATAATATAGGATATAGGTCTTTTGCTTTCCGACCTACTTCATGTTTTTTGATTATCTCCAGGCTCATGTATGGTGCCCCAAAGAGCAGTGCTTCAATATTTTCCATGGTTAATATTCCATTGTGTACATGGACCACTTCTTCTTGTTGCATTCCTCTGTTGATGGACATTTTCATTGCTTCCAAGTGTTGCCTATGGTAAATATTGCTGGAGTGCAGGATTGCCAGCCTGTGATTTTTTTTTTTCCAGCCTGTGATTATTGATTTTCATTTTCTCAGGTGATAGACCCAGCAGTGGGTATGATTGATTGACTGGTATGGTAGCTCAACGTTTACCTTTTCAAGGCACCTCAATTGTGCTTTCATTAGTGGCTCTTACCACGTCCCCCTTATAATCGAGGGTACGCATTTCTCCACAATCACGTCAGCATTTATTGTTTGCAGCATTTTTGTTGATGGGCATTCTGACTGGTGTGAGCTGACAGGCTTTTGTAATTTGGGTTTACATGTCTGTAAAAATTCCTACAATTCATCATTTTTCCACGCCTTTTTCTTTTCTGTTAAAAGTAAAAAGAAAAAAAAGTGTTAGTATTATATACCTCTTCAAATATTCTTTTTGAAAGGTTGCACCCTAGAATTTTTGGTCGATTTTCGACCTCAGTATTTTTTGGAGGGCAGGTGTCATTTACAGAACTGCAATTGGTGAATATTTAGTGACCTTTTGAAGTTGCTTTAAAGCTGCTGTTGTGGGAAACGGCCACAAGGATGCAGCATTTCTCCATTCCCCAATCTGGGTACTAGGGCAGCAGAGCCGTTCTGGAAGTCGTTTGCCTAGGTTGTAAATTTGAATGGAATGTGCCAGGAAAACCCCCCATAAGTTTATGTCTCATTACTCCTAGTTCGTTTTTTTAATTTTTTCAATTGGGGTAATGGTTAGAATGTTGCTTGTGCAAGGTGTACACACTCTGGTTCATCTACATATCCTATATGCCTATTTATGTAGAGATTCTCTTCCCGTGTAAATTATTACAGAGTGTTCCGTAAACCTTCCTTGCTATATGGTCGGTCTCTTTGATATATGCATATAATATGTATTTGTATACACATGGTAACGCTAATCTTCATTTATCCATTCCCCCCACCTTTCCTTTTAGATAAGCATAGTTTTTTTAATAAGTCTGTGATTGACTTTCTCTGTGGAAATATGTTCATTTGTGTCAGTTATTAGATAACGCCTATAAGTGATATCATAGGATATAGGACTTTTGCTTTCCGACTTACCTCATGTTCTGTGATTATCTCCAAGATCATCTATGGTGCCTCAAAGAGCAGTGTTTCATTGTTTTCCATGGCTAGTATTCATTGTGTACATGGACCACTTCTTCTTTATCCTTTCATCTGTTGATGGACATTTTGGTTGCTTCACTGTCTTGTCTATTGTGAATAAGGCTGAAGTGCAGATTTTGCAGCCCGGGTCTTCTTCATTCTGGTCTTCTCAGGTGAGAGGCCCATTGGTGCGCCTGCTGGATTGAATGGTACCTCAATTTTTCCTTTTAAACGCAGCTCCTTTCTGTTCTCATTATTAGCGTTTAACCCTTTTACATCTCACCAGCAGCTAGAGGGTACACAGTTCTCTAAAACCTCTTCTGCGTTTATTGTTTGTAGACTTTTTTCCAATGATCAGTCGACTGGTGTGAGTTGAAAACTTTTTGTAGATTAGATTGCATGAGTCTAATACTTCCTGAGGTTGAGCTTTTATCCATTTTCCTTTCTTTAAAAAGAGAGTGAGTAAAACTTGCCTCTTCATAGTAACTTCTTCAAAATTCTGCCTGTTTTGAATTTTCTTTATCCATTCCCTACCTCAGCACAATTTTGAGGGCAGGTGTCCTTTACAGCCTTGAGTCATTTTGAATGGCAAGTGACCATTAGCTGTGGGTTAAAAGCTGCTCTTGCGGGAATTGGCCACAAGGCGGCAGCATTTCTCCTTTACCAAATCTGGTTAATAGGGCAACAGAGCCTTACTGGAAGTGGTGTTCTAGGTTGTAAATTAGAATGGAATGTGCGAGGAAAAAGCCCTTTAAGTTTATGTCTCATTACTTCTTGTTGGTATTTTTAACTTAATTTTTATTTTTTGTCACAGCAAACTTGATTACAATGTTTTGTTTGTTGTAGGTGTGCAAGATGTGGTTCTTTCACACATATACATATATCTATTCCTCTTCGGATCCTTTTCCCATGTAGGTTATGACACAATGTTGAGTAGTCTTCTCTTGGTATTGCGTAGGTCTTTGGTGATTATATATTTCACATGTGTTTGTATCTCTCTGTTAACCTCAATATGGTCATGCATCCAATCCTCACACCTTACTATTTGGTGAACCATAAGTTTTTTTATTGATTCTTTGATAGTGTTTCTCTGTGGAAATATCTTTGTTTGTATCATTTTTTAGGTAACCCCTATATGTGATATGATAGGATATGTGTCTTTTGCTTTTTCACTTACTCCAAGTTGCGTGATTACTTCTAGACTCATCTATAGTGCTGCAAATGGCATTGTTTCATTTTTTCACTAGATCATATTCCATCTGTACAGGTAGAAGTTGTTCTTTGTCCACCCATCTGTCGGTGGACTTTTTGGTTACTTCCATATCTTGGTTACTGTAACACTATGCAATGCCGATTTGCGTGCCTGTGTCCTTCCAATTCTGTCTTCTTAGTTTATAGGTCCAGGAATAGGTCTGCTGGATCATATGGTAGCTCAATGTTTACCTTTTAAAGGCACCTCTATTCTGTTCACCTTAGTGGCTCTTTCCAGGTTACGTCCCACTTAAAGTGGAGGGTATGTATTTCTTCCCAGCACCTTCAGCATTTATTCTTTGCAGTTTTTGCTGATGGTTATTCTGAGTGGTGTGAGCTGATACCTCTTTGTGGTTGAATTTGCATGAGTCTCATAATGCATTGAAATTGCGCTTTAAGACATATCCTTTTTATTTTTCCAGCTGTGATTAGAGCTTATTTCTTCAAAGTGTTTTCTTAAAGTATGTGTCACCATTTGAAATATTTTGGCCATTATCTCCCTCAAGGCATTTTGAGGGCAGGTTTCATTTACAGCCCTGCACTACTTGTTCATATGAAGTGACCATTAGCTCAGGCTTTTAACCTGCTTTTGCAGGTATCGGCCAAAGAGCAGCAGCCTTTCTACGTTCCCCATGCTCGTACTAGGGAAACAGACCTACCGGCCAGTGGTGTTCTTCGGTTATAAATTAGAGTGCAATGTGCCCGGATAAACCCAGAAATGTTGATGTCTCCTTGCTTCTGTTTGTTTTAAATTTAATTTATATTTATTATTAGAGTAATATTCCATTGTGTACGTGGACCACTTCTTCTTGGTTCATTCCTCGGTTGATGGATATTTTCATTGCTTCCAAGTGCTGGCTATGGTAAATCTTGCTGGCGTACAGGTTTGCCAGCCTGTGACTTTTTGATTCTCATTTTCTCAGGTGATAGGCCAAGAAGTGATTGTGATTGATTGACTGGTAGCTCAATGTTTCCCTTTTCAAAGCACCTACATTGTGTTTTCATTAGTGGCTCTTTACATGCCCCACCTTACAACCGATGGTACGCATTTCTCCGCACTCCCTTCACCGTTTATTTTTTCCAGCATTATTCCTAATGGCCATTCTGACCGCTGTGAGCTGATAGGTTTTTGTAATATGGGTATGCAAATCATTAAAATTTTTAAAATTCATCATATTCCTATGCCTTTTTGTTTTCTCTTAAAAGAAAAAACCGTGAGTACAATATAGCTCTTGAAATTCTCTTCTTCGAAGGTTGCCCTCTCCTGAAGTTTTTGGTCGATTTTTGACCCCAGAAATTTTCTGGAGGGCACGTGCCATTTACAGAACTGCAAGTTGGTGAAAATTTAGTCACCTTTTGCAGTGGGTTCAAAGCTGCTGTTTTGGGAAACGGCCACAAGGAGGTAGCATTTCTCCATTCCCCAATCTGGGAACTAGGGCAGCAGAGCCTTTCTGGAAGTCATTGTCCTAGGTTGTAAATTAGAATGGAATTTGCCAGGAGAAATCCCCATATGTTTTTGTCTCATTACTTCTTCTTGGTTTTTAAAATTTTTTTAATCTGGGTAAAGTTTAGAATATTGTTTGTCCTAGGTGTACACAATCTGGTTCATTTGTACATTATGTATGTCTATTAATGTACAGATGCTCTTCCCATGTAAAGTATTAGTGTTCTGTCGACCTCCCTTGTTATATATTCGGTCTTTTTGATACATGTATATAATATGTATTTGTATATGTATAGTAACACTTATCTTCATTTCTCAATTTCCCCCCTCCTTTCCTTTTCGATGAGCATAGTTTGTTTTCTAAGCCTGTGAGTGTCTTTCTCTTTGGAAATATGTTCATCTGTGTCAGTTATTAGAAAATGCCATAAGTGATAATATAGGATATAGGTCTTTTGCTTTCCGACCTACTTCATGTTTTTTGATTATCTCCAGGCTCATGTATGGTGCCCCAAAGAGCAGTGCTTCAATATTTTCCATGGTTAATATTCCATTGTGTACATGGACCACTTCTTCTTGTTGCATTCCTCTGTTGATGGACATTTTCATTGCTTCCAAGTGTTGCCTATGGTAAATATTGCTGGAGTGCAGGATTGCCAGCCTGTGATTTTTTTTTTTGCAGCCTGTGATTATTGATTTTCATTTTCTCAGGTGATAGACCCAGCAGTGGGTATGATTGATTGACTGGTATGGTAGCTCAACGTTTACCTTTTCAAGGCACCTCAATTGTGCTTTCATTAGTGGCTCTTACCACGTCCCCCTTATAATCGAGGGTACGCATTTCTCCACAATCACGTCAGCATTTATTGTTTGCAGCATTTTTGTTGATGGGCATTCTGACTGGTGTGAGCTGACAGGCTTTTGTAATTTGGGTTTACATGTCTGTAAAAATTCCTACAATTCATCATTTTTCCACGCCTTTTTCTTTTCTGTTAAAAGTAAAAAGAAAAAAAGTGTTAGTATTATATACCTCTTCAAATATTCTTTTTGAAAGGTTGCACCCTAGAATTTTTGGTCGATTTTCGACCTCAGTATTTTTTGGAGGGCAGGTGTCATTTACAGAACTGCAATTGGTGAATATTTAGTGACCTTTTGAAGTTGCTTTAAAGCTGCTGTTGTGGGAAACGGCCACAAGGATGCAGCATTTCTCCATTCCCCAATCTGGGTACTAGGGCAGCAGAGCCGTTCTGGAAGTCGTTTGCCTAGGTTGTAAATTTGAATGGAATGTGCCAGGAAAACCCCCCATAAGTTTATGTCTCATTACTCCTAGTTCGTTGTTTTAATTTTTTCAATTGGGGTAATGGTTAGAATGTTGCTTGTGCAAGGTGTACACACTCTGGTTCATCTACATATCCTATATGCCTATTTATGTAGAGATTCTCTTCCCGTGTAAATTATTACAGAGTGTTCCGTAAACCTTCCTTGCTATATGGTCGGTCTCTTTGATATATGCATATAATATGTATTTGTATACACATGGTAACGCTAATCTTCATTTATCCATTCCCCCCACCTTTCCTTTTAGATAAGCATAGTTTTTTTAATAAGTCTGTGATTGACTTTCTCTGTGGAAATATGTTCATTTGTGTCAGTTATTAGATAACGCCTATAAGTGATATCATAGGATATAGGACTTTTGCTTTCCGACTTACCTCATGTTCTGTGATTATCTCCAAGATCATCTATGGTGCCTCAAAGAGCAGTGTTTCATTGTTTTCCATGGCTAGTATTCATTGTGTACATGGACCACTTCTTCTTTATCCTTTCATCTGTTGATGGACATTTTGGTTGCTTCACTGTCTTGTCTATTGTGAATAAGGCTGAAGTGCAGATTTTGCAGCCCGGGTCTTCTTCATTCTGGTCTTCTCAGGTGAGAGGCCCATTGGTGCGCCTGCTGGATTGAATGGTACCTCAATTTTTCCTTTTAAACGCAGCTCCTTTCTGTTCTCATTATTAGCGTTTAACCCTTTTACATCTCACCAGCAGCTAGAGGGTACACAGTTCTCTAAAACCTCTTCTGCGTTTATTGTTTGTAGACTTTTTTCCAATGATCAGTCGACTGGTGTGAGTTGAAAACTTTTTGTAGATTAGATTGCATGAGTCTAATACTTCCTGAGGTTGAGCTTTTATCCATTTTCCTTTCTTTAAAAAGAGAGTGAGTAAAACTTGCCTCTTCATAGTAACTTCTTCAAAATTCTGCCTGTTTTGAATTTTCTTTATCCATTCCCTACCTCAGCACAATTTTGAGGGCAGGTGTCCTTTACAGCCTTGAGTCATTTTGAATGGCAAGTGACCATTAGCTGTGGGTTAAAAGCTGCTCTTGCGGGAATTGGCCACAAGGCGGCAGCATTTCTCCTTTACCAAATCTGGTTAATAGGGCAACAGAGCCTTACTGGAAGTGGTGTTCTAGGTTGTAAATTAGAATGGAATGTGCGAGGAAAAAGCCCTTTAAGTTTATGTCTCATTACTTCTTGTTGGTATTTTTAACTTAATTTTTATTTTTTGTCACAGCAAACTTGATTACAATGTTTTGTTTGTTCTAGGTGTGCAAGATGTGGTTCTTTCACACATATACATATATCTATTCCTCTTCGGATCCTTTTCCCATGTAGGTTATGACACAATGTTGAGTAGTCTTCTCTTGGTATTGCGTAGGTCTTTGGTGATTATATATTTCACATGTGTTTGTATCTCTCTGTTAACCTCAATATGGTCATGTATCCAATCCTCACACCTTACTATTTGGTGAACCATAAGTTTTTTTATTGATTCTTTGATAGTGTTTCTCTGTGGAAATATCTTTGTTTGTATCATTTTTTAGGTAACCCCTATATGTGATATGATAGGATATGTGTCTTTTGCTTTTTCACTTACTCCAAGTTGCGTGATTACTTCTAGACTCATCTATAGTGCTGCAAATGGCATTGTTTCATTTTTTCACTAGATCATATTCCATCTGTACAGGTAGAAGTTGTTCTTTGTCCACCCATCTGTCGGTGGACTTTTTGGTTACTTCCATATCTTGGTTACTGTAACACTATGCAATGCCGATTTGCGTGCCTGTGTCCTTCCAATTCTGTCTTCTTAGTTTATAGGTCCAGGAATAGGTCTGCTGGATCATATGGTAGCTCAATGTTTACCTTTTAAAGGCACCTCTATTCTGTTCACCTTAGTGGCTCTTTCCAGGTTACGTCCCACTTAAAGTGGAGGGTATGTATTTCTTCCCAGCACCTTCAGCATTTATTCTTTGCAGTTTTTGCTGATGGTTATTCTGAGTGGTGTGAGCTGATACCTCTTTGTGGTTGAATTTGCATGAGTCTCATAATGCATTGAAATTGCGCTTTAAGACATATCCTTTTTATTTTTCCAGCTGTGATTAGAGCTTATTTCTTCAAAGTGTTTTCTTAAAGTATGTGTCACCATTTGAAATATTTTGGCCATTATCTCCCTCAAGGCATTTTGAGGGCAGGTTTCATTTACAGCCCTGCACTACTTGTTCATATGAAGTGACCATTAGCTCAGGCTTTTAACCTGCTTTTGCAGGTATCGGCCAAAGAGCAGCAGCCTTTCTACGTTCCCCATGCTCGTACTAGGGAAACAGACCTACCGGCCAGTGGTGTTCTTCGGTTATAAATTAGAGTGCAATGTGCGCGGATAAACCCACAAATGTTGATGTCTCCTTGCTTCTGTTTGTTTTAAATTTAATTTATATTTATTATTAGAGTAATATTCCATTGTGTACGCGGACCACTTCTTCTTGGTTCATTCCTCGGTTGATGGACATTTTCATTGCTTCCAAATGCTGGCTATGGTAAATCTTGCTGGCGTACAGGTTTGCCAGCCTGTGACTTTTTGATTCTCATTTTCTCAGGTGATAGGCCAAGAAGTGATTGTGATTGATTGACTGGTAGCTCAATGTTTCCCTTTTCAAAGCACCTACATTGTGTTTTCATTAGTGGCTCTTTACATGCCCCACCTTACAACCGATGGTACGCATTTCTCCGCACTCCCTTCACCGTTTATTTTTTCCAGCATTATTCCTAATGGCCATTCTGACCGCTGTGAGCTGATAGGTTTTTGTAATATGGGTATGCAAATCATTAAAATTTTTAAAATTCATCATATTCCTATGCCTTTTTGTTTTCTCTTAAAAGAAAAAACCGTGAGTACAATATAGCTCTTGAAATTCTCTTCTTCGAAGGTTGCCCTCTCCTGAAGTTTTTGGTCGATTTTTGACCCCAGAAATTTTCTGGAGGGCACGTGCCATTTACAGAACTGCAAGTTGGTGAAAATTTAGTCACCTTTTGCAGTGGGTTCAAAGCTGCTGTTTTGGGAAACGGCCACAAGGAGGTAGCATTTCTCCATTCCCCAATCTGGGAACTAGGGCAGCAGAGCCTTTCTGGAAGTCATTGTCCTAGGTTGTAAATTAGAATGGAATTTGCCAGGAGAAATCCCCATATGTTTTTGTCTCATTACTTCTTCTTGGTTTTTAAAATTTTTTTAATCTGGGTAAAGTTTAGAATATTGTTTGTCCTAGGTGTACACAATCTGGTTCATTTGTACATTATGTATGTCTATTAATGTACAGATGCTCTTCCCATGTAAAGTATTAGTGTTCTGTCGACCTCCCTTGTTATATATTCGGTCTTTTTGATACATGTATATAATATGTATTTGTATATGTATAGTAACACTTATCTTCATTTCTCAATTTCCCCCCTCCTTTCCTTTTCGATGAGCATAGTTTGTTTTCTAAGCCTGTGAGTGTCTTTCTCTTTGGAAATATGTTCATCTGTGTCAGTTATTAGAAAATGCCATAAGTGATAATATAGGATATAGGTCTTTTGCTTTCCGACCTACTTCATGTTTTTTGATTATCTCCAGGCTCATGTATGGTGCCCCAAAGAGCAGTGCTTCAATATTTTCCATGGTTAATATTCCATTGTGTACATGGACCACTTCTTCTTGTTGCATTCCTCTGTTGATGGACATTTTCATTGCTTCCAAGTGTTGCCTATGGTAAATATTGCTGGAGTGCAGGATTGCCAGCCTGTGATTTTTTTTTTTGCAGCCTGTGATTATTGATTTTCATTTTCTCAGGTGATAGACCCAGCAGTGGGTATGATTGATTGACTGGTATGGTAGCTCAACGTTTACCTTTTCAAGGCACCTCAATTGTGCTTTCATTAGGGGCTCTTACCACGTCCCCCTTATAATCGAGGGTACGCATTTCTCCACAATCACGTCAGCATTTATTGTTTGCAGCATTTTTGTTGATGGGCATTCTGACTGGTGTGAGCTGACAGGCTTTTGTAATTTGGGTTTACATGTCTGTAAAAATTCCTACAATTCATCATTTTTCCACGCCTTTTTCTTTTCTGTTAAAAGAAAAAAGAAAAAAAGTGTTAGTATTATATACCTCTTCAAATATTCTTTTTGAAAGGTTGCACCCTAGAATTTTTGGTCGATTTTCGACCTCAGTATTTTTTGGAGGGCAGGTGTCATTTACAGAACTGCAATTGGTGAATATTTAGTGACCTTTTGAAGTTGCTTTAAAGCTGCTGTTGTGGGAAACGGCCACAAGGATGCAGCATTTCTCCATTCCCCAATCTGGGTACTAGGGCAGCAGAGCCGTTCTGGAAGTCGTTTGCCTAGGTTGTAAATTTGAATGGAATGTGCCAGGAAAACCCCCCATAAGTTTATGTCTCATTACTCCTAGTTCGTTGTTTTAATTTTTTCAATTGGGGTAATGGTTAGAATGTTGCTTGTGCAAGGTGTACACACTCTGGTTCATCTACATATCCTATATGCCTATTTATGTAGAGATTCTCTTCCCGGGTAAATTATTACAGAGTGTTCCGTAAACCTTCCTTGCTATATGGTCGGTCTCTTTGATATATGCATATAATATGTATTTGTATACACATGGTAACGCTAATCTTCATTTATCCATTCCCCCCACCTTTCCTTTTAGATAAGCATAGTTTTTTTAATAAGTCTGTGATTGACTTTCTCTGTGGAAATATGTTCATTTGTGTCAGTTATTAGATAACGCCTATAAGTGATATCATAGGATATAGGACTTTTGCTTTCCGACTTACCTCATGTTCTGTGATTATCTCCAAGATCATCTATGGTGCCTCAAAGAGCAGTGTTTCATTGTTTTCCATGGCTAGTATTCATTGTGTACATGGACCACTTCTTCTTTATCCTTTCATCTGTTGATGGACATTTTGGTTGCTTCACTGTCTTGTCTATTGTGAATAAGGCTGAAGTGCAGATTTTGCAGCCCGGGTCTTCTTCATTCTGGTCTTCTCAGGTGAGAGGCCCATTGGTGCGCCTGCTGGATTGAATGGTACCTCAATTTTTCCTTTTAAACGCAGCTCCTTTCTGTTCTCATTATTAGCGTTTAACCCTTTTACATCTCACCAGCAGCTAGAGGGTACACAGTTCTCTAAAACCTCTTCTGCGTTTATTGTTTGTAGACTTTTTTCCAATGATCAGTCGACTGGTGTGAGTTGAAAACTTTTTGTAGATTAGATTGCATGAGTCTAATACTTCCTGAGGTTGAGCTTTTATCCATTTTCCTTTCTTTAAAAAGAGAGTGAGTAAAACTTGCCTCTTCATAGTAACTTCTTCAAAATTCTGCCTGTTTTGAATTTTCTTTATCCATTCCCTACCTCAGCACAATTTTGAGGGCAGGTGTCCTTTACAGCCTTGAGTCATTTTGAATGGCAAGTGACCATTAGCTGTGGGTTAAAAGCTGCTCTTGCGGGAATTGGCCACAAGGCGGCAGCATTTCTCCTTTACCAAATCTGGTTAATAGGGCAACAGAGCCTTACTGGAAGTGGTGTTCTAGGTTGTAAATTAGAATGGAATGTGCGAGGAAAAAGCCCTTTAAGTTTATGTCTCATTACTTCTTGTTGGTATTTTTAACTTAATTTTTATTTTTTGTCACAGCAAACTTGATTACAATGTTTTGTTTGTTCTAGGTGTGCAAGATGTGGTTCTTTCACACATATACATATATCTATTCCTCTTCGGATCCTTTTCCCATGTAGGTTATGACACAATGTTGAGTAGTCTTCTCTTGGTATTGCGTAGGTCTTTGGTGATTATATATTTCACATGTGTTTGTATCTCTCTGTTAACCTCAATATGGTCATGTATCCAATCCTCACACCTTACTATTTGGTGAACCATAAGTTTTTTTATTGATTCTTTGATAGTGTTTCTCTGTGGAAATATCTTTGTTTGTATCATTTTTTAGGTAACCCCTATATGTGATATGATAGGATATGTGTCTTTTGCTTTTTCACTTACTCCAAGTTGCGTGATTACTTCTAGACTCATCTATAGTGCTGCAAATGGCATTGTTTCATTTTTTCACTAGATCATATTCCATCTGTACAGGTAGAAGTTGTTCTTTGTCCACCCATCTGTCGGTGGACTTTTTGGTTACTTCCATATCTTGGTTACTGTAACACTATGCAATGCCGATTTGCGTGCCTGTGTCCTTCCAATTCTGTCTTCTTAGTTTATAGGTCCAGGAATAGGTCTGCTGGATCATATGGTAGCTCAATGTTTACCTTTTAAAGGCACCTCTATTCTGTTCACCTTAGTGGCTCTTTCCAGGTTACGTCCCACTTAAAGTGGAGGGTATGTATTTCTTCCCAGCACCTTCAGCATTTATTCTTTGCAGTTTTTGCTGATGGTTATTCTGAGTGGTGTGAGCTGATACCTCTTTGTGGTTGAATTTGCATGAGTCTCATAATGCATTGAAATTGCGCTTTAAGACATATCCTTTTTATTTTTCCAGCTGTGATTAGAGCTTATTTCTTCAAAGTGTTTTCTTAAAGTATGTGTCACCATTTGAAATATTTTGGCCATTATCTCCCTCAAGGCATTTTGAGGGCAGGTTTCATTTACAGCCCTGCACTACTTGTTCATATGAAGTGACCATTAGCTCAGGCTTTTAACCTGCTTTTGCAGGTATCGGCCAAAGAGCAGCAGCCTTTCTACGTTCCCCATGCTCGTACTAGGGAAACAGACCTACCGGCCAGTGGTGTTCTTCGGTTATAAATTAGAGTGCAATGTGCCCGGATAAACCCACAAATGTTGATGTCTCCTTGCTTCTGTTTGTTTTAAATTTAATTTATATTTATTATTAGAGTAATATTCCATTGTGTACGTGGACCACTTCTTCTTGGTTCATTCCTCGGTTGATGGATATTTTCATTGCTTCCAAGTGCTGGCTATGGTAAATCTTGCTGGCGTACAGGTTTGCCAGCCTGTGACTTTTTGATTCTCATTTTCTCAGGTGATAGGCCAAGAAGTGATTGTGATTGATTGACTGGTAGCTCAATGTTTCCCTTTTCAAAGCACCTACATTGTGTTTTCATTAGTGGCTCTTTACATGCCCCACCTTACAACCGAGGGTACGCATTTCTCCGCACTCCCTTCACCGTTTATTTTTTCCAGCATTATTCCTAATGGCCATTCTGACCGCTGTGAGCTGATAGGTTTTTGTAATATGGGTATGCAAATCATTTAAATTTTTAAAATTCATCATATTCCTATGCCTTTTTGTTTTCTCTTAAAAGAAAAAACCGTGAGTACAATATAGCTCTTGAAATTCTCTTCTTCGAAGGTAGCCCTCTCCTGAAGTTTTTGGTCGATTTTTGACCCCAGAAATTTTCTGGAGGGCACGTGCCATTTACAGAACTGCAAGTTGGTGAAAATTTAGTCACCTTTTGCAGTGGGTTCAAAGCTGCTGTTTTGGGAAACGGCCACAAGGAGGTAGCATTTCTCCATTCCCCAATCTGGGAACTAGGGCAGCAGAGCCTTTCTGGAAGTCATTGTCCTAGGTTGTAAATTAGAATGGAATTTGCCAGGAGAAATCCCCATATGTTTTTGTCTCATTACTTCTTCTTGGTTTTTAAAATTTTTTTAATCTGGGTAAAGTTTAGAATATTGTTTGTCCTAGGTGTACACAATCTGGTTCATTTGTACATTATGTATGTCTATTAATGTACAGATGCTCTTCCCATGTAAAGTATTAGTGTTCTGTCGACCTCCCTTGTTATATATTCGGTCTTTTTGATACATGTATATAATATGTATTTGTATATGTATAGTAACACTTATCTTCATTTCTCAATTTCCCCCCTCCTTTCCTTTTCGATGAGCATAGTTTGTTTTCTAAGCCTGTGAGTGTCTTTCTCTTTGGAAATATGTTCATCTGTGTCAGTTATTAGAAAATGCCATAAGTGATAATATAGGATATAGGTCTTTTGCTTTCCGACCTACTTCATGTTTTTTGATTATCTCCAGGCTCATGTATGGTGCCCCAAAGAGCAGTGCTTCAATATTTTCCATGGTTAATATTCCATTGTGTACATGGACCACTTCTTCTTGTTGCATTCCTCTGTTGATGGACATTTTCATTGCTTCCAAGTGTTGCCTATGGTAAATATTGCTGGAGTGCAGGATTGCCAGCCTGTGATTTTTTTTTTTGCAGCCTGTGATTATTGATTTTCATTTTCTCAGGTGATAGACCCAGCAGTGGGTATGATTGATTGACTGGTATGGTAGCTCAACGTTTACCTTTTCAAGGCACCTCAATTGTGCTTTCATTAGGGGCTCTTACCACGTCCCCCTTATAATCGAGGGTACGCATTTCTCCACAATCACGTCAGCATTTATTGTTTGCAGCATTTTTGTTGATGGGCATTCTGACTGGTGTGAGCTGACAGGCTTTTGTAATTTGGGTTTACATGTCTGTAAAAATTCCTACAATTCATCATTTTTCCACGCCTTTTTCTTTTCTGTTAAAAGAAAAAAGAAAAAAAGTGTTAGTATTATATACCTCTTCAAATATTCTTTTTGAAAGGTTGCACCCTAGAATTTTTGGTCGATTTTCGACCTCAGTATTTTTTGGAGGGCAGGTGTCATTTACAGAACTGCAATTGGTGAATATTTAGTGACCTTTTGAAGTTGCTTTAAAGCTGCTGTTGTGGGAAACGGCCACAAGGATGCAGCATTTCTCCATTCCCCAATCTGGGTACTAGGGCAGCAGAGCCGTTCTGGAAGTCGTTTGCCTAGGTTGTAAATTTGAATGGAATGTGCCAGGAAAACCCCCCATAAGTTTATGTCTCATTACTCCTAGTTCGTTGTTTTAATTTTTTCAATTGGGGTAATGGTTAGAATGTTGCTTGTGCAAGGTGTACACACTCTGGTTCATCTACATATCCTATATGCCTATTTATGTAGAGATTCTCTTCCCGGGTAAATTATTACAGAGTGTTCCGTAAACCTTCCTTGCTATATGGTCGGTCTCTTTGATATATGCATATAATATGTATTTGTATACACATGGTAACGCTAATCTTCATTTATCCATTCCCCCCACCTTTCCTTTTAGATAAGCATAGTTTTTTTAATAAGTCTGTGATTGACTTTCTCTGTGGAAATATGTTCATTTGTGTCAGTTATTAGATAACGCCTATAAGTGATATCATAGGATATAGGACTTTTGCTTTCCGACTTACCTCATGTTCTGTGATTATCTCCAAGATCATCTATGGTGCCTCAAAGAGCAGTGTTTCATTGTTTTCCATGGCTAGTATTCATTGTGTACATGGACCACTTCTTCTTTATCCTTTCATCTGTTGATGGACATTTTGGTTGCTTCACTGTCTTGTCTATTGTGAATAAGGCTGAAGTGCAGATTTTGCAGCCCGGGTCTTCTTCATTCTGGTCTTCTCAGGTGAGAGGCCCATTGGTGCGCCTGCTGGATTGAATGGTACCTCAATTTTTCCTTTTAAACGCAGCTCCTTTCTGTTCTCATTATTAGCGTTTAACCCTTTTACATCTCACCAGCAGCTAGAGGGTACACAGTTCTCTAAAACCTCTTCTGCGTTTATTGTTTGTAGACTTTTTTCCAATGATCAGTCGACTGGTGTGAGTTGAAAACTTTTTGTAGATTAGATTGCATGAGTCTAATACTTCCTGAGGTTGAGCTTTTATCCATTTTCCTTTCTTTAAAAAGAGAGTGAGTAAAACTTGCCTCTTCATAGTAACTTCTTCAAAATTCTGCCTGTTTTGAATTTTCTTTATCCATTCCCTACCTCAGCACAATTTTGAGGGCAGGTGTCCTTTACAGCCTTGAGTCATTTTGAATGGCAAGTGACCATTAGCTGTGGGTTAAAAGCTGCTCTTGCGGGAATTGGCCACAAGGCGGCAGCATTTCTCCTTTACCAAATCTGGTTAATAGGGCAACAGAGCCTTACTGGAAGTGGTGTTCTAGGTTGTAAATTAGAATGGAATGTGCGAGGAAAAAGCCCTTTAAGTTTATGTCTCATTACTTCTTGTTGGTATTTTTAACTTAATTTTTATTTTTTGTCACAGCAAACTTGATTACAATGTTTTGTTTGTTCTAGGTGTGCAAGATGTGGTTCTTTCACACATATACATATATCTATTCCTCTTCGGATCCTTTTCCCATGTAGGTTATGACACAATGTTGAGTAGTCTTCTCTTGGTATTGCGTAGGTCTTTGGTGATTATATATTTCACATGTGTTTGTATCTCTCTGTTAACCTCAATATGGTCATGTATCCAATCCTCACACCTTACTATTTGGTGAACCATAAGTTTTTTTATTGATTCTTTGATAGTGTTTCTCTGTGGAAATATCTTTGTTTGTATCATTTTTTAGGTAACCCCTATATGTGATATGATAGGATATGTGTCTTTTGCTTTTTCACTTACTCCAAGTTGCGTGATTACTTCTAGACTCATCTATAGTGCTGCAAATGGCATTGTTTCATTTTTTCACTAGATCATATTCCATCTGTACAGGTAGAAGTTGTTCTTTGTCCACCCATCTGTCGGTGGACTTTTTGGTTACTTCCATATCTTGGTTACTGTAACACTATGCAATGCCGATTTGCGTGCCTGTGTCCTTCCAATTCTGTCTTCTTAGTTTATAGGTCCAGGAATAGGTCTGCTGGATCATATGGTAGCTCAATGTTTACCTTTTAAAGGCACCTCTATTCTGTTCACCTTAGTGGCTCTTTCCAGGTTACGTCCCACTTAAAGTGGAGGGTATGTATTTCTTCCCAGCACCTTCAGCATTTATTCTTTGCAGTTTTTGCTGATGGTTATTCTGAGTGGTGTGAGCTGATACCTCTTTGTGGTTGAATTTGCATGAGTCTCATAATGCATTGAAATTGCGCTTTAAGACATATCCTTTTTATTTTTCCAGCTGTGATTAGAGCTTATTTCTTCAAAGTGTTTTCTTAAAGTATGTGTCACCATTTGAAATATTTTGGCCATTATCTCCCTCAAGGCATTTTGAGGGCAGGTTTCATTTACAGCCCTGCACTACTTGTTCATATGAAGTGACCATTAGCTCAGGCTTTTAACCTGCTTTTGCAGGTATCGGCCAAAGAGCAGCAGCCTTTCTACGTTCCCCATGCTCGTACTAGGGAAACAGACCTACCGGCCAGTGGTGTTCTTCGGTTATAAATTAGAGTGCAATGTGCGCGGATAAACCCACAAATGTTGATGTCTCCTTGCTTCTGTTTGTTTTAAATTTAATTTATATTTATTATTAGAGTAATATTCCATTGTGTACGTGGACCACTTCTTCTTGGTTCATTCCTCGGTTGATGGACATTTTCATTGCTTCCAAATGCTGGCTATGGTAAATCTTGCTGGCGTACAGGTTTGCCAGCCTGTGACTTTTTGATTCTCATTTTCTCAGGTGATAGGCCAAGAAGTGATTGTGATTGATTGACTGGTAGCTCAATGTTTCCCTTTTCAAAGCACCTACATTGTGTTTTCATTAGTGGCTCTTTACATGCCCCACCTTACAACCGATGGTACGCATTTCTCCGCACTCCCTTCACCGTTTATTTTTTCCAGCATTATTCCTAATGGCCATTCTGACCGCTGTGAGCTGATAGGTTTTTGTAATATGGGTATGCAAATCATTAAAATTTTTAAAATTCATCATATTCCTATGCCTTTTTGTTTTCTCTTAAAAGAAAAAACCGTGAGTACAATATAGCTCTTGAAATTCTCTTCTTCGAAGGTTGCCCTCTCCTGAAGTTTTTGGTCGATTTTTGACCCCAGAAATTTTCTGGAGGGCACGTGCCATTTACAGAACTGCAAGTTGGTGAAAATTTAGTGACCTTTTGCAGTGGGTTCAAAGCTGCTGTTTTGGGAAACGGCCACAAGGAGGTAGCATTTCTCCATTCCCCAATCTGGGAACTAGGGCAGCAGAGCCTTTCTGGAAGTCATTGTCCTAGGTTGTAAATTAGAATGGAATTTGCCAGGAGAAATCCCCATATGTTTTTGTCTCATTACTTCTTCTTGGTTTTTAAAATTTTTTTAATCTGGGTAAAGTTTAGAATATTGTTTGTCCTAGGTGTACACAATCTGGTTCATTTGTACATTATGTATGTCTATTAATGTACAGATGCTCTTCCCATGTAAAGTATTAGTGTTCTGTCGACCTCCCTTGTTATATATTCGGTCTTTTTGATACATGTATATAATATGTATTTGTATATGTATAGTAACACTTATCTTCATTTCTCAATTTCCCCCCTCCTTTCCTTTTCGATGAGCATAGTTTGTTTTCTAAGCCTGTGAGTGTCTTTCTCTTTGGAAATATGTTCATCTGTGTCAGTTATTAGAAAATGCCATAAGTGATAATATAGGATATAGGTCTTTTGCTTTCCGACCTACTTCATGTTTTTTGATTATCTCCAGGCTCATGTATGGTGCCCCAAAGAGCAGTGCTTCAATATTTTCCATGGTTAATATTCCATTGTGTACATGGACCACTTCTTCTTGTTGCATTCCTCTGTTGATGGACATTTTCATTGCTTCCAAGTGTTGCCTATGGTAAATATTGCTGGAGTGCAGGATTGCCAGCCTGTGATTTTTTTTTTTGCAGCCTGTGATTATTGATTTTCATTTTCTCAGGTGATAGACCCAGCAGTGGGTATGATTGATTGACTGGTATGGTAGCTCAACGTTTACCTTTTCAAGGCACCTCAATTGTGCTTTCATTAGGGGCTCTTACCACGTCCCCCTTATAATCGAGGGTACGCATTTCTCCACAATCACGTCAGCATTTATTGTTTGCAGCATTTTTGTTGATGGGCATTCTGACTGGTGTGAGCTGACAGGCTTTTGTAATTTGGGTTTACATGTCTGTAAAAATTCCTACAATTCATCATTTTTCCACGCCTTTTTCTTTTCTGTTAAAAGAAAAAAGAAAAAAAGTGTTAGTATTATATACCTCTTCAAATATTCTTTTTGAAAGGTTGCACCCTAGAATTTTTGGTCGATTTTCGACCTCAGTATTTTTTGGAGGGCAGGTGTCATTTACAGAACTGCAATTGGTGAATATTTAGTGACCTTTTGAAGTTGCTTTAAAGCTGCTGTTGTGGGAAACGGCCACAAGGATGCAGCATTTCTCCATTCCCCAATCTGGGTACTAGGGCAGCAGAGCCGTTCTGGAAGTCGTTTGCCTAGGTTGTAAATTTGAATGGAATGTGCCAGGAAAACCCCCCATAAGTTTATGTCTCATTACTCCTAGTTCGTTGTTTTAATTTTTTCAATTGGGGTAATGGTTAGAATGTTGCTTGTGCAAGGTGTACACACTCTGGTTCATCTACATATCCTATATGCCTATTTATGTAGAGATTCTCTTCCCGGGTAAATTATTACAGAGTGTTCCGTAAACCTTCCTTGCTATATGGTCGGTCTCTTTGATATATGCATATAATATGTATTTGTATACACATGGTAACGCTAATCTTCATTTATCCATTCCCCCCACCTTTCCTTTTAGATAAGCATAGTTTTTTTAATAAGTCTGTGATTCACTTTCTCTGTGGAAATATGTTCATTTGTGTCAGTTATTAGATAACGCCTATAAGTGATATCATAGGATATAGGACTTTTGCTTTCCGACTTACCTCATGTTCTGTGATTATCTCCAAGATCATCTATGGTGCCTCAAAGAGCAGTGTTTCATTGTTTTCCATGGCTAGTATTCATTGTGTACATGGACCACTTCTTCTTTATCCTTTCATCTGTTGATGGACATTTTGGTTGCTTCACTGTCTTGTCTATTGTGAATAAGGCTGAAGTGCAGATTTTGCAGCCCGGGTCTTCTTCATTCTGGTCTTCTCAGGTGAGAGGCCCATTGGTGCGCCTGCTGGATTGAATGGTACCTCAATTTTTCCTTTTAAACGCAGCTCCTTTCTGTTCTCATTATTAGCGTTTAACCCTTTTACATCTCACCAGCAGCTAGAGGGTACACAGTTCTCTAAAACCTCTTCTGCGTTTATTGTTTGTAGACTTTTTTCCAATGATCAGTCGACTGGTGTGAGTTGAAAACTTTTTGTAGATTAGATTGCATGAGTCTAATACTTCCTGAGGTTGAGCTTTTATCCATTTTCCTTTCTTTAAAAAGAGAGTGAGTAAAACTTGCCTCTTCATAGTAACTTCTTCAAAATTCTGCCTGTTTTGAATTTTCTTTATCCATTCCCTACCTCAGCACAATTTTGAGGGCAGGTGTCCTTTACAGCCTTGAGTCATTTTGAATGGCAAGTGACCATTAGCTGTGGGTTAAAAGCTGCTCTTGCGGGAATTGGCCACAAGGCGGCAGCATTTCTCCTTTACCAAATCTGGTTAATAGGGCAACAGAGCCTTACTGGAAGTGGTGTTCTAGGTTGTAAATTAGAATGGAATGTGCGAGGAAAAAGCCCTTTAAGTTTATGTCTCATTACTTCTTGTTGGTATTTTTAACTTAATTTTTATTTTTTGTCACAGCAAACTTGATTACAATGTTTTGTTTGTTCTAGGTGTGCAAGATGTGGTTCTTTCACACATATACATATATCTATTCTTCTTCGGATCCTTTTCCCATGTAGGTTATGACACAATGTTGAGTAGTCTTCTCTTGGTATTGCGTAGGTCTTTGGTGATTATATATTTCACATGTGTTTGTATCTCTCTGTTAACCTCAATATGGTCATGTATCCAATCCTCACACCTTACTATTTGGTGAACCATAAGTTTTTTTATTGATTCTTTGATAGTGTTTCTCTGTGGAAATATCTTTGTTTGTATCATTTTTTAGGTAACCCCTATATGTGATATGATAGGATATGTGTCTTTTGCTTTTTCACTTACTCCAAGTTGCGTGATTACTTCTAGACTCATCTATAGTGCTGCAAATGGCATTGTTTCATTTTTTCACTAGATCATATTCCATCTGTACAGGTAGAAGTTGTTCTTTGTCCACCCATCTGTCGGTGGACTTTTTGGTTACTTCCATATCTTGGTTACTGTAACACTATGCAATGCCGATTTGCGTGCCTGTGTCCTTCCAATTCTGTCTTCTTAGTTTATAGGTCCAGGAATAGGTCTGCTGGATCATATGGTAGCTCAATGTTTACCTTTTAAAGGCACCTCTATTCTGTTCACCTTAGTGGCTCTTTCCAGGTTACGTCCCACTTAAAGTGGAGGGTATGTATTTCTTCCCAGCACCTTCAGCATTTATTCTTTGCAGTTTTTGCTGATGGTTATTCTGAGTGGTGTGAGCTGATACCTCTTTGTGGTTGAATTTGCATGAGTCTCATAATGCATTGAAATTGCGCTTTAAGACATATCCTTTTTATTTTTCCAGCTGTGATTAGAGCTTATTTCTTCAAAGTGTTTTCTTAAAGTATGTGTCACCATTTGAAATATTTTGGCCATTATCTCCCTCAAGGCATTTTGAGGGCAGGTTTCATTTACAGCCCTGCACTACTTGTTCATATGAAGTGACCATTAGCTCAGGCTTTTAACCTGCTTTTGCAGGTATCGGCCAAAGAGCAGCAGCCTTTCTACGTTCCCCATGCTCGTACTAGGGAAACAGACCTACCGGCCAGTGGTGTTCTTCGGTTATAAATTAGAGTGCAATGTGCCCGGATAAACCCACAAATGTTGATGTCTCCTTGCTTCTGTTTGTTTTAAATTTAATTTATATTTATTATTAGAGTAATATTCCATTGTGTACGTGGACCACTTCTTCTTGGTTCATTCCTCGGTTGATGGATATTTTCATTGCTTCCAAGTGCTGGCTATGGTAAATCTTGCTGGCGTACAGGTTTGCCAGCCTGTGACTTTTTGATTCTCATTTTCTCAGGTGATAGGCCAAGAAGTGATTGTGATTGATTGACTGGTAGCTCAATGTTTCCCTTTTCAAAGCACCTACATTGTGTTTTCATTAGTGGCTCTTTACATGCCCCACCTTACAACCGAGGGTACGCATTTCTCCGCACTCCCTTCACCGTTTATTTTTTCCAGCATTATTCCTAATGGCCATTCTGACCGCTGTGAGCTGATAGGTTTTTGTAATATGGGTATGCAAATCATTAAAATTTTTAAAATTCATCATATTCCTATGCCTTTTTCTTTTCTCTTAAAAGAAAAAACCGTGAGTACAATATAGCTCTTGAAATTCTCTTCTTCGAAGGTTGCCCTCTCCTGAAGTTTTTGGTCGATTTTTGACCCCAGAAATTTTCTGGAGGGCACGTGCCATTTACAGAACTGCAAGTTGGTGAAAATTTAGTCACCTTTTGCAGTGGGTTCAAAGCTGCTGTTTTGGGAAACGGCCACAAGGAGGTAGCATTTCTCCATTCCCCAATCTGGGAACAAGGGCAGCAGAGCCTTTCTGGAAGTCATTGTCCTAGGTTGTAAATTAGAATGGAATTTGCCAGGAGAAATCCCCATATGTTTTTGTCTCATTACTTCTTCTTGGTTTTTAAAATTTTTTTAATCTGGGTAAAGTTTAGAATATTGTTTGTCCTAGGTGTACACAATCTGGTTCATTTGTACATTATGTATGTCTATTAATGTACAGATGCTCTTCCCATGTAAAGTATTAGTGTTCTGTCGACCTCCCTTGTTATATATTCGGTCTTTTTGATACATGTATATAATATGTATTTGTATATGTATAGTAACACTTATCTTCATTTCTCAATTTCCCCCCTCCTTTCCTTTTCGATGAGCATAGTTTGTTTTCTAAGCCTGTGAGTGTCTTTCTCTTTGGAAATATGTTCATCTGTGTCAGTTATTAGATAATGCCATAAGTGATAATATAGGATATAGGTCTTTTGCTTTCCGACCTACTTCATGTTTTTTGATTATCTCCAGGCTCATGTATGGTGCCCCAAAGAGCAGTGCTTCAATATTTTCCATGGTTAATATTCCATTGTGTACATGGACCACTTCTTCTTGTTGCATTCCTCTGTTGATGGACATTTTCATTGCTTCCAAGTGTTGCCTATGGTAAATATTGCTGGAGTGCAGGATTGCCAGCCTGTGATTTTTTTTTTCCAGCCTGTGATTATTGATTTTCATTTTCTCAGGTGATAGACCCAGCAGTGGGTATGATTGATTGACTGGTATGGTAGCTCAACGTTTACCTTTTCAAGGCACCTCAATTGTGCTTTCATTAGTGGCTCTTACCACGTCCCCCTTATAATCGAGGGTACGCATTTCTCCACAATCACGTCAGCATTTATTGTTTGCAGCATTTTTATTGATGGGCATTCTGACTGGTGTGAGCTGACAGGCTTTTGTAATTTGGGTTTACATGTCTGTAAAAATTCCTACAATTCATCATTTTTCCACGCCTTTTTCTTTTCTGTTAAAAGAAAAAAGAAAAAAAGTGTTAGTATTATATACCTCTTCAAATATTCTTTTTGAAAGGTTGCACCCTAGAATTTTTGGTCGATTTTCGACCTCAGTATTTTTTGGAGGGCAGGTGTCATTTACAGAACTGCAATTGGTGAATATTTAGTGACCTTTTGAAGTTGCTTTAAAGCTGCTGTTGTGGGAAACGGCCACAAGGATGCAGCATTTCTCCATTCCCCAATCTGGGTACTAGGGCAGCAGAGCCGTTCTGGAAGTCGTTTGCCTAGGTTGTAAATTTGAATGGAATGTGCCAGGAAAACCCCCCATAAGTTTATGTCTCATTACTCCTAGTTCGTTGTTTTAATTTTTTCAATTGGGGTAATGGTTAGAATGTTGCTTGTGCAAGGTGTACACACTCTGGTTCATCTACATATCCTATATGCCTATTTATGTAGAGATTCTCTTCCCGTGTAAATTATTACAGAGTGTTCCGTAAACCTTCCTTGCTATATGGTCGGTCTCTTTGATATATGCATATAATATGTATTTGTATACACATGGTAACGCTAATCTTCATTTATCCATTCCCCCCACCTTTCCTTTTAGATAAGCATAGTTTTTTTAATAAGTCTGTGATTGACTTTCTCTGTGGAAATATGTTCATTTGTGTCAGTTATTAGATAACGCCTATAAGTGATATCATAGGATATAGGACTTTTGCTTTCCGACTTACCTCATGTTCTGTGATTATCTCCAAGATCATCTATGGTGCCTCAAAGAGCAGTGTTTCATTGTTTTCCATGGCTAGTATTCATTGTGTACATGGACCACTTCTTCTTTATCCTTTCATCTGTTGATGGACATTTTGGTTGCTTCACTGTCTTGTCTATTGTGAATAAGGCTGAAGTGCAGATTTTGCAGCCCGGGTCTTCTTCATTCTGGTCTTCTCAGGTGAGAGGCCCATTGGTGCGCCTGCTGGATTGAATGGTACCTCAATTTTTCCTTTTAAACGCAGCTCCTTTCTGTTCTCATTATTAGCGTTTAACCCTTTTACATCTCACCAGCAGCTAGAGGGTACACAGTTCTCTAAAACCTCTTCTGCGTTTATTGTTTGTAGACTTTTTTCCAATGATCAGTCGACTGGTGTGAGTTGAAAACTTTTTGTAGATTAGATTGCATGAGTCTAATACTTCCTGAGGTTGAGCTTTTATCCATTTTCCTTTCTTTAAAAAGAGAGTGAGTAAAACTTGCCTCTTCATAGTAACTTCTTCAAAATTCTGCCTGTTTTGAATTTTCTTTATCCATTCCCTACCTCAGCACAATTTTGAGGGCAGGTGTCCTTTACAGCCTTGAGTCATTTTGAATGGCAAGTGACCATTAGCTGTGGGTTAAAAGCTGCTCTTGCGGGAATTGGCCACAAGGCGGCAGCATTTCTCCTTTACCAAATCTGGTTAATAGGGCAACAGAGCCTTACTGGAAGTGGTGTTCTAGGTTGTAAATTAGAATGGAATGTGCGAGGAAAAAGCCCTTTAAGTTTATGTCTCATTACTTCTTGTTGGTATTTTTAACTTAATTTTTATTTTTTGTCACAGCAAACTTGATTACAATGTTTTGTTTGTTCTAGGTGTGCAAGATGTGGTTCTTTCACACATATACATATATCTATTCCTCTTCGGATCCTTTTCCCATGTAGGTTATGACACAATGTTGAGTAGTCTTCTCTTGGTATTGCGTAGGTCTTTGGTGATTATATATTTCACATGTGTTTGTATCTCTCTGTTAACCTCAATATGGTCATGTATCCAATCCTCACACCTTACTATTTGGTGAACCATAAGTTTTTTTATTGATTCTTTGATAGTGTTTCTCTGTGGAAATATCTTTGTTTGTATCATTTTTTAGGTAACCCCTATATGTGATATGATAGGATATGTGTCTTTTGCTTTTTCACTTACTCCAAGTTGCGTGATTACTTCTAGACTCATCTATAGTGCTGCAAATGGCATTGTTTCATTTTTTCACTAGATCATATTCCATCTGTACAGGTAGAAGTTGTTCTTTGTCCACCCATCTGTCGGTGGACTTTTTGGTTACTTCCATATCTTGGTTACTGTAACACTATGCAATGCCGATTTGCGTGCCTGTGTCCTTCCAATTCTGTCTTCTTAGTTTATAGGTCCAGGAATAGGTCTGCTGGATCATATGGTAGCTCAATGTTTACCTTTTAAAGGCACCTCTATTCTGTTCACCTTAGTGGCTCTTTCCAGGTTACGTCCCACTTAAAGTGGAGGGTATGTATTTCTTCCCAGCACCTTCAGCATTTATTCTTTGCAGTTTTTGCTGATGGTTATTCTGAGTGGTGTGAGCTGATACCTCTTTGTGGTTGAATTTGCATGAGTCTCATAATGCATTGAAATTGCGCTTTAAGACATATCCTTTTTATTTTTCCAGCTGTGATTAGAGCTTATTTCTTCAAAGTGTTTTCTTAAAGTATGTGTCACCATTTGAAATATTTTGGCCATTATCTCCCTCAAGGCATTTTGAGGGCAGGTTTCATTTACAGCCCTGCACTACTTGTTCATATGAAGTGACCATTAGCTCAGGCTTTTAACCTGCTTTTGCAGGTATCGGCCAAAGAGCAGCAGCCTTTCTACGTTCCCCATGCTCGTACTAGGGAAACAGACCTACTGGCCAGTGGTGTTCTTCGGTTATAAATTAGAGTGCAATGTGCCCGGATAAACCCACAAATGTTGATGTCTCCTTGCTTCTGTTTGTTTTAAATTTAATTTATATTTATTATTAGAGTAATATTCCATTGTGTACGTGGACCACTTCTTCTTGGTTCATTCCTCGGTTGATGGATATTTTCATTGCTTCCAAGTGCTGGCTATGGTAAATCTTGCTGGCGTACAGGTTTGCCAGCCTGTGACTTTTTGATTCTCATTTTCTCAGGTGATAGGCCAAGAAGTGATTGTGATTGATTGACTGGTAGCTCAATGTTTCCCTTTTCAAAGCACCTACATTGTGTTTTCATTAGTGGCTCTTTACATGCCCCACCTTACAACCGAGGGTACGCATTTCTCCGCACTCCCTTCACCGTTTATTTTTTCCAGCATTATTCCTAATGGCCATTCTGACCGCTGTGAGCTGATAGGTTTTTGTAATATGGGTATGCAAATCATTAAAATTTTTAAAATTCATCATATTCCTATGCCTTTTTGTTTTCTCTTAAAAGAAAAAACCGTGAGTACAATATAGCTCTTGAAATTCTCTTCTTCGAAGGTTGCCCTCTCCTGAAGTTTTTGGTCGATTTTTGACCCCAGAAATTTTCTGGAGGGCACGTGCCATTTACAGAACTGCAAGTTGGTGAAAATTTAGTCACCTTTTGCAGTGGGTTCAAAGCTGCTGTTTTGGGAAACGGCCACAAGGAGGTAGCATTTCTCCATTCCCCAATCTGGGAACAAGGGCAGCAGAGCCTTTCTGGAAGTCATTGTCCTAGGTTGTAAATTAGAATGGAATTTGCCAGGAGAAATCCCCATATGTTTTTGTCTCATTACTTCTTCTTGGTTTTTAAAATTTTTTTAATCTGGGTAAAGTTTAGAATATTGTTTGTCCTAGGTGTACACAATCTGGTTCATTTGTACATTATGTATGTCTATTAATGTACAGATGCTCTTCCCATGTAAAGTATTAGTGTTCTGTCGACCTCCCTTGTTATATATTCGGTCTTTTTGATACATGTATATAATATGTATTTGTATATGTATAGTAACACTTATCTTCATTTCTCAATTTCCCCCCTCCTTTCCTTTTCGATGAGCATAGTTTGTTTTCTAAGCCTGTGAGTGTCTTTCTCTTTGGAAATATGTTCATCTGTGTCAGTTATTAGATAATGCCATAAGTGATAATATAGGATATAGGTCTTTTGCTTTCCGACCTACTTCATGTTTTTTGATTATCTCCAGGCTCATGTATGGTGCCCCAAAGAGCAGTGCTTCAATATTTTCCATGGTTAATATTCCATTGTGTACATGGACCACTTCTTCTTGTTGCATTCCTCTGTTGATGGACATTTTCATTGCTTCCAAGTGTTGCCTATGGTAAATATTGCTGGAGTGCAGGATTGCCAGCCTGTGATTTTTTTTTTTCCAGCCTGTGATTATTGATTTTCATTTTCTCAGGTGATAGACCCAGCAGTGGGTATGATTGATTGACTGGTATGGTAGCTCAACGTTTACCTTTTCAAGGCACCTCAATTGTGCTTTCATTAGTGGCTCTTACCACGTCCCCCTTATAATCGAGGGTACGCATTTCTCCACAATCACGTCAGCATTTATTGTTTGCAGCATTTTTGTTGATGGGCATTCTGACTGGTGTGAGCTGACAGGCTTTTGTAATTTGGGTTTACATGTCTGTAAAAATTCCTACAATTCATCATTTTTCCACGCCTTTTTCTTTTCTGTTAAAAGTAAAAAGAAAAAAAGTGTTAGTATTATATACCTCTTCAAATATTCTTTTTGAAAGGTTGCACCCTAGAATTTTTGGTCGATTTTCGACCTCAGTATTTTTTGGAGGGCAGGTGTCATTTACAGAACTGCAATTGGTGAATATTTAGTGACCTTTTGAAGTTGCTTTAAAGCTGCTGTTGTGGGAAACGGCCACAAGGATGCAGCATTTCTCCATTCCCCAATCTGGGTACTAGGGCAGCAGAGCCGTTCTGGAAGTCGTTTGCCTAGGTTGTAAATTTGAATGGAATGTGCCAGGAAAACCCCCCATAAGTTTATGTCTCATTACTCCTAGTTCGTTGTTTTAATTTTTTCAATTGGGGTAATGGTTAGAATGTTGCTTGTGCAAGGTGTACACACTCTGGTTCATCTACATATCCTATATGCCTATTTATGTAGAGATTCTCTTCCCGTGTAAATTATTACAGAGTGTTCCGTAAACCTTCCTTGCTATATGGTTGGTCTCTTTGATATATGCATATAATATGTATTTGTATACACATGGTAACGCTAATCTTCATTTATCCATTCCCCCCACCTTTCCTTTTAGATAAGCATAGTTTTTTTAATAAGTCTGTGATTGACTTTCTCTGTGGAAATATGTTCATTTGTGTCAGTTATTAGATAACGCCTATAAGTGATATCATAGGATATAGGACTTTTGCTTTCCGACTTACCTCATGTTCTGTGATTATCTCCAAGATCATCTATGGTGCCTCAAAGAGCAGTGTTTCATTGTTTTCCATGGCTAGTATTCATTGTGTACATGGACCACTTCTTCTTTATCCTTTCATCTGTTGATGGACATTTTGGTTGCTTCACTGTCTTGTCTATTGTGAATAAGGCTGAAGTGCAGCTTTTGCAGCCCGGGTCTTCTTCATTCTGGTCTTCTCAGGTGAGAGGCCCATTGGTGCGCCTGCTGGATTGAATGGTACCTCAATTTTTCCTTTTAAACGCAGCTCCTTTCTGTTCTCATTATTAGCGTTTAACCCTTTTACATCTCACCAGCAGCTAGAGGGTACACAGTTCTCTAAAACCTCTTCTGCGTTTATTGTTTGTAGACTTTTTTCCAATGATCAGTCGACTGGTGTGAGTTGAAAACTTTTTGTAGATTAGATTGCATGAGTCTAATACTTCCTGAGGTTGAGCTTTTATCCATTTTCCTTTCTTTAAAAAGAGAGTGAGTAAAACTTGCCTCTTCATAGTAACTTCTTCAAAATTCTGCCTGTTTTGAATTTTCTTTATCCATTCCCTACCTCAGCACAATTTTGAGGGCAGGTGTCCTTTACAGCCTTGAGTCATTTTGAATGGCAAGTGACCATTAGCTGTGGGTTAAAAGCTGCTCTTGCGGGAATTGGCCACAAGGCGGCAGCATTTCTCCTTTACCAAATCTGGTTAATAGGGCAACAGAGCCTTACTGGAAGTGGTGTTCTAGGTTGTAAATTAGAATGGAATGTGCGAGGAAAAAGCCCTTTAAGTTTATGTCTCATTACTTCTTGTTGGTATTTTTAACTTAATTTTTATTTTTTGTCACAGCAAACTTGATTACAATGTTTTGTTTGTTGTAGGTGTGCAAGATGTGGTTCTTTCACACATATACATATATCTATTCCTCTTCGGATCCTTTTCCCATGTAGGTTATGACACAATGTTGAGTAGTCTTCTCTTGGTATTGCGTAGGTCTTTGGTGATTATATATTTCACATGTGTTTGTATCTCTCTGTTAACCTCAATATGGTCATGCATCCAATCCTCACACCTTACTATTTGGTGAACCATAAGTTTTTTTATTGATTCTTTGATAGTGTTTCTCTGTGGAAATATCTTTGTTTGTATCATTTTTTAGGTAACCCCTATATGTGATATGATAGGATATGTGTCTTTTGCTTTTTCACTTACTCCAAGTTGCGTGATTACTTCTAGACTCATCTATAGTGCTGCAAATGGCATTGTTTCATTTTTTCACTAGATCATATTCCATCTGTACAGGTAGAAGTTGTTCTTTGTCCACCCATCTGTCGGTGGACTTTTTGGTTACTTCCATATCTTGGTTACTGTAACACTATGCAATGCCGATTTGCGTGCCTGTGTCCTTCCAATTCTGTCTTCTTAGTTTATAGGTCCAGGAATAGGTCTGCTGGATCATATGGTAGCTCAATGTTTACCTTTTAAAGGCACCTCTATTCTGTTCACCTTAGTGGCTCTTTCCAGGTTACGTCCCACTTAAAGTGGAGGGTATGTATTTCTTCCCAGCACCTTCAGCATTTATTCTTTGCAGTTTTTGCTGATGGTTATTCTGAGTGGTGTGAGCTGATACCTCTTTGTGGTTGAATTTGCATGAGTCTCATAATGCATTGAAATTGCGCTTTAAGACATATCCTTTTTATTTTTCCAGCTGTGATTAGAGCTTATTTCTTCAAAGTGTTTTCTTAAAGTATGTGTCACCATTTGAAATATTTTGGCCATTATCTCCCTCAAGGCATTTTGAGGGCAGGTTTCATTTACAGCCCTGCACTACTTGTTCATATGAAGTGACCATTAGCTCAGGCTTTTAACCTGCTTTTGCAGGTATCGGCCAAAGAGCAGCAGCCTTTCTACGTTCCCCATGCTCGTACTAGGGAAACAGACCTACCGGCCAGTGGTGTTCTTCGGTTATAAATTAGAGTGCAATGTGCCCGGATAAACCCAGAAATGTTGATGTCTCCTTGCTTCTGTTTGTTTTAAATTTAATTTATATTTATTATTAGAGTAATATTCCATTGTGTACGTGGACCACTTCTTCTTGGTTCATTCCTCGGTTGATGGATATTTTCATTGCTTCCAAGTGCTGGCTATGGTAAATCTTGCTGGCGTACAGGTTTGCCAGCCTGTGACTTTTTGATTCTCATTTTCTCAGGTGATAGGCCAAGAAGTGATTGTGATTGATTGACTGGTAGCTCAATGTTTCCCTTTTCAAAGCACCTACATTGTGTTTTCATTAGTGGCTCTTTACATGCCCCACCTTACAACCGAGGGTACGCATTTCTCCGCACTCCCTTCACCGTTTATTTTTTCCAGCATTATTCCTAATGGCCATTCTGACCGCTGTGAGCTGATAGGTTTTTGTAATATGGGTATGCAAATCATTAAAATTTTTAAAATTCATCATATTCCTATGCCTTTTTGTTTTCTCTTAAAAGAAAAAACCGTGAGTACAATATAGCTCTTGAAATTCTCTTCTTCGAAGGTTGCCCTCTCCTGAAGTTTTTGGTCGATTTTTGACCCCAGAAATTTTCTGGAGGGCACGTGCCATTTACAGAACTGCAAGTTGGTGAAAATTTAGTCACCTTTTGCAGTGGGTTCAAAGCTGCTGTTTTGGGAAACGGCCACAAGGAGGTAGCATTTCTCCATTCCCCAATCTGGGAACTAGGGCAGCAGAGCCTTTCTGGAAGTCATTGTCCTAGGTTGTAAATTAGAATGGAATTTGCCAGGAGAAATCCCCATATGTTTTTGTCTCATTACTTCTTCTTGGTTTTTAAAATTTTTTTAATCTGGGTAAAGTTTAGAATATTGTTTGTCCTAGGTGTACACAATCTGGTTCATTTGTACATTATGTATGTCTATTAATGTACAGATGCTCTTCCCATGTAAAGTATTAGTGTTCTGTCGACCTCCCTTGTTATATATTCGGTCTTTTTGATACATGTATATAATATGTATTTGTATATGTATAGTAACACTTATCTTCATTTCTCAATTTCCCCCCTCCTTTCCTTTTCGATGAGCATAGTTTGTTTTCTAAGCCTGTGAGTGTCTTTCTCTTTGGAAATATGTTCATCTGTGTCAGTTATTAGAAAATGCCATAAGTGATAATATAGGATATAGGTCTTTTGCTTTCCGACCTACTTCATGTTTTTTGATTATCTCCAGGCTCATGTATGGTGCCCCAAAGAGCAGTGCTTCAATATTTTCCATGGTTAATATTCCATTGTGTACATGGACCACTTCTTCTTGTTGCATTCCTCTGTTGATGGACATTTTCATTGCTTCCAAGTGTTGCCTATGGTAAATATTGCTGGAGTGCAGGATTGCCAGCCTGTGATTTTTTTTTTTCCAGCCTGTGATTATTGATTTTCATTTTCTCAGGTGATAGACCCAGCAGTGGGTATGATTGATTGACTGGTATGGTAGCTCAACGTTTACCTTTTCAAGGCACCTCAATTGTGCTTTCATTAGTGGCTCTTACCACGTCCCCCTTATAATCGAGGGTACGCATTTCTCCACAATCACGTCAGCATTTATTGTTTGCAGCATTTTTGTTGATGGGCATTCTGACTGGTGTGAGCTGACAGGCTTTTGTAATTTGGGTTTACATGTCTGTAAAAATTCCTACAATTCATCATTTTTCCACGCCTTTTTCTTTTCTGTTAAAAGTAAAAAGAAAAAAAGTGTTAGTATTATATACCTCTTCAAATATTCTTTTTGAAAGGTTGCACCCTAGAATTTTTGGTCGATTTTCGACCTCAGTATTTTTTGGAGGGCAGGTGTCATTTACAGAACTGCAATTGGTGAATATTTAGTGACCTTTTGAAGTTGCTTTAAAGCTGCTGTTGTGGGAAACGGCCACAAGGATGCAGCATTTCTCCATTCCCCAATCTGGGTACTAGGGCAGCAGAGCCGTTCTGGAAGTCGTTTGCCTAGGTTGTAAATTTGAATGGAATGTGCCAGGAAAACCCCCCATAAGTTTATGTCTCATTACTCCTAGTTCGTTGTTTTAATTTTTTCAATTGGGGTAATGGTTAGAATGTTGCTTGTGCAAGGTGTACACACTCTGGTTCATCTACATATCCTATATGCCTATTTATGTAGAGATTCTCTTCCCGTGTAAATTATTACAGAGTGTTCCGTAAACCTTCCTTGCTATATGGTCGGTCTCTTTGATATATGCATATAATATGTATTTGTATACACATGGTAACGCTAATCTTCATTTATCCATTCCCCCCACCTTTCCTTTTAGATAAGCATAGTTTTTTTAATAAGTCTGTGATTGACTTTCTCTGTGGAAATATGTTCATTTGTGTCAGTTATTAGATAACGCCTATAAGTGATATCATAGGATATAGGACTTTTGCTTTCCGACTTACCTCATGTTCTGTGATTATCTCCAAGATCATCTATGGTGCCTCAAAGAGCAGTGTTTCATTGTTTTCCATGGCTAGTATTCATTGTGTACATGGACCACTTCTTCTTTATCCTTTCATCTGTTGATGGACATTTTGGTTGCTTCACTGTCTTGTCTATTGTGAATAAGGCTGAAGTGCAGCTTTTGCAGCCCGGGTCTTCTTCATTCTGGTCTTCTCAGGTGAGATGCCCATTGGTGCGCCTGCTGGATTGAATGGTACCTCAATTTTTCCTTTTAAACGCAGCTCCTTTCTGTTCTCATTATTAGCGTTTAACCCTTTTACATCTCACCAGCAGCTAGAGGGTACACAGTTCTCTAAAACCTCTTCTGCGTTTATTGTTTGTAGACTTTTTTCCAATGATCAGTCGACTGGTGTGAGTTGAAAACTTTTTGTAGATTAGATTGCATGAGTCTAATACTTCCTGAGGTTGAGCTTTTATCCATTTTCCTTTCTTTAAAAAGAGAGTGAGTAAAACTTGCCTCTTCATAGTAACTTCTTCAAAATTCTGCCTGTTTTGAATTTTCTTTATCCATTCCCTACCTCAGCACAATTTTGAGGGCAGGTGTCCTTTACAGCCTTGAGTCATTTTGAATGGCAAGTGACCATTAGCTGTGGGTTAAAAGCTGCTCTTGCGGGAATTGGCCACAAGGCGGCAGCATTTCTCCTTTACCAAATCTGGTTAATAGGGCAACAGAGCCTTACTGGAAGTGGTGTTCTAGGTTGTAAATTAGAATGGAATGTGCGAGGAAAAAGCCCTTTAAGTTTATGTCTCATTACTTCTTGTTGGTATTTTTAACTTAATTTTTATTTTTTGTCACAGCAAACTTGATTACAATGTTTTGTTTGTTCTAGGTGTGCAAGATGTGGTTCTTTCACACATATACATATATCTATTCTTCTTCGGATCCTTTTCCCATGTAGGTTATGACACAATGTTGAGTAGTCTTCTCTTGGTATTGCGTAGGTCTTTGGTGATTATATATTTCACATGTGTTTGTATCTCTCTGTTAACCTCAATATGGTCATGTATCCAATCCTCACACCTTACTATTTGGTGAACCATAAGTTTTTTTTTTGATTCTTTGATAGTGTTTCTCTGTGGAAATATCTTTGTTTGTATCATTTTTTAGGTAACCCCTATATGTGATATGATAGGATATGTGTCTTTTGCTTTTTCACTTACTCCAAGTTGCGTGATTACTTCTAGACTCATCTATAGTGCTGCAAATGGCATTGTTTCATTTTTTCACTAGATCATATTCCATCTGTACAGGTAGAAGTTGTTCTTTGTCCACCCATCTGTCGGTGGACTTTTTGGTTACTTCCATATCTTGGTTACTGTAACACTATGCAATGCCGATTTTCGTGCCTGTGTCCTTCCAATTCTGTCTTCTTAGTTTATAGGTCCAGGAATAGGTCTGCTGGATCATATGGTAGCTCAATGTTTACCTTTTAAAGGCACCTCTATTCTGTTCACCTTAGTGGCTCTTTCCAGGTTACGTCCCACTTAAAGTGGAGGGTATGTATTTCTTCCCAGCACCTTCAGCATTTATTCTTTGCAGTTTTTGCTGATGGTTATTCTGAGTGGTGTGAGCTGATACCTCTTTGTGGTTGAATTTGCATGAGTCTCATAATGCATTGAAATTGCGCTTTAAGACATATCCTTTTTATTTTTCCAGCTGTGATTAGAGCTTATTTCTTCAAAGTGTTTTCTTAAAGTATGTGTCACCATTTGAAATATTTTGGCCATTATCTCCCTCAAGGCATTTTGAGGGCAGGTTTCATTTACAGCCCTGCACTACTTGTTCATATGAAGTGACCATTAGCTCAGGCTTTTAACCTGCTTTTGCAGGTATCGGCCAAAGAGCAGCAGCCTTTCTACGTTCCCCATGCTCGTACTAGGGAAACAGACCTACCGGCCAGTGGTGTTCTTCGGTTATAAATTAGAGTGCAATGTGCCCGGATAAACCCAGAAATGTTGATGTCTCCTTGCTTCTGTTTGTTTTAAATTTGATTTATATTTATTATTAGAGTAATATTCCATTGTGTACGTGGACCACTTCTTCTTGGTTCATTCCTCGGTTGATGGATATTTTCATTGCTTCCAAGTGCTGGCTATGGTAAATCTTGCTGGCGTACAGGTTTGCCAGCCTGTGACTTTTTGATTCTCATTTTCTCAGGTGATAGGCCAAGAAGTGATTGTGATTGATTGACTGGTAGCTCAATGTTTCCCTTTTCAAAGCACCTACATTGTGTTTTCATTAGTGGCTCTTTACATGCCCCACCTTACAACCGAGGGTACGCATTTCTCCGCACTCCCTTCACCGTTTATTTTTTCCAGCATTATTCCTAATGGCCATTCTGACCGCTGTGAGCTGATAGGTTTTTGTAATATGGGTATGCAAATCATTAAAATTTTTAAAATTCATCATATTCCTATGCCTTTTTCTTTTCTCTTAAAAGAAAAAACCGTGAGTACAATATAGCTCTTGAAATTCTCTTCTTCGAAGGTTGCCCTCTCCTGAAGTTTTTGGTCGATTTTTGACCCCAGAAATTTTCTGGAGGGCACGTGCCATTTACAGAACTGCAAGTTGGTGAAAATTTAGTCACCTTTTGCAGTGGGTTCAAAGCTGCTGTTTTGGGAAACGGCCACAAGGAGGTAGCATTTCTCCATTCCCCAATCTGGGAACTAGGGCAGCAGAGCCTTTCTGGAAGTCATTGTCCTAGGTTGTAAATTAGAATGGAATTTGCCAGGAGAAATCCCCATATGTTTTTGTCTCATTACTTCTTCTTGGTTTTTAAAATTTTTTTAATCTGGGTAAAGTTTAGAATATTGTTTGTCCTAGGTGTACACAATCTGGTTCATTTGTACATTATGTATGTCTATTAATGTACAGATGCTCTTCCCATGTAAAGTATTAGTGTTCTGTCGACCTCCCTTGTTATATATTCGGTCTTTTTGATACATGTATATAATATGTATTTGTATATGTATAGTAACACTTATCTTCATTTCTCAATTTCCCCCCTCCTTTCCTTTTCGATGAGCATAGTTTGTTTTCTAAGCCTGTGAGTGTCTTTCTCTTTGGAAATATGTTCATCTGTGTCAGTTATTAGAAAATGCCATAAGTGATAATATAGGATATAGGTCTTTTGCTTTCCGACCTACTTCATGTTTTTTGATTATCTCCAGGCTCATGTATGGTGCCCCAAAGAGCAGTGCTTCAATATTTTCCATGGTTAATATTCCATTGTGTACATGGACCACTTCTTCTTGTTGCATTCCTCTGTTGATGGACATTTTCATTGCTTCCAAGTGTTGCCTATGGTAAATATTGCTGGAGTGCAGGATTGCCAGCCTGTGATTTTTTTTTTTGCAGCCTGTGATTATTGATTTTCATTTTCTCAGGTGATAGACCCAGCAGTGGGTATGATTGATTGACTGGTATGGTAGCTCAACGTTTACCTTTTCAAGGCACCTCAATTGTGCTTTCATTAGTGGCTCTTACCACGTCCCCCTTATAATCGAGGGTACGCATTTCTCCACAATCACGTCAGCATTTATTGTTTGCAGCATTTTTGTTGATGGGCATTCTGACTGGTGTGAGCTGACAGGCTTTTGTAATTTGGGTTTACATGTCTGTAAAAATTCCTACAATTCATCATTTTTCCACGCCTTTTTCTTTTCTGTTAAAAGTAAAAAGAAAAAAAGTGTTAGTATTATATACCTCTTCAAATATTCTTTTTGAAAGGTTGCACCCTAGAATTTTTGGTCGATTTTCGACCTCAGTATTTTTTGGAGGGCAGGTGTCATTACAGAACTGCAATTGGTGAATATTTAGTGACCTTTTGAAGTTGCTTTAAAGCTGCTGTTGTGGGAAACGGCCACAAGGATGCAGCATTTCTCCATTCCCCAATCTGGGTACTAGGGCAGCAGAGCCGTTCTGGAAGTCGTTTGCCTAGGTTGTAAATTTGAATGGAATGTGCCAGGAAAACCCCCCATAAGTTTATGTCTCATTACTCCTAGTTCGTTGTTTTAATTTTTTCAATTGGGGTAATGGTTAGAATGTTGCTTGTGCAAGGTGTACACACTCTGGTTCATCTACATATCCTATATGCCTATTTATGTAGAGATTCTCTTCCCGTGTAAATTATTACAGAGTGTTCCGTAAACCTTCCTTGCTATATGGTCGGTCTCTTTGATATATGCATATAATATGTATTTGTATACACATGGTAACGCTAATCTTCATTTATCCATTCCCCCCACCTTTCCTTTTAGATAAGCATAGTTTTTTTAATAAGTCTGTGATTGACTTTCTCTGTGGAAATATGTTCATTTGTGTCAGTTATTAGATAACGCCTATAAGTGATATCATAGGATATAGGACTTTTGCTTTCCGACTTACCTCATGTTCTGTGATTATCTCCAAGATCATCTATGGTGCCTCAAAGAGCAGTGTTTCATTGTTTTCCATGGCTAGTATTCATTGTGTACATGGACCACTTCTTCTTTATCCTTTCATCTGTTGATGGACATTTTGGTTGCTTCACTGTCTTGTCTATTGTGAATAAGGCTGAAGTGCAGATTTTGCAGCCCGGGTCTTCTTCATTCTGGTCTTCTCAGGTGAGAGGCCCATTGGTGCGCCTGCTGGATTGAATGGTACCTCAATTTTTCCTTTTAAACGCAGCTCCTTTCTGTTCTCATTATTAGCGTTTAACCCTTTTACATCTCACCAGCAGCTAGAGGGTACACAGTTCTCTAAAACCTCTTCTGCGTTTATTGTTTGTAGACTTTTTTCCAATGATCAGTCGACTGGTGTGAGTTGAAAACTTTTTGTAGATTAGATTGCATGAGTCTAATACTTCCTGAGGTTGAGCTTTTATCCATTTTCCTTTCTTTAAAAAGAGAGTGAGTAAAACTTGCCTCTTCATAGTAACTTCTTCAAAATTCTGCCTGTTTTGAATTTTCTTTATCCATTCCCTACCTCAGCACAATTTTGAGGGCAGGTGTCCTTTACAGCCTTGAGTCATTTTGAATGGCAAGTGACCATTAGCTGTGGGTTAAAAGCTGCTCTTGCGGGAATTGGCCACAAGGCGGCAGCATTTCTCCTTTACCAAATCTGGTTAATAGGGCAACAGAGCCTTACTGGAAGTGGTGTTCTAGGTTGTAAATTAGAATGGAATGTGCGAGGAAAAAGCCCTTTAAGTTTATGTCTCATTACTTCTTGTTGGTATTTTTAACTTAATTTTTATTTTTTGTCACAGCAAACTTGATTACAATGTTTTGTTTGTTCTAGGTGTGCAAGATGTGGTTCTTTCACACATATACATATATCTATTCCTCTTCGGATCCTTTTCCCATGTAGGTTATGACACAATGTTGAGTAGTCTTCTCTTGGTATTGCGTAGGTCTTTGGTGATTATATATTTCACATGTGTTTGTATCTCTCTGTTAACCTCAATATGGTCATGTATCCAATCCTCACACCTTACTATTTGGTGAACCATAAGTTTTTTTATTGATTCTTTGATAGTGTTTCTCTGTGGAAATATCTTTGTTTGTATCATTTTTTAGGTAACCCCTATATGTGATATGATAGGATATGTGTCTTTTGCTTTTTCACTTACTCCAAGTTGCGTGATTACTTCTAGACTCATCTATAGTGCTGCAAATGGCATTGTTTCATTTTTTCACTAGATCATATTCCATCTGTACAGGTAGAAGTTGTTCTTTGTCCACCCATCTGTCGGTGGACTTTTTGGTTACTTCCATATCTTGGTTACTGTAACACTATGCAATGCCGATTTGCGTGCCTGTGTCCTTCCAATTCTGTCTTCTTAGTTTATAGGTCCAGGAATAGGTCTGCTGGATCATATGGTAGCTCAATGTTTACCTTTTAAAGGCACCTCTATTCTGTTCACCTTAGTGGCTCTTTCCAGGTTACGTCCCACTTAAAGTGGAGGGTATGTATTTCTTCCCAGCACCTTCAGCATTTATTCTTTGCAGTTTTTGCTGATGGTTATTCTGAGTGGTGTGAGCTGATACCTCTTTGTGGTTGAATTTGCATGAGTCTCATAATGCATTGAAATTGCGCTTTAAGACATATCCTTTTTATTTTTCCAGCTGTGATTAGAGCTTATTTCTTCAAAGTGTTTTCTTAAAGTATGTGTCACCATTTGAAATATTTTGGCCATTATCTCCCTCAAGGCATTTTGAGGGCAGGTTTCATTTACAGCCCTGCACTACTTGTTCATATGAAGTGACCATTAGCTCAGGCTTTTAACCTGCTTTTGCAGGTATCGGCCAAAGAGCAGCAGCCTTTCTACGTTCCCCATGCTCGTACTAGGGAAACAGACCTACCGGCCAGTGGTGTTCTTCGGTTATAAATTAGAGTGCAATGTGCCCGGATAAACCCACAAATGTTGATGTCTCCTTGCTTCTGTTTGTTTTAAATTTAATTTATATTTATTATTAGAGTAATATTCCATTGTGTACGTGGACCACTTCTTCTTGGTTCATTCCTCGGTTGATGGATATTTTCATTGCTTCCAAGTGCTGGCTATGGTAAATCTTGCTGGCGTACAGGTTTGCCAGCCTGTGACTTTTTGATTCTCATTTTCTCAGGTGATAGGCCAAGAAGTGATTGTGATTGATTGACTGGTAGCTCAATGTTTCCCTTTTCAAAGCACCTACATTGTGTTTTCATTAGTGGCTCTTTACATGCCCCACCTTACAACCGAGGGTACGCATTTCTCCGCACTCCCTTCACCGTTTATTTTTTCCAGCATTATTCCTAATGGCCATTCTGACCGCTGTGAGCTGATAGGTTTTTGTAATATGGGTATGCAAATCATTAAAATTTTTAAAATTCATCATATTCCTATGCCTTTTTGTTTTCTCTTAAAAGAAAAAACCGTGAGTACAATATAGCTCTTGAAATTCTCTTCTTCGAAGGTTGCCCTCTCCTGAAGTTTTTGGTCGATTTTTGACCCCAGAAATTTTCTGGAGGGCACGTGCCATTTACAGAACTGCAAGTTGGTGAAAATTTAGTCACCTTTTGCAGTGGGTTCAAAGCTGCTGTTTTGGGAAACGGCCACAAGGAGGTAGCATTTCTCCATTCCCCAATCTGGGAACAAGGGCAGCAGAGCCTTTCTGGAAGTCATTGTCCTAGGTTGTAAATTAGAATGGAATTTGCCAGGAGAAATCCCCATATGTTTTTGTCTCATTACTTCTTCTTGGTTTTTAAAATTTTTTTAATCTGGGTAAAGTTTAGAATATTGTTTGTCCTAGGTGTACACAATCTGGTTCATTTGTACATTATGTATGTCTATTAATGTACAGATGCTCTTCCCATGTAAAGTATTAGTGTTCTGTCGACCTCCCTTGTTATATATTCGGTCTTTTTGATACATGTATATAATATGTATTTGTATATGTATAGTAACACTTATCTTCATTTCTCAATTTCCCCCCTCCTTTCCTTTTCGATGAGCATAGTTTGTTTTCTAAGCCTGTGAGTGTCTTTCTCTTTGGAAATATGTTCATCTGTGTCAGTTATTAGATAATGCCATAAGTGATAATATAGGATATAGGTCTTTTGCTTTCCGACCTACTTCATGTTTTTTGATTATCTCCAGGCTCATGTATGGTGCCCCAAAGAGCAGTGCTTCAATATTTTCCATGGTTAATATTCCATTGTGTACATGGACCACTTCTTCTTGTTGCATTCCTCTGTTGATGGACATTTTCATTGCTTCCAAGTGTTGCCTATGGTAAATATTGCTGGAGTGCAGGATTGCCAGCCTGTGATTTTTTTTTTCCAGCCTGTGATTATTGATTTTCATTTTCTCAGGTGATAGACCCAGCAGTGGGTATGATTGATTGACTGGTATGGTAGCTCAACGTTTACCTTTTCAAGGCACCTCAATTGTGCTTTCATTAGTGGCTCTTACCACGTCCCCCTTATAATCGAGGGTACGCATTTCTCCACAATCACGTCAGCATTTATTGTTTGCAGCATTTTTATTGATGGGCATTCTGACTGGTGTGAGCTGACAGGCTTTTGTAATTTGGGTTTACATGTCTGTAAAAATTCCTACAATTCATCATTTTTCCACGCCTTTTTCTTTTCTGTTAAAAGAAAAAAGAAAAAAAGTGTTAGTATTATATACCTCTTCAAATATTCTTTTTGAAAGGTTGCACCCTAGAATTTTTGGTCGATTTTCGACCTCAGTATTTTTTGGAGGGCAGGTGTCATTTACAGAACTGCAATTGGTGAATATTTAGTGACCTTTTGAAGTTGCTTTAAAGCTGCTGTTGTGGGAAACGGCCACAAGGATGCAGCATTTCTCCATTCCCCAATCTGGGTACTAGGGCAGCAGAGCCGTTCTGGAAGTCGTTTGCCTAGGTTGTAAATTTGAATGGAATGTGCCAGGAAAACCCCCCATAAGTTTATGTCTCATTACTCCTAGTTCGTTGTTTTAATTTTTTCAATTGGGGTAATGGTTAGAATGTTGCTTGTGCAAGGTGTACACACTCTGGTTCATCTACATATCCTATATGCCTATTTATGTAGAGATTCTCTTCCCGTGTAAATTATTACAGAGTGTTCCGTAAACCTTCCTTGCTATATGGTCGGTCTCTTTGATATATGCATATAATATGTATTTGTATACACATGGTAACGCTAATCTTCATTTATCCATTCCCCCCACCTTTCCTTTTAGATAAGCATAGTTTTTTTAATAAGTCTGTGATTGACTTTCTCTGTGGAAATATGTTCATTTGTGTCAGTTATTAGATAACGCCTATAAGTGATATCATAGGATATAGGACTTTTGCTTTCCGACTTACCTCATGTTCTGTGATTATCTCCAAGATCATCTATGGTGCCTCAAAGAGCAGTGTTTCATTGTTTTCCATGGCTAGTATTCATTGTGTACATGGACCACTTCTTCTTTATCCTTTCATCTGTTGATGGACATTTTGGTTGCTTCACTGTCTTGTCTATTGTGAATAAGGCTGAAGTGCAGATTTTGCAGCCCGGGTCTTCTTCATTCTGGTCTTCTCAGGTGAGAGGCCCATTGGTGCGCCTGCTGGATTGAATGGTACCTCAATTTTTCCTTTTAAACGCAGCTCCTTTCTGTTCTCATTATTAGCGTTTAACCCTTTTACATCTCACCAGCAGCTAGAGGGTACACAGTTCTCTAAAACCTCTTCTGCGTTTATTGTTTGTAGACTTTTTTCCAATGATCAGTCGACTGGTGTGAGTTGAAAACTTTTTGTAGATTAGATTGCATGAGTCTAATACTTCCTGAGGTTGAGCTTTTATCCATTTTCCTTTCTTTAAAAAGAGAGTGAGTAAAACTTGCCTCTTCATAGTAACTTCTTCAAAATTCTGCCTGTTTTGAATTTTCTTTATCCATTCCCTACCTCAGCACAATTTTGAGGGCAGGTGTCCTTTACAGCCTTGAGTCATTTTGAATGGCAAGTGACCATTAGCTGTGGGTTAAAAGCTGCTCTTGCGGGAATTGGCCACAAGGCGGCAGCATTTCTCCTTTACCAAATCTGGTTAATAGGGCAACAGAGCCTTACTGGAAGTGGTGTTCTAGGTTGTAAATTAGAATGGAATGTGCGAGGAAAAAGCCCTTTAAGTTTATGTCTCATTACTTCTTGTTGGTATTTTTAACTTAATTTTTATTTTTTGTCACAGCAAACTTGATTACAATGTTTTGTTTGTTCTAGGTGTGCAAGATGTGGTTCTTTCACACATATACATATATCTATTCCTCTTCGGATCCTTTTCCCATGTAGGTTATGACACAATGTTGAGTAGTCTTCTCTTGGTATTGCGTAGGTCTTTGGTGATTATATATTTCACATGTGTTTGTATCTCTCTGTTAACCTCAATATGGTCATGTATCCAATCCTCACACCTTACTATTTGGTGAACCATAAGTTTTTTTATTGATTCTTTGATAGTGTTTCTCTGTGGAAATATCTTTGTTTGTATCATTTTTTAGGTAACCCCTATATGTGATATGATAGGATATGTGTCTTTTGCTTTTTCACTTACTCCAAGTTGCGTGATTACTTCTAGACTCATCTATAGTGCTGCAAATGGCATTGTTTCATTTTTTCACTAGATCATATTCCATCTGTACAGGTAGAAGTTGTTCTTTGTCCACCCATCTGTCGGTGGACTTTTTGGTTACTTCCATATCTTGGTTACTGTAACACTATGCAATGCCGATTTGCGTGCCTGTGTCCTTCCAATTCTGTCTTCTTAGTTTATAGGTCCAGGAATAGGTCTGCTGGATCATATGGTAGCTCAATGTTTACCTTTTAAAGGCACCTCTATTCTGTTCACCTTAGTGGCTCTTTCCAGGTTACGTCCCACTTAAAGTGGAGGGTATGTATTTCTTCCCAGCACCTTCAGCATTTATTCTTTGCAGTTTTTGCTGATGGTTATTCTGAGTGGTGTGAGCTGATACCTCTTTGTGGTTGAATTTGCATGAGTCTCATAATGCATTGAAATTGCGCTTTAAGACATATCCTTTTTATTTTTCCAGCTGTGATTAGAGCTTATTTCTTCAAAGTGTTTTCTTAAAGTATGTGTCACCATTTGAAATATTTTGGCCATTATCTCCCTCAAGGCATTTTGAGGGCAGGTTTCATTTACAGCCCTGCACTACTTGTTCATATGAAGTGACCATTAGCTCAGGCTTTTAACCTGCTTTTGCAGGTATCGGCCAAAGAGCAGCAGCCTTTCTACGTTCCCCATGCTCGTACTAGGGAAACAGACCTACTGGCCAGTGGTGTTCTTCGGTTATAAATTAGAGTGCAATGTGCCCGGATAAACCCACAAATGTTGATGTCTCCTTGCTTCTGTTTGTTTTAAATTTAATTTATATTTATTATTAGAGTAATATTCCATTGTGTACGTGGACCACTTCTTCTTGGTTCATTCCTCGGTTGATGGATATTTTCATTGCTTCCAAGTGCTGGCTATGGTAAATCTTGCTGGCGTACAGGTTTGCCAGCCTGTGACTTTTTGATTCTCATTTTCTCAGGTGATAGGCCAAGAAGTGATTGTGATTGATTGACTGGTAGCTCAATGTTTCCCTTTTCAAAGCACCTACATTGTGTTTTCATTAGTGGCTCTTTACATGCCCCACCTTACAACCGAGGGTACGCATTTCTCCGCACTCCCTTCACCGTTTATTTTTTCCAGCATTATTCCTAATGGCCATTCTGACCGCTGTGAGCTGATAGGTTTTTGTAATATGGGTATGCAAATCATTAAAATTTTTAAAATTCATCATATTCCTATGCCTTTTTGTTTTCTCTTAAAAGAAAAAACCGTGAGTACAATATAGCTCTTGAAATTCTCTTCTTCGAAGGTTGCCCTCTCCTGAAGTTTTTGGTCGATTTTTGACCCCAGAAATTTTCTGGAGGGCACGTGCCATTTACAGAACTGCAAGTTGGTGAAAATTTAGTCACCTTTTGCAGTGGGTTCAAAGCTGCTGTTTTGGGAAACGGCCACAAGGAGGTAGCATTTCTCCATTCCCCAATCTGGGAACTAGGGCAGCAGAGCCTTTCTGGAAGTCATTGTCCTAGGTTGTAAATTAGAATGGAATTTGCCAGGAGAAATCCCCATATGTTTTTGTCTCATTACTTCTTCTTGGTTTTTAAAATTTTTTTAATCTGGGTAAAGTTTAGAATATTGTTTGTCCTAGGTGTACACAATCTGGTTCATTTGTACATTATGTATGTCTATTAATGTACAGATGCTCTTCCCATGTAAAGTATTAGTGTTCTGTCGACCTCCCTTGTTATATATTCGGTCTTTTTGATACATGTATATAATATGTATTTGTATATGTATAGTAACACTTATCTTCATTTCTCAATTTCCCCCCTCCTTTCCTTTTCGATGAGCATAGTTTGTTTTCTAAGCCTGTGAGTGTCTTTCTCTTTGGAAATATGTTCATCTGTGTCAGTTATTAGATAATGCCATAAGTGATAATATAGGATATAGGTCTTTTGCTTTCCGACCTACTTCATGTTTTTTGATTATCTCCAGGCTCATGTATGGTGCCCCAAAGAGCAGTGCTTCAATATTTTCCATGGTTAATATTCCATTGTGTACATGGACCACTTCTTCTTGTTGCATTCCTCTGTTGATGGACATTTTCATTGCTTCCAAGTGTTGCCTATGGTAAATATTGCTGGAGTGCAGGATTGCCAGCCTGTGATTTTTTTTTTTTCCAGCCTGTGATTATTGATTTTCATTTTCTCAGGTGATAGACCCAGCAGTGGGTATGATTGATTGACTGGTATGGTAGCTCAACGTTTACCTTTTCAAGGCACCTCAATTGTGCTTTCATTAGTGGCTCTTACCACGTCCCCCTTATAATCGAGGGTACGCATTTCTCCACAATCACGTCAGCATTTATTGTTTGCAGCATTTTTGTTGATGGGCATTCTGACTGGTGTGAGCTGACAGGCTTTTGTAATTTGGGTTTACATGTCTGTAAAAATTCCTACAATTCATCATTTTTCCACGCCTTTTTCTTTTCTGTTAAAAGTAAAAAGAAAAAAAGTGTTAGTATTATATACCTCTTCAAATATTCTTTTTGAAAGGTTGCACCCTAGAATTTTTGGTCGATTTTCGACCTCAGTATTTTTTGGAGGGCAGGTGTCATTTACAGAACTGCAATTGGTGAATATTTAGTGACCTTTTGAAGTTGCTTTAAAGCTGCTGTTGTGGGAAACGGCCACAAGGATGCAGCATTTCTCCATTCCCCAATCTGGGTACTAGGGCAGCAGAGCCGTTCTGGAAGTCGTTTGCCTAGGTTGTAAATTTGAATGGAATGTGCCAGGAAAACCCCCCATAAGTTTATGTCTCATTACTCCTAGTTCGTTGTTTTAATTTTTTCAATTGGGGTAATGGTTAGAATGTTGCTTGTGCAAGGTGTACACACTCTGGTTCATCTACATATCCTATATGCCTATTTATGTAGAGATTCTCTTCCCGTGTAAATTATTACAGAGTGTTCCGTAAACCTTCCTTGCTATATGGTTGGTCTCTTTGATATATGCATATAATATGTATTTGTATACACATGGTAACGCTAATCTTCATTTATCCATTCCCCCCACCTTTCCTTTTAGATAAGCATAGTTTTTTTAATAAGTCTGTGATTGACTTTCTCTGTGGAAATATGTTCATTTGTGTCAGTTATTAGATAACGCCTATAAGTGATATCATAGGATATAGGACTTTTGCTTTCCGACTTACCTCATGTTCTGTGATTATCTCCAAGATCATCTATGGTGCCTCAAAGAGCAGTGTTTCATTGTTTTCCATGGCTAGTATTCATTGTGTACATGGACCACTTCTTCTTTATCCTTTCATCTGTTGATGGACATTTTGGTTGCTTCACTGTCTTGTCTATTGTGAATAAGGCTGAAGTGCAGCTTTTGCAGCCCGGGTCTTCTTCATTCTGGTCTTCTCAGGTGAGAGGCCCATTGGTGCGCCTGCTGGATTGAATGGTACCTCAATTTTTCCTTTTAAACGCAGCTCCTTTCTGTTCTCATTATTAGCGTTTAACCCTTTTACATCTCACCAGCAGCTAGAGGGTACACAGTTCTCTAAAACCTCTTCTGCGTTTATTGTTTGTAGACTTTTTTCCAATGATCAGTCGACTGGTGTGAGTTGAAAACTTTTTGTAGATTAGATTGCATGAGTCTAATACTTCCTGAGGTTGAGCTTTTATCCATTTTCCTTTCTTTAAAAAGAGAGTGAGTAAAACTTGCCTCTTCATAGTAACTTCTTCAAAATTCTGCCTGTTTTGAATTTTCTTTATCCATTCCCTACCTCAGCACAATTTTGAGGGCAGGTGTCCTTTACAGCCTTGAGTCATTTTGAATGGCAAGTGACCATTAGCTGTGGGTTAAAAGCTGCTCTTGCGGGAATTGGCCACAAGGCGGCAGCATTTCTCCTTTACCAAATCTGGTTAATAGGGCAACAGAGCCTTACTGGAAGTGGTGTTCTAGGTTGTAAATTAGAATGGAATGTGCGAGGAAAAAGCCCTTTAAGTTTATGTCTCATTACTTCTTGTTGGTATTTTTAACTTAATTTTTATTTTTTGTCACAGCAAACTTGATTACAATGTTTTGTTTGTTGTAGGTGTGCAAGATGTGGTTCTTTCACACATATACATATATCTATTCCTCTTCGGATCCTTTTCCCATGTAGGTTATGACACAATGTTGAGTAGTCTTCTCTTGGTATTGCGTAGGTCTTTGGTGATTATATATTTCACATGTGTTTGTATCTCTCTGTTAACCTCAATATGGTCATGCATCCAATCCTCACACCTTACTATTTGGTGAACCATAAGTTTTTTTATTGATTCTTTGATAGTGTTTCTCTGTGGAAATATCTTTGTTTGTATCATTTTTTAGGTAACCCCTATATGTGATATGATAGGATATGTGTCTTTTGCTTTTTCACTTACTCCAAGTTGCGTGATTACTTCTAGACTCATCTATAGTGCTGCAAATGGCATTGTTTCATTTTTTCACTAGATCATATTCCATCTGTACAGGTAGAAGTTGTTCTTTGTCCACCCATCTGTCGGTGGACTTTTTGGTTACTTCCATATCTTGGTTACTGTAACACTATGCAATGCCGATTTGCGTGCCTGTGTCCTTCCAATTCTGTCTTCTTAGTTTATAGGTCCAGGAATAGGTCTGCTGGATCATATGGTAGCTCAATGTTTACCTTTTAAAGGCACCTCTATTCTGTTCACCTTAGTGGCTCTTTCCAGGTTACGTCCCACTTAAAGTGGAGGGTATGTATTTCTTCCCAGCACCTTCAGCATTTATTCTTTGCAGTTTTTGCTGATGGTTATTCTGAGTGGTGTGAGCTGATACCTCTTTGTGGTTGAATTTGCATGAGTCTCATAATGCATTGAAATTGCGCTTTAAGACATATCCTTTTTATTTTTCCAGCTGTGATTAGAGCTTATTTCTTCAAAGTGTTTTCTTAAAGTATGTGTCACCATTTGAAATATTTTGGCCATTATCTCCCTCAAGGCATTTTGAGGGCAGGTTTCATTTACAGCCCTGCACTACTTGTTCATATGAAGTGACCATTAGCTCAGGCTTTTAACCTGCTTTTGCAGGTATCGGCCAAAGAGCAGCAGCCTTTCTACGTTCCCCATGCTCGTACTAGGGAAACAGACCTACCGGCCAGTGGTGTTCTTCGGTTATAAATTAGAGTGCAATGTGCCCGGATAAACCCAGAAATGTTGATGTCTCCTTGCTTCTGTTTGTTTTAAATTTAATTTATATTTATTATTAGAGTAATATTCCATTGTGTACGTGGACCACTTCTTCTTGGTTCATTCCTCGGTTGATGGATATTTTCATTGCTTCCAAGTGCTGGCTATGGTAAATCTTGCTGGCGTACAGGTTTGCCAGCCTGTGACTTTTTGATTCTCATTTTCTCAGGTGATAGGCCAAGAAGTGATTGTGATTGATTGACTGGTAGCTCAATGTTTCCCTTTTCAAAGCACCTACATTGTGTTTTCATTAGTGGCTCTTTACATGCCCCACCTTACAACCGATGGTACGCATTTCTCCGCACTCCCTTCACCGTTTATTTTTTCCAGCATTATTCCTAATGGCCATTCTGACCGCTGTGAGCTGATAGGTTTTTGTAATATGGGTATGCAAATCATTAAAATTTTTAAAATTCATCATATTCCTATGCCTTTTTGTTTTCTCTTAAAAGAAAAAACCGTGAGTACAATATAGCTCTTGAAATTCTCTTCTTCGAAGGTTGCCCTCTCCTGAAGTTTTTGGTCGATTTTTGACCCCAGAAATTTTCTGGAGGGCACGTGCCATTTACAGAACTGCAAGTTGGTGAAAATTTAGTGACCTTTTGCAGTGGGTTCAAAGCTGCTGTTTTGGGAAACGGCCACAAGGAGGTAGCATTTCTCCATTCCCCAATCTGGGAACTAGGGCAGCAGAGCCTTTCTGGAAGTCATTGTCCTAGGTTGTAAATTAGAATGGAATTTGCCAGGAGAAATCCCCATATGTTTTTGTCTCATTACTTCTTCTTGGTTTTTAAAATTTTTTTAATCTGGGTAAAGTTTAGAATATTGTTTGTCCTAGGTGTACACAATCTGGTTCATTTGTACATTATGTATGTCTATTAATGTACAGATGCTCTTCCCATGTAAAGTATTAGTGTTCTGTCGACCTCCCTTGTTATATATTCGGTCTTTTTGATACATGTATATAATATGTATTTGTATATGTATAGTAACACTTATCTTCATTTCTCAATTTCCCCCCTCCTTTCCTTTTCGATGAGCATAGTTTGTTTTCTAAGCCTGTGAGTGTCTTTCTCTTTGGAAATATGTTCATCTGTGTCAGTTATTAGAAAATGCCATAAGTGATAATATAGGATATAGGTCTTTTGCTTTCCGACCTACTTCATGTTTTTTGATTATCTCCAGGCTCATGTATGGTGCCCCAAAGAGCAGTGCTTCAATATTTTCCATGGTTAATATTCCATTGTGTACATGGACCACTTCTTCTTGTTGCATTCCTCTGTTGATGGACATTTTCATTGCTTCCAAGTGTTGCCTATGGTAAATATTGCTGGAGTGCAGGATTGCCAGCCTGTGATTTTTTTTTTTTCCAGCCTGTGATTATTGATTTTCATTTTCTCAGGTGATAGACCCAGCAGTGGGTATGATTGATTGACTGGTATGGTAGCTCAACGTTTACCTTTTCAAGGCACCTCAATTGTGCTTTCATTAGTGGCTCTTACCACGTCCCCCTTATAATCGAGGGTACGCATTTCTCCACAATCACGTCAGCATTTATTGTTTGCAGCATTTTTGTTGATGGGCATTCTGACTGGTGTGAGCTGACAGGCTTTTGTAATTTGGGTTTACATGTCTGTAAAAATTCCTACAATTCATCATTTTTCCACGCCTTTTTCTTTTCTGTTAAAAGTAAAAAGAAAAAAAGTGTTAGTATTATATACCTCTTCAAATATTCTTTTTGAAAGGTTGCACCCTAGAATTTTTGGTCGATTTTCGACCTCAGTATTTTTTGGAGGGCAGGTGTCATTTACAGAACTGCAATTGGTGAATATTTAGTGACCTTTTGAAGTTGCTTTAAAGCTGCTGTTGTGGGAAACGGCCACAAGGATGCAGCATTTCTCCATTCCCCAATCTGGGTACTAGGGCAGCAGAGCCGTTCTGGAAGTCGTTTGCCTAGGTTGTAAATTTGAATGGAATGTTCCAGGAAAACCCCCCATAAGTTTATGTCTCATTACTCCTAGTTCGTTGTTTTAATTTTTTCAATTGGGGTAATGGTTAGAATGTTGCTTGTGCAAGGTGTACACACTCTGGTTCATCTACATATCCTATATGCCTATTTATGTAGAGATTCTCTTCCCGTGTAAATTATTACAGAGTGTTCCGTAAACCTTCCTTGCTATATGGTCGGTCTCTTTGATATATGCATATAATATGTATTTGTATACACATGGTAACGCTAATCTTCATTTATCCATTCCCCCCACCTTTCCTTTTAGATAAGCATAGTTTTTTTAATAAGTCTGTGATTGACTTTCTCTGTGGAAATATGTTCATTTGTGTCAGTTATTAGATAACGCCTATAAGTGATATCATAGGATATAGGACTTTTGCTTTCCGACTTACCTCATGTTCTGTGATTATCTCCAAGATCATCTATGGTGCCTCAAAGAGCAGTGTTTCATTGTTTTCCATGGCTAGTATTCATTGTGTACATGGACCACTTCTTCTTTATCCTTTCATCTGTTGATGGACATTTTGGTTGCTTCACTGTCTTGTCTATTGTGAATAAGGCTGAAGTGCAGCTTTTGCAGCCCGGGTCTTCTTCATTCTGGTCTTCTCAGGTGAGATGCCCATTGGTGCGCCTGCTGGATTGAATGGTACCTCAATTTTTCCTTTTAAACGCAGCTCCTTTCTGTTCTCATTATTAGCGTTTAACCCTTTTACATCTCACCAGCAGCTAGAGGGTACACAGTTCTCTAAAACCTCTTCTGCGTTTATTGTTTGTAGACTTTTTTCCAATGATCAGTCGACTGGTGTGAGTTGAAAACTTTTTGTAGATTAGATTGCATGAGTCTAATACTTCCTGAGGTTGAGCTTTTATCCATTTTCCTTTCTTTAAAAAGAGAGTGAGTAAAACTTGCCTCTTCATAGTAACTTCTTCAAAATTCTGCCTGTTTTGAATTTTCTTTATCCATTCCCTACCTCAGCACAATTTTGAGGGCAGGTGTCCTTTACAGCCTTGAGTCATTTTGAATGGCAAGTGACCATTAGCTGTGGGTTAAAAGCTGCTCTTGCGGGAATTGGCCACAAGGCGGCAGCATTTCTCCTTTACCAAATCTGGTTAATAGGGCAACAGAGCCTTACTGGAAGTGGTGTTCTAGGTTGTAAATTAGAATGGAATGTGCGAGGAAAAAGCCCTTTAAGTTTATGTCTCATTACTTCTTGTTGGTATTTTTAACTTAATTTTTATTTTTTGTCACAGCAAACTTGATTACAATGTTTTGTTTGTTCTAGGTGTGCAAGATGTGGTTCTTTCACACATATACATATATCTATTCTTCTTCGGATCCTTTTCCCATGTAGGTTATGACACAATGTTGAGTAGTCTTCTCTTGGTATTGCGTAGGTCTTTGGTGATTATATATTTCACATGTGTTTGTATCTCTCTGTTAACCTCAATATGGTCATGTATCCAATCCTCACACCTTACTATTTGGTGAACCATAAGTTTTTTTATTGATTCTTTGATAGTGTTTCTCTGTGGAAATATCTTTGTTTGTATCATTTTTTAGGTAACCCCTATATGTGATATGATAGGATATGTGTCTTTTGCTTTTTCACTTACTCCAAGTTGCGTGATTACTTCTAGACTCATCTATAGTGCTGCAAATGGCATTGTTTCATTTTTTCACTAGATCATATTCCATCTGTACAGGTAGAAGTTGTTCTTTGTCCACCCATCTGTCGGTGGACTTTTTGGTTACTTCCATATCTTGGTTACTGTAACACTATGCAATGCCGATTTTCGTGCCTGTGTCCTTCCAATTCTGTCTTCTTAGTTTATAGGTCCAGGAATAGGTCTGCTGGATCATATGGTAGCTCAATGTTTACCTTTTAAAGGCACCTCTATTCTGTTCACCTTAGTGGCTCTTTCCAGGTTACGTCCCACTTAAAGTGGAGGGTATGTATTTCTTCCCAGCACCTTCAGCATTTATTCTTTGCAGTTTTTGCTGATGGTTATTCTGAGTGGTGTGAGCTGATACCTCTTTGTGGTTGAATTTGCATGAGTCTCATAATGCATTGAAATTGCGCTTTAAGACATATCCTTTTTATTTTTCCAGCTGTGATTAGAGCTTATTTCTTCAAAGTGTTTTCTTAAAGTATGTGTCACCATTTGAAATATTTTGGCCATTATCTCCCTCAAGGCATTTTGAGGGCAGGTTTCATTTACAGCCCTGCACTACTTGTTCATATGAAGTGACCATTAGCTCAGGCTTTTAACCTGCTTTTGCAGGTATCGGCCAAAGAGCAGCAGCCTTTCTACGTTCCCCATGCTCGTACTAGGGAAACAGACCTACCGGCCAGTGGTGTTCTTCGGTTATAAATTAGAGTGCAATGTGCCCGGATAAACCCAGAAATGTTGATGTCTCCTTGCTTCTGTTTGTTTTAAATTTAATTTATATTTATTATTAGAGTAATATTCCATTGTGTACGTGGACCACTTCTTCTTGGTTCATTCCTCGGTTGATGGATATTTTCATTGCTTCCAAGTGCTGGCTATGGTAAATCTTGCTGGCGTACAGGTTTGCCAGCCTGTGACTTTTTGATTCTCATTTTCTCAGGTGATAGGCCAAGAAGTGATTGTGATTGATTGACTGGTAGCTCAATGTTTCCCTTTTCAAAGCACCTACATTGTGTTTTCATTAGTGGCTCTTTACATGCCCCACCTTACAACCGAGGGTACGCATTTCTCCGCACTCCCTTCACCGTTTATTTTTTCCAGCATTATTCCTAATGGCCATTCTGACCGCTGTGAGCTGATAGGTTTTTGTAATATGGGTATGCAAATCATTAAAATTTTTAAAATTCATCATATTCCTATGCCTTTTTCTTTTCTCTTAAAAGAAAAAACCGTGAGTACAATATAGCTCTTGAAATTCTCTTCTTCGAAGGTTGCCCTCTCCTGAAGTTTTTGGTCGATTTTTGACCCCAGAAATTTTCTGGAGGGCACGTGCCATTTACAGAACTGCAAGTTGGTGAAAATTTAGTCACCTTTTGCAGTGGGTTCAAAGCTGCTGTTTTGGGAAACGGCCACAAGGAGGTAGCATTTCTCCATTCCCCAATCTGGGAACTAGGGCAGCAGAGCCTTTCTGGAAGTCATTGTCCTAGGTTGTAAATTAGAATGGAATTTGCCAGGAGAAATCCCCATATGTTTTTGTCTCATTACTTCTTCTTGGTTTTTAAAATTTTTTTAATCTGGGTAAAGTTTAGAATATTGTTTGTCCTAGGTGTACACAATCTGGTTCATTTGTACATTATGTATGTCTATTAATGTACAGATGCTCTTCCCATGTAAAGTATTAGTGTTCTGTCGACCTCCCTTGTTATATATTCGGTCTTTTTGATACATGTATATAATATGTATTTGTATATGTATAGTAACACTTATCTTCATTTCTCAATTTCCCCCCTCCTTTCCTTTTCGATGAGCATAGTTTGTTTTCTAAGCCTGTGAGTGTCTTTCTCTTTGGAAATATGTTCATCTGTGTCAGTTATTAGAAAATGCCATAAGTGATAATATAGGATATAGGTCTTTTGCTTTCCGACCTACTTCATGTTTTTTGATTATCTCCAGGCTCATGTATGGTGCCCCAAAGAGCAGTGCTTCAATATTTTCCATGGTTAATATTCCATTGTGTACATGGACCACTTCTTCTTGTTGCATTCCTCTGTTGATGGACATTTTCATTGCTTCCAAGTGTTGCCTATGGTAAATATTGCTGGAGTGCAGGATTGCCAGCCTGTGATTTTTTTTTTTGCAGCCTGTGATTATTGATTTTCATTTTCTCAGGTGATAGACCCAGCAGTGGGTATGATTGATTGACTGGTATGGTAGCTCAACGTTTACCTTTTCAAGGCACCTCAATTGTGCTTTCATTAGTGGCTCTTACCACGTCCCCCTTATAATCGAGGGTACGCATTTCTCCACAATCACGTCAGCATTTATTGTTTGCAGCATTTTTGTTGATGGGCATTCTGACTGGTGTGAGCTGACAGGCTTTTGTAATTTGGGTTTACATGTCTGTAAAAATTCCTACAATTCATCATTTTTCCACGCCTTTTTCTTTTCTGTTAAAAGTAAAAAGAAAAAAAGTGTTAGTATTATATACCTCTTCAAATATTCTTTTTGAAAGGTTGCACCCTAGAATTTTTGGTCGATTTTCGACCTCAGTATTTTTTGGAGGGCAGGTGTCATTACAGAACTGCAATTGGTGAATATTTAGTGACCTTTTGAAGTTGCTTTAAAGCTGCTGTTGTGGGAAACGGCCACAAGGATGCAGCATTTCTCCATTCCCCAATCTGGGTACTAGGGCAGCAGAGCCGTTCTGGAAGTCGTTTGCCTAGGTTGTAAATTTGAATGGAATGTGCCAGGAAAACCCCCCATAAGTTTATGTCTCATTACTCCTAGTTCGTTGTTTTAATTTTTTCAATTGGGGTAATGGTTAGAATGTTGCTTGTGCAAGGTGTACACACTCTGGTTCATCTACATATCCTATATGCCTATTTATGTAGAGATTCTCTTCCCGTGTAAATTATTACAGAGTGTTCCGTAAACCTTCCTTGCTATATGGTCGGTCTCTTTGATATATGCATATAATATGTATTTGTATACACATGGTAACGCTAATCTTCATTTATCCATTCCCCCCACCTTTCCTTTTAGATAAGCATAGTTTTTTTAATAAGTCTGTGATTGACTTTCTCTGTGGAAATATGTTCATTTGTGTCAGTTATTAGATAACGCCTATAAGTGATATCATAGGATATAGGACTTTTGCTTTCCGACTTACCTCATGTTCTGTGATTATCTCCAAGATCATCTATGGTGCCTCAAAGAGCAGTGTTTCATTGTTTTCCATGGCTAGTATTCATTGTGTACATGGACCACTTCTTCTTTATCCTTTCATCTGTTGATGGACATTTTGGTTGCTTCACTGTCTTGTCTATTGTGAATAAGGCTGAAGTGCAGATTTTGCAGCCCGGGTCTTCTTCATTCTGGTCTTCTCAGGTGAGAGGCCCATTGGTGCGCCTGCTGGATTGAATGGTACCTCAATTTTTCCTTTTAAACGCAGCTCCTTTCTGTTCTCATTATTAGCGTTTAACCCTTTTACATCTCACCAGCAGCTAGAGGGTACACAGTTCTCTAAAACCTCTTCTGCGTTTATTGTTTGTAGACTTTTTTCCAATGATCAGTCGACTGGTGTGAGTTGAAAACTTTTTGTAGATTAGATTGCATGAGTCTAATACTTCCTGAGGTTGAGCTTTTATCCATTTTCCTTTCTTTAAAAAGAGAGTGAGTAAAACTTGCCTCTTCATAGTAACTTCTTCAAAATTCTGCCTGTTTTGAATTTTCTTTATCCATTCCCTACCTCAGCACAATTTTGAGGGCAGGTGTCCTTTACAGCCTTGAGTCATTTTGAATGGCAAGTGACCATTAGCTGTGGGTTAAAAGCTGCTCTTGCGGGAATTGGCCACAAGGCGGCAGCATTTCTCCTTTACCAAATCTGGTTAATAGGGCAACAGAGCCTTACTGGAAGTGGTGTTCTAGGTTGTAAATTAGAATGGAATGTGCGAGGAAAAAGCCCTTTAAGTTTATGTCTCATTACTTCTTGTTGGTATTTTTAACTTAATTTTTATTTTTTGTCACAGCAAACTTGATTACAATGTTTTGTTTGTTCTAGGTGTGCAAGATGTGGTTCTTTCACACATATACATATATCTATTCCTCTTCGGATCCTTTTCCCATGTAGGTTATGACACAATGTTGAGTAGTCTTCTCTTGGTATTGCGTAGGTCTTTGGTGATTATATATTTCACATGTGTTTGTATCTCTCTGTTAACCTCAATATGGTCATGTATCCAATCCTCACACCTTACTATTTGGTGAACCATAAGTTTTTTTATTGATTCTTTGATAGTGTTTCTCTGTGGAAATATCTTTGTTTGTATCATTTTTTAGGTAACCCCTATATGTGATATGATAGGATATGTGTCTTTTGCTTTTTCACTTACTCCAAGTTGCGTGATTACTTCTAGACTCATCTATAGTGCTGCAAATGGCATTGTTTCATTTTTTCACTAGATCATATTCCATCTGTACAGGTAGAAGTTGTTCTTTGTCCACCCATCTGTCGGTGGACTTTTTGGTTACTTCCATATCTTGGTTACTGTAACACTATGCAATGCCGATTTGCGTGCCTGTGTCCTTCCAATTCTGTCTTCTTAGTTTATAGGTCCAGGAATAGGTCTGCTGGATCATATGGTAGCTCAATGTTTACCTTTTAAAGGCACCTCTATTCTGTTCACCTTAGTGGCTCTTTCCAGGTTACGTCCCACTTAAAGTGGAGGGTATGTATTTCTTCCCAGCACCTTCAGCATTTATTCTTTGCAGTTTTTGCTGATGGTTATTCTGAGTGGTGTGAGCTGATACCTCTTTGTGGTTGAATTTGCATGAGTCTCATAATGCATTGAAATTGCGCTTTAAGACATATCCTTTTTATTTTTCCAGCTGTGATTAGAGCTTATTTCTTCAAAGTGTTTTCTTAAAGTATGTGTCACCATTTGAAATATTTTGGCCATTATCTCCCTCAAGGCATTTTGAGGGCAGGTTTCATTTACAGCCCTGCACTACTTGTTCATATGAAGTGACCATTAGCTCAGGCTTTTAACCTGCTTTTGCAGGTATCGGCCAAAGAGCAGCAGCCTTTCTACGTTCCCCATGCTCGTACTAGGGAAACAGACCTACCGGCCAGTGGTGTTCTTCGGTTATAAATTAGAGTGCAATGTGCGCGGATAAACCCACAAATGTTGATGTCTCCTTGCTTCTGTTTGTTTTAAATTTAATTTATATTTATTATTAGAGTAATATTCCATTGTGTACGTGGACCACTTCTTCTTGGTTCATTCCTCGGTTGATGGACATTTTCATTGCTTCCAAATGCTGGCTATGGTAAATCTTGCTGGCGTACAGGTTTGCCAGCCTGTGACTTTTTGATTCTCATTTTCTCAGGTGATAGGCCAAGAAGTGATTGTGATTGATTGACTGGTAGCTCAATGTTTCCCTTTTCAAAGCACCTACATTGTGTTTTCATTAGTGGCTCTTTACATGCCCCACCTTACAACCGATGGTACGCATTTCTCCGCACTCCCTTCACCGTTTATTTTTTCCAGCATTATTCCTAATGGCCATTCTGACCGCTGTGAGCTGATAGGTTTTTGTAATATGGGTATGCAAATCATTAAAATTTTTAAAATTCATCATATTCCTATGCCTTTTTGTTTTCTCTTAAAAGAAAAAACCGTGAGTACAATATAGCTCTTGAAATTCTCTTCTTCGAAGGTTGCCCTCTCCTGAAGTTTTTGGTCGATTTTTGACCCCAGAAATTTTCTGGAGGGCACGTGCCATTTACAGAACTGCAAGTTGGTGAAAATTTAGTGACCTTTTGCAGTGGGTTCAAAGCTGCTGTTTTGGGAAACGGCCACAAGGAGGTAGCATTTCTCCATTCCCCAATCTGGGAACTAGGGCAGCAGAGCCTTTCTGGAAGTCATTGTCCTAGGTTGTAAATTAGAATGGAATTTGCCAGGAGAAATCCCCATATGTTTTTGTCTCATTACTTCTTCTTGGTTTTTAAAATTTTTTTAATCTGGGTAAAGTTTAGAATATTGTTTGTCCTAGGTGTACACAATCTGGTTCATTTGTACATTATGTATGTCTATTAATGTACAGATGCTCTTCCCATGTAAAGTATTAGTGTTCTGTCGACCTCCCTTGTTATATATTCGGTCTTTTTGATACATGTATATAATATGTATTTGTATATGTATAGTAACACTTATCTTCATTTCTCAATTTCCCCCCTCCTTTCCTTTTCGATGAGCATAGTTTGTTTTCTAAGCCTGTGAGTGTCTTTCTCTTTGGAAATATGTTCATCTGTGTCAGTTATTAGAAAATGCCATAAGTGATAATATAGGATATAGGTCTTTTGCTTTCCGACCTACTTCATGTTTTTTGATTATCTCCAGGCTCATGTATGGTGCCCCAAAGAGCAGTGCTTCAATATTTTCCATGGTTAATATTCCATTGTGTACATGGACCACTTCTTCTTGTTGCATTCCTCTGTTGATGGACATTTTCATTGCTTCCAAGTGTTGCCTATGGTAAATATTGCTGGAGTGCAGGATTGCCAGCCTGTGATTTTTTTTTTTGCAGCCTGTGATTATTGATTTTCATTTTCTCAGGTGATAGACCCAGCAGTGGGTATGATTGATTGACTGGTATGGTAGCTCAACGTTTACCTTTTCAAGGCACCTCAATTGTGCTTTCATTAGGGGCTCTTACCACGTCCCCCTTATAATCGAGGGTACGCATTTCTCCACAATCACGTCAGCATTTATTGTTTGCAGCATTTTTGTTGATGGGCATTCTGACTGGTGTGAGCTGACAGGCTTTTGTAATTTGGGTTTACATGTCTGTAAAAATTCCTACAATTCATCATTTTTCCACGCCTTTTTCTTTTCTGTTAAAAGAAAAAAGAAAAAAAGTGTTAGTATTATATACCTCTTCAAATATTCTTTTTGAAAGGTTGCACCCTAGAATTTTTGGTCGATTTTCGACCTCAGTATTTTTTGGAGGGCAGGTGTCATTTACAGAACTGCAATTGGTGAATATTTAGTGACCTTTTGAAGTTGCTTTAAAGCTGCTGTTGTGGGAAACGGCCACAAGGATGCAGCATTTCTCCATTCCCCAATCTGGGTACTAGGGCAGCAGAGCCGTTCTGGAAGTCGTTTGCCTAGGTTGTAAATTTGAATGGAATGTGCCAGGAAAACCCCCCATAAGTTTATGTCTCATTACTCCTAGTTCGTTGTTTTAATTTTTTCAATTGGGGTAATGGTTAGAATGTTGCTTGTGCAAGGTGTACACACTCTGGTTCATCTACATATCCTATATGCCTATTTATGTAGAGATTCTCTTCCCGGGTAAATTATTACAGAGTGTTCCGTAAACCTTCCTTGCTATATGGTCGGTCTCTTTGATATATGCATATAATATGTATTTGTATACACATGGTAACGCTAATCTTCATTTATCCATTCCCCCCACCTTTCCTTTTAGATAAGCATAGTTTTTTTAATAAGTCTGTGATTCACTTTCTCTGTGGAAATATGTTCATTTGTGTCAGTTATTAGATAACGCCTATAAGTGATATCATAGGATATAGGACTTTTGCTTTCCGACTTACCTCATGTTCTGTGATTATCTCCAAGATCATCTATGGTGCCTCAAAGAGCAGTGTTTCATTGTTTTCCATGGCTAGTATTCATTGTGTACATGGACCACTTCTTCTTTATCCTTTCATCTGTTGATGGACATTTTGGTTGCTTCACTGTCTTGTCTATTGTGAATAAGGCTGAAGTGCAGATTTTGCAGCCCGGGTCTTCTTCATTCTGGTCTTCTCAGGTGAGAGGCCCATTGGTGCGCCTGCTGGATTGAATGGTACCTCAATTTTTCCTTTTAAACGCAGCTCCTTTCTGTTCTCATTATTAGCGTTTAACCCTTTTACATCTCACCAGCAGCTAGAGGGTACACAGTTCTCTAAAACCTCTTCTGCGTTTATTGTTTGTAGACTTTTTTCCAATGATCAGTCGACTGGTGTGAGTTGAAAACTTTTTGTAGATTAGATTGCATGAGTCTAATACTTCCTGAGGTTGAGCTTTTATCCATTTTCCTTTCTTTAAAAAGAGAGTGAGTAAAACTTGCCTCTTCATAGTAACTTCTTCAAAATTCTGCCTGTTTTGAATTTTCTTTATCCATTCCCTACCTCAGCACAATTTTGAGGGCAGGTGTCCTTTACAGCCTTGAGTCATTTTGAATGGCAAGTGACCATTAGCTGTGGGTTAAAAGCTGCTCTTGCGGGAATTGGCCACAAGGCGGCAGCATTTCTCCTTTACCAAATCTGGTTAATAGGGCAACAGAGCCTTACTGGAAGTGGTGTTCTAGGTTGTAAATTAGAATGGAATGTGCGAGGAAAAAGCCCTTTAAGTTTATGTCTCATTACTTCTTGTTGGTATTTTTAACTTAATTTTTATTTTTTGCCACAGCAAACTTGATTACAATGTTTTGTTTGTTCTAGGTGTGCAAGATGTGGTTCTTTCACACATATACATATATCTATTCTTCTTCGGATCCTTTTCCCATGTAGGTTATGACACAATGTTGAGTAGTCTTCTCTTGGTATTGCGTAGGTCTTTGGTGATTATATATTTCACATGTGTTTGTATCTCTCTGTTAACCTCAATATGGTCATGTATCCAATCCTCACACCTTACTATTTGGTGAACCATAAGTTTTTTTATTGATTCTTTGATAGTGTTTCTCTGTGGAAATATCTTTGTTTGTATCATTTTTTAGGTAACCCCTATATGTGATATGATAGGATATGTGTCTTTTGCTTTTTCACTTACTCCAAGTTGCGTGATTACTTCTAGACTCATCTATAGTGCTGCAAATGGCATTGTTTCATTTTTTCACTAGATCATATTCCATCTGTACAGGTAGAAGTTGTTCTTTGTCCACCCATCTGTCGGTCGACTTTTTGGTTACTTCCATATCTTGGTTACTGTAACACTATGCAATGCCGATTTGCGTGCCTGTGTCCTTCCAATTCTGTCTTCTTAGTTTATAGGTCCAGGAATAGGTCTGCTGGATCATATGGTAGCTCAATGTTTACCTTTTAAAGGCACCTCTATTCTGTTCACCTTAGTGGCTCTTTCCAGGTTACGTCCCACTTAAAGTGGAGGGTATGTATTTCTTCCCAGCACCTTCAGCATTTATTCTTTGCAGTTTTTGCTGATGGTTATTCTGAGTGGTGTGAGCTGATACCTCTTTGTGGTTGAATTTGCATGAGTCTCATAATGCATTGAAATTGCGCTTTAAGACATATCCTTTTTATTTTTCCAGCTGTGATTAGAGCTTATTTCTTCAAAGTGTTTTCTTAAAGTATGTGTCACCATTTGAAATATTTTGGCCATTATCTCCCTCAAGGCATTTTGAGGGCAGGTTTCATTTACAGCCCTGCACTACTTGTTCATATGAAGTGACCATTAGCTCAGGCTTTTAACCTGCTTTTGCAGGTATCGGCCAAAGAGCAGCAGCCTTTCTACGTTCCCCATGCTCGTACTAGGGAAACAGACCTACCGGCCAGTGGTGTTCTTCGGTTATAAATTAGAGTGCAATGTGCCCGGATAAACCCACAAATGTTGATGTCTCCTTGCTTCTGTTTGTTTTAAATTTAATTTATATTTATTATTAGAGTAATATTCCATTGTGTACGTGGACCACTTCTTCTTGGTTCATTCCTCGGTTGATGGACATTTTCATTGCTTCCAAATGCTGGCTATGGTAAATCTTGCTGGCGTACAGGTTTGCCAGCCTGTGACTTTTTGATTCTCATTTTCTCAGGTGATAGGCCAAGAAGTGATTGTGATTGATTGACTGGTAGCTCAATGTTTCCCTTTTCAAAGCACCTACATTGTGTTTTCATTAGTGGCTCTTTACATGCCCCACCTTACAACCGATGGTACGCATTTCTCCGCACTCCCTTCACCGTTTATTTTTTCCAGCATTATTCCTAATGGCCATTCTGACCGCTGTGAGCTGATAGGTTTTTGTAATATGGGTATGCAAATCATTAAAATTTTTAAAATTCATCATATTCCTATGCCTTTTTGTTTTCTCTTAAAAGAAAAAACCGTGAGTACAATATAGCTCTTGAAATTCTCTTCTTCGAAGGTTGCCCTCTCCTGAAGTTTTTGGTCGATTTTTGACCCCAGAAATTTTCTGGAGGGCACGTGCCATTTACAGAACTGCAAGTTGGTGAAAATTTAGTGACCTTTTGCAGTGGGTTCAAAGCTGCTGTTTTGGGAAACGGCCAAAAGGAGGTAGCATTTCTCCATTCCCCAATCTGGGAACTAGGGCAGCAGAGCCTTTCTGGAAGTCATTGTCCTAGGTTGTAAATTAGAATGGAATTTGCCAGGAGAAATCCCCATATGTTTTTGTCTCATTACTTCTTCTTGGTTTTTAAAATTTTTTTAATCTGGGTAAAGTTTAGAATATTGTTTGTCCTAGGTGTACACAATCTGGTTCATTTGTACATTATGTATGTCTATTAATGTACAGATGCTCTTCCCATGTAAAGTATTAGTGTTCTGTCGACCTCCCTTGTTATATATTCGGTCTTTTTGATACATGTATATAATATGTATTTGTATATGTATAGTAACACTTATCTTCATTTCTCAATTTCCCCCCTCCTTTCCTTTTCGATGAGCATAGTTTGTTTTCTAAGCCTGTGAGTGTCTTTCTCTTTGGAAATATGTTCATCTGTGTCAGTTATTAGATAATGCCATAAGTGATAATATAGGATATAGGTCTTTTGCTTTCCGACCTACTTCATATTTTTTGATTATCTCCAGGCTCATGTATGGTGCCCCAAAGAGCAGTGCTTCAATATTTTCCATGGTTAATATTCCATTGTGTACATGGACCACTTCTTCTTGTTGCATTCCTCTGTTGATGGACATTTTCGTTGCTTCCAAGTGTTGCCTATGGTAAATATTGCTGGAGTGCAGGATTGCCAGCCTGTGATTTTTTTTTTTTTCCAGCCTGTGATTATTGATTTTCATTTTCTCAGGTGATAGACCCAGCAGTGGGTATGATTGATTGACTGGTATGGTAGCTCAACGTTTACCTTTTCAAGGCACCTCAATTGTGCTTTCATTAGTGGCTCTTACCACGTCCCCCTTATAATCGAGGGTACGCATTTCTCCACAATCACGTCAGCATTTATTGTTTGCAGCATTTTTGTTGATGGGCAGTCTGACTGGTGTGAGCTGACAGGCTTTTGTAATTTGGGTTTACATGTCTGTAAAAATTCCTACAATTCATCATTTTTCCACGCCTTTTTCTTTTCTGTTAAAAGAAAAAAGAAAAAAAGTGTTAGTATTATATACCTCTTCAAATATTCTTTTTGAAAGGTTGCACCCTAGAATTTCTGGTCGATTTTCGACCTCAGTATTTTTTGGAGGGCAGGTGTCATTTACAGAACTGCAATTGGTGAATATTTAGTGACCTTTTGAAGTTGCTTTAAAGCTGCTGTTGTGGGAAACGGCCACAAGGATGCAGCATTTCTCCATTCCCAAATCTGGGTACTAGGGCAGCAGAGCCGTTCTGGAAGTCGTTTGCCTAGGTTGTAAATTTGAATGGAATGTGCCAGGAAAACCACCCATAAGTTTATGGCTCATTACTCCTAGTTCGTTGTTTTAATTTTTTCAATTGGGGTAATGGTTAGAATGTTGCTTGTGCAAGGTGTACACACTCTGGTTCATCTACATATCCTATATGCCTATTTATGTAGAGATTCTCTTCCCATGTAAATTATTACAGAGTGTTCCGTAAACCTTCCTTGCTATATGGTCGGTCTCTTTGATATATGCATATAATATGTATTTGTATACACATGGTAACGCTAATCTTCATTTATCCATTCCCCCCACCTTTCCTTTTAGATAAGCATAGTTTTTTTAATAAGTCTGTGATTGACTTTCTCTGTGGAAATATGTTCATTTGTGTCAGTTATTAGATAACGCCTATAAGTGATATCATAGGATATAGGACTTTTGCTTTCCGACTTACCTCATGTTCTGTGATTATCTCCAAGATCATCTATGGTGCCTCAAAGAGCAGTGTTTCATTGTTTTCCATGGCTAGTATTCATTGTGTACATGGACCACTTCTTCTTTATCCTTTCATCTGTTGATGGACATTTTGGTTGCTTCACTGTCTTGTCTATTGTGAATAAGGCTGAAGTGCAGATTTTGCAGCCCGGGTCTTCTTCATTCTGGTCTTCTCAGGTGAGAGGCCCATTGGTGCGCCTGCTGGATTGAATGGTACCTCAATTTTTCCTTTTAAACGCAGCTCCTTTCTGTTCTCATTATTAGCGTTTAACCCTTTTACATCTCACCAGCAGCTAGAGGGTACACAGTTCTCTAAAACCTCTTCTGCGTTTATTGTTTGTAGACTTTTTTCCAATGATCAGTCGACTGGTGTGAGTTGAAAACTTTTTGTAGATTAGATTGCATGAGTCTAATACTTCCTGAGGTTGAGCTTTTATCCATTTTCCTTTCTTTAAAAAGAGAGTGAGTAAAACTTGCCTCTTCATAGTAACTTCTTCAAAATTCTGCCTGTTTTGAATTTTCTTTATCCATTCCCTACCTCAGCACAATTTTGAGGGCAGGTGTCCTTTACAGCCTTGAGTCATTTTGAATGGCAAGTGACCATTAGCTGTGGGTTAAAAGCTGCTCTTGTGGGAATTGGCCACAAGGCGGCAGCATTTCTCCTTTACCAAATCTGGTTAATAGGGCAACAGAGCCTTACTGGAAGTGGTGTTCTAGGTTGTAAATTAGAATGGAATGTGCGAGGAAAAAGCCCTTTAAGTTTATGTCTCATTACTTCTTGTTGGTATTTTTAACTTAATTTTTATTTTTTGTCACAGCAAACTTGATTACAATGTTTTGTTTGTTCTAGGTGTGCAAGATGTGGTTCTTTCACACATATACATATATCTATTCCTCTTCGGATCCTTTTCCCATGTAGGTTATGACACAATGTTGAGTAGTCTTCTCTTGGTATTGCGTAGGTCTTTGGTGATTATATATTTCACATGTGTTTGTATCTCTCTGTTAACCTCAATATGGTCATGTATCCAATCCTCACACCTTACTATTTGGTGAACCATAAGTTTTTTTATTGATTCTTTGATAGTGTTTCTCTGTGGAAATATCTTTGTTTGTATCATTTTTTAGGTAACCCCTATATGTGATATGATAGGATATGTGTCTTTTGCTTTTTCACTTACTCCAAGTTGCGTGATTACTTCTAGACTCATCTATAGTGCTGCAAATGGCATTGTTTCATTTTTTCACTAGATCATATTCCATCTGTACAGGTAGAAGTTGTTCTTTGTCCACCCATCTGTCGGTGGACTTTTTGGTTACTTCCATATCTTGGTTACTGTAACACTATGCAATGCCGATTTGCGTGCCTGTGTCCTTCCAATTCTGTCTTCTTAGTTTATAGGTCCAGGAATAGGTCTGCTGGATCATATGGTAGCTCAATGTTTACCTTTTAAAGGCACCTCTATTCTGTTCACCTTAGTGGCTCTTTCCAGGTTACGTCCCACTTAAAGTGGAGGGTATGTATTTCTTCCCAGCACCTTCAGCATTTATTCTTTGCAGTTTTTGCTGATGGTTATTCTGAGTGGTGTGAGCTGATACCTCTTTGTGGTTGAATTTGCATGAGTCTCATAATGCATTGAAATTGCGCTTTAAGACATATCCTTTTTATTTTTCCAGCTGTGATTAGAGCTTATTTCTTCAAAGTGTTTTCTTAAAGTATGTGTCACCATTTGAAATATTTTGGCCATTATCTCCCTCAAGGCATTTTGAGGGCAGGTTTCATTTACAGCCCTGCACTACTTGTTCATATGAAGTGACCATTAGCTCAGGCTTTTAACCTGCTTTTGCAGGTATCGGCCAAAGAGCAGCAGCCTTTCTACGTTCCCCATGCTCGTACTAGGGAAACAGACCTACCGGCCAGTGGTGTTCTTCGGTTATAAATTAGAGTGCAATGTGCCCGGATAAACCCACAAATGTTGATGTCTCCTTGCTTCTGTTTGTTTTAAATTTAATTTATATTTATTATTAGAGTAATATTCCATTGTGTACGTGGACCACTTCTTCTTGGTTCATTCCTCGGTTGATGGACATTTTCATTGCTTCCAAATGCTGGCTATGGTAAATCTTGCTGGCGTACAGGTTTGCCAGCCTGTGACTTTTTGATTCTCATTTTCTCAGGTGATAGGCCAAGAAGTGATTGTGATTGATTGACTGGTAGCTCAATGTTTCCCTTTTCAAAGCACCTACATTGTGTTTTCATTAGTGGCTCTTTACATGCCCCACCTTACAACCGATGGTACGCATTTCTCCGCACTCCCTTCACCGTTTATTTTTTCCAGCATTATTCCTAATGGCCATTCTGACCGCTGTGAGCTGATAGATTTTTGTAATATGGGTATGCAAATCATTAAAATTTTTAAAATTCATCATATTCCTATGCCTTTTTGTTTTCTCTTAAAAGAAAAAACCGTGAGTACAATATAGCTCTTGAAATTCTCTTCTTCGAAGGTTGCCCTCTCCTGAAGTTTTTGGTCGATTTTTGACCCCAGAAATTTTCTGGAGGGCACGTGCCATTTACAGAACTGCAAGTTGGTGAAAATTTAGTGACCTTTTGCAGTGGGTTCAAAGCTGCTGTTTTGGGAAACGGCCACAAGGAGGTAGCATTTCTCCATTCCCCAATCTGGGAACTAGGGCAGCAGAGCCTTTCTGGAAGTCATTGTCCTAGGTTGTAAATTAGAATGGAATTTGCCAGGAGAAATCCCCATATGTTTTTGTCTCATTACTTCTTCTTGGTTTTTAAAATTTTTTTAATCTGGGTAAAGTTTAGAATATTGTTTGTCCTAGGTGTACACAATCTGGTTCATTTGTACATTATGTATGTCTATTAATGTACAGATGCTCTTCCCATGTAAAGTATTAGTGTTCTGTCGACCTCCCTTGTTATATATTCGGTCTTTTTGATACATGTATATAATATGTATTTGTATATGTATAGTAACACTTATCTTCATTTCTCAATTTCCCCCCTCCTTTCCTTTTCGATGAGCATAGTTTGTTTTCTAAGCCTGTGAGTGTCTTTCTCTTTGGAAATATGTTCATCTGTGTCAGTTATTAGATAATGCCATAAGTGATAATATAGGATATAGGTCTTTTGCTTTCCGACCTACTTCATATTTTTTGATTATCTCCAGGCTCATGTATGGTGTCCCAAAGAGCAGTGCTTCAATATTTTCCATGGTTAATATTCCATTGTGTACATGGACCACTTCTTCTTGTTGCATTCCTCTGTTGATGGACATTTTCGTTGCTTCCAAGTGTTGCCTATGGTAAATATTGCTGGAGTGCAGGATTGCCAGCCTGTGATTTTTTTTTTTTTTCCAGCCTGTGATTATTGATTTTCATTTTCTCAGGTGATAGACCCAGCAGTGGGTATGATTGATTGACTGGTATGGTAGCTCAACGTTTACCTTTTCAAGGCACCTCAATTGTGCTTTCATTAGGGGCTCTTACCACGTCCCCCTTATAATCGAGGGTACGCATTTCTCCACAATCACGTCAGCATTTATTGTTTGCAGCATTTTTGTTGATGGGCATTCTGACTGGTGTGAGCTGACAGGCTTTTGTAATTTGGGTTTACATGTCTGTAAAAATTCCTACAATTCATCATTTTTCCACGCCTTTTTCTTTTCTGTTAAAAGAAAAAAGAAAAAAAGTGTTAGTATTATATACCTCTTCAAATATTCTTTTTGAAAGGTTGCACCCTAGAATTTTTGGTCGATTTTCGACCTCAGTATTTTTTGGAGGGCAGGTGTCATTTACAGAACTGCAATTGGTGAATATTTAGTGACCTTTTGAAGTTGCTTTAAAGCTGCTGTTGTGGGAAACGGCCACAAGGATGCAGCATTTCTCCATTCCCCAATCTGGGTACTAGGGCAGCAGAGCCGTTCTGGAAGTCGTTTGCCTAGGTTGTAAATTTGAATGGAATGTGCCAGGAAAACCCCCCATAAGTTTATGTCTCATTACTCCTAGTTCGTTGTTTTAATTTTTTCAATTGGGGTAATGGTTAGAATGTTGCTTGTGCAAGGTGTACACACTCTGGTTCATCTACATATCCTATATGCCTATTTATGTAGAGATTCTCTTCCCGGGTAAATTATTACAGAGTGTTCCGTAAACCTTCCTTGCTATATGGTCGGTCTCTTTGATATATGCATATAATATGTATTTGTATACACATGGTAACGCTAATCTTCATTTATCCATTCCCCCCACCTTTCCTTTTAGATAAGCATAGTTTTTTTAATAAGTCTGTGATTGACTTTCTCTGTGGAAATATGTTCATTTGTGTCAGTTATTAGATAACGCCTATAAGTGATATCATAGGATATAGGACTTTTGCTTTCCGACTTACCTCATGTTCTGTGATTATCTCCAAGATCATCTATGGTGCCTCAAAGAGCAGTGTTTCATTGTTTTCCATGGCTAGTATTCATTGTGTACATGGACCACTTCTTCTTTATCCTTTCATCTGTTGATGGACATTTTGGTTGCTTCACTGTCTTGTCTATTGTGAATAAGGCTGAAGTGCAGATTTTGCAGCCCGGGTCTTCTTCATTCTGGTCTTCTCAGGTGAGAGGCCCATTGGTGCGCCTGCTGGATTGAATGGTACCTCAATTTTTCCTTTTAAACGCAGCTCCTTTCTGTTCTCATTATTAGCGTTTAACCCTTTTACATCTCACCAGCAGCTAGAGGGTACACAGTTCTCTAAAACCTCTTCTGCGTTTATTGTTTGTAGACTTTTTTCCAATGATCAGTCGACTGGTGTGAGTTGAAAACTTTTTGTAGATTAGATTGCATGAGTCTAATACTTCCTGAGGTTGAGCTTTTATCCATTTTCCTTTCTTTAAAAAGAGAGTGAGTAAAACTTGCCTCTTCATAGTAACTTCTTCAAAATTCTGCCTGTTTTGAATTTTCTTTATCCATTCCCTACCTCAGCACAATTTTGAGGGCAGGTGTCCTTTACAGCCTTGAGTCATTTTGAATGGCAAGTGACCATTAGCTGTGGGTTAAAAGCTGCTCTTGCGGGAATTGGCCACAAGGCGGCAGCATTTCTCCTTTACCAAATCTGGTTAATAGGGCAACAGAGCCTTACTGGAAGTGGTGTTCTAGGTTGTAAATTAGAATGGAATGTGCGAGGAAAAAGCCCTTTAAGTTTATGTCTCATTACTTCTTGTTGGTATTTTTAACTTAATTTTTATTTTTTGTCACAGCAAACTTGATTACAATGTTTTGTTTGTTCTAGGTGTGCAAGATGTGGTTCTTTCACACATATACATATATCTATTCCTCTTCGGATCCTTTTCCCATGTAGGTTATGACACAATGTTGAGTAGTCTTCTCTTGGTATTGCGTAGGTCTTTGGTGATTATATATTTCACATGTGTTTGTATCTCTCTGTTAACCTCAATATGGTCATGTATCCAATCCTCACACCTTACTATTTGGTGAACCATAAGTTTTTTTATTGATTCTTTGATAGTGTTTCTCTGTGGAAATATCTTTGTTTGTATCATTTTTTAGGTAACCCCTATATGTGATATGATAGGATATGTGTCTTTTGCTTTTTCACTTACTCCAAGTTGCGTGATTACTTCTAGACTCATCTATAGTGCTGCAAATGGCATTGTTTCATTTTTTCACTAGATCATATTCCATCTGTACAGGTAGAAGTTGTTCTTTGTCCACCCATCTGTCGGTGGACTTTTTGGTTACTTCCATATCTTGGTTACTGTAACACTATGCAATGCCGATTTGCGTGCCTGTGTCCTTCCAATTCTGTCTTCTTAGTTTATAGGTCCAGGAATAGGTCTGCTGGATCATATGGTAGCTCAATGTTTACCTTTTAAAGGCACCTCTATTCTGTTCACCTTAGTGGCTCTTTCCAGGTTACGTCCCACTTAAAGTGGAGGGTATGTATTTCTTCCCAGCACCTTCAGCATTTATTCTTTGCAGTTTTTGCTGATGGTTATTCTGAGTGGTGTGAGCTGATACCTCTTTGTGGTTGAATTTGCATGAGTCTCATAATGCATTGAAATTGCGCTTTAAGACATATCCTTTTTATTTTTCCAGCTGTGATTAGAGCTTATTTCTTCAAAGTGTTTTCTTAAAGTATGTGTCACCATTTGAAATATTTTGGCCATTATCTCCCTCAAGGCATTTTGAGGGCAGGTTTCATTTACAGCCCTGCACTACTTGTTCATATGAAGTGACCATTAGCTCAGGCTTTTAACCTGCTTTTGCAGGTATCGGCCAAAGAGCAGCAGCCTTTCTACGTTCCCCATGCTCGTACTAGGGAAACAGACCTACCGGCCAGTGGTGTTCTTCGGTTATAAATTAGAGTGCAATGTGCCCGGATAAACCCACAAATGTTGATGTCTCCTTGCTTCTGTTTGTTTTAAATTTAATTTATATTTATTATTAGAGTAATATTCCATTGTGTACGTGGACCACTTCTTCTTGGTTCATTCCTCGGTTGATGGACATTTTCATTGCTTCCAAATGCTGGCTATGGTAAATCTTGCTGGCGTACAGGTTTGCCAGCCTGTGACTTTTTGATTCTCATTTTCTCAGGTGATAGGCCAAGAAGTGATTGTGATTGATTGACTGGTAGCTCAATGTTTCCCTTTTCAAAGCACCTACATTGTGTTTTCATTAGTGGCTCTTTACATGCCCCACCTTACAACCGATGGTACGCATTTCTCCGCACTCCCTTCACCGTTTATTTTTTCCAGCATTATTCCTAATGGCCATTCTGACCGCTGTGAGCTGATAGGTTTTTGTAATATGGGTATGCAAATCATTAAAATTTTTAAAATTCATCATATTCCTATGCCTTTTTGTTTTCTCTTAAAAGAAAAAACCGTGAGTACAATATAGCTCTTGAAATTCTCTTCTTCGAAGGTTGCCCTCTCCTGAAGTTTTTGGTCGATTTTTGACCCCAGAAATTTTCTGGAGGGCACGTGCCATTTACAGAACTGCAAGTTGGTGAAAATTTAGTGACCTTTTGCAGTGGGTTCAAAGCTGCTGTTTTGGGAAACGGCCACAAGGAGGTAGCATTTCTCCATTCCCCAATCTGGGAACTAGGGCAGCAGAGCCTTTCTGGAAGTCATTGTCCTAGGTTGTAAATTAGAATGGAATTTGCCAGGAGAAATCCCCATATGTTTTTGTCTCATTACTTCTTCTTGGTTTTTAAAATTTTTTTAATCTGGGTAAAGTTTAGAATATTGTTTGTCCTAGGTGTACACAATCTGGTTCATTTGTACATTATGTATGTCTATTAATGTACAGATGCTCTTCCCATGTAAAGTATTAGTGTTCTGTCGACCTCCCTTGTTATATATTCGGTCTTTTTGATACATGTATATAATATGTATTTGTATATGTATAGTAACACTTATCTTCATTTCTCAATTTCCCCCCTCCTTTCCTTTTCGATGAGCATAGTTTGTTTTCTAAGCCTGTGAGTGTCTTTCTCTTTGGAAATATGTTCATCTGTGTCAGTTATTAGATAATGCCATAAGTGATAATATAGGATATAGGTCTTTTGCTTTCCGACCTACTTCATATTTTTTGATTATCTCCAGGCTCATGTATGGTGCCCCAAAGAGCAGTGCTTCAATATTTTCCATGGTTAATATTCCATTGTGTACATGGACCACTTCTTCTTGTTGCATTCCTCTGTTGATGGACATTTTCGTTGCTTCCAAGTGTTGCCTATGGTAAATATTGCTGGAGTGCAGGATTGCCAGCCTGTGATTTTTTTTTTTTCCAGCCTGTGATTATTGATTTTCATTTTCTCAGGTGATAGACCCAGCAGTGGGTATGATTGATTGACTGGTATGGTAGCTCAACGTTTACCTTTTCAAGGCACCTCAATTGTGCTTTCATTAGTGGCTCTTACCACGTCCCCCTTATAATCGAGGGTACGCATTTCTCCACAATCACGTCAGCATTTATTGTTTGCAGCATTTTTGTTGATGGGCAGTCTGACTGGTGTGAGCTGACAGGCTTTTGTAATTTGGGTTTACATGTCTGTAAAAATTCCTACAATTCATCATTTTTCCACGCCTTTTTCTTTTCTGTTAAAAGAAAAAAGAAAAAAAGTGTTAGTATTATATACCTCTTCAAATATTCTTTTTGAAAGGTTGCACCCTAGAATTTCTGGTCGATTTTCGACCTCAGTATTTTTTGGAGGGCAGGTGTCATTTACAGAACTGCAATTGGTGAATATTTAGTGACCTTTTGAAGTTGCTTTAAAGCTGCTGTTGTGGGAAACGGCCACAAGGATGCAGCATTTCTCCATTCCCAAATCTGGGTACTAGGGCAGCAGAGCCGTTCTGGAAGTCGTTTGCCTAGGTTGTAAATTTGAATGGAATGTGCCAGGAAAACCACCCATAAGTTTATGGCTCATTACTCCTAGTTCGTTGTTTTAATTTTTTCAATTGGGGTAATGGTTAGAATGTTGCTTGTGCAAGGTGTACACACTCTGGTTCATCTACATATCCTATATGCCTATTTATGTAGAGATTCTCTTCCCATGTAAATTATTACAGAGTGTTCCGTAAACCTTCCTTGCTATATGGTCGGTCTCTTTGATATATGCATATAATATGTATTTGTATACACATGGTAACGCTAATCTTCATTTATCCATTCCCCCCACCTTTCCTTTTAGATAAGCATAGTTTTTTTAATAAGTCTGTGATTGACTTTCTCTGTGGAAATATGTTCATTTGTGTCAGTTATTAGATAACGCCTATAAGTGATATCATAGGATATAGGACTTTTGCTTTCCGACTTACCTCATGTTCTGTGATTATCTCCAAGATCATCTATGGTGCCTCAAAGAGCAGTGTTTCATTGTTTTCCATGGCTAGTATTCATTGTGTACATGGACCACTTCTTCTTTATCCTTTCATCTGTTGATGGACATTTTGGTTGCTTCACTGTCTTGTCTATTGTGAATAAGGCTGAAGTGCAGATTTTGCAGCCCGGGTCTTCTTCATTCTGGTCTTCTCAGGTGAGAGGCCCATTGGTGCGCCTGCTGGATTGAATGGTACCTCAATTTTTCCTTTTAAACGCAGCTCCTTTCTGTTCTCATTATTAGCGTTTAACCCTTTTACATCTCACCAGCAGCTAGAGGGTACACAGTTCTCTAAAACCTCTTCTGCGTTTATTGTTTGTAGACTTTTTTCCAATGATCAGTCGACTGGTGTGAGTTGAAAACTTTTTGTAGATTAGATTGCATGAGTCTAATACTTCCTGAGGTTGAGCTTTTATCCATTTTCCTTTCTTTAAAAAGAGAGTGAGTAAAACTTGCCTCTTCATAGTAACTTCTTCAAAATTCTGCCTGTTTTGAATTTTCTTTATCCATTCCCTACCTCAGCACAATTTTGAGGGCAGGTGTCCTTTACAGCCTTGAGTCATTTTGAATGGCAAGTGACCATTAGCTGTGGGTTAAAAGCTGCTCTTGCGGGAATTGGCCACAAGGCGGCAGCATTTCTCCTTTACCAAATCTGGTTAATAGGGCAACAGAGCCTTACTGGAAGTGGTGTTCTAGGTTGTAAATTAGAATGGAATGTGCGAGGAAAAAGCCCTTTAAGTTTATGTCTCATTACTTCTTGTTGGTATTTTTAACTTAATTTTTATTTTTTGTCACAGCAAACTTGATTACAATGTTTTGTTTGTTCTAGGTGTGCAAGATGTGGTTCTTTCACACATATACATATATCTATTCTTCTTCGGATCCTTTTCCCATGTAGGTTATGACACAATGTTGAGTAGTCTTCTCTTGGTATTGCGTAGGTCTTTGGTGATTATATATTTCACATGTGTTTGTATCTCTCTGTTAACCTCAATATGGTCATGTATCCAATCCTCACACCTTACTATTTGGTGAACCATAAGTTTTTTTATTGATTCTTTGATAGTGTTTCTCTGTGGAAATATCTTTGTTTGTATCATTTTTTAGGTAACCCCTATATGTGATATGATAGGATATGTGTCTTTTGCTTTTTCACTTACTCCAAGTTGCGTGATTACTTCTAGACTCATCTATAGTGCTGCAAATGGCATTGTTTCATTTTTTCACTAGATCATATTCCATCTGTACAGGTAGAAGTTGTTCTTTGTCCACCCATCTGTCGGTGGACTTTTTGGTTACTTCCATATCTTGGTTACTGTAACACTATGCAATGCCGATTTGCGTGCCTGTGTCCTTCCAATTCTGTCTTCTTAGTTTATAGGTCCAGGAATAGGTCTGCTGGATCATATGGTAGCTCAATGTTTACCTTTTAAAGGCACCTCTATTCTGTTCACCTTAGTGGCTCTTTCCAGGTTACGTCCCACTTAAAGTGGAGGGTATGTATTTCTTCCCAGCACCTTCAGCATTTATTCTTTGCAGTTTTTGCTGATGGTTATTCTGAGTGGTGTGAGCTGATACCTCTTTGTGGTTGAATTTGCATGAGTCTCATAATGCATTGAAATTGCGCTTTAAGACATATCCTTTTTATTTTTCCAGCTGTGATTAGAGCTTATTTCTTCAAAGTGTTTTCTTAAAGTATGTGTCACCATTTGAAATATTTTGGCCATTATCTCCCTCAAGGCATTTTGAGGGCAGGTTTCATTTACAGCCCTGCACTACTTGTTCATATGAAGTAACCATTAGCTCAGGCTTTTAACCTGCTTTTGCAGGTATCGGCCAAAGAGCAGCAGCCTTTCTACGTTCCCCATGCTCGTACTAGGGAAACAGACCTACCGGCCAGTGGTGTTCTTAGGTTATAAATTAGAGTGCAATGTGCGCGGATAAACCCACAAATGTTGATGTCTCCTTGCTTCTGTTTGTTTTAAATTTAATTTATATTTATTATTAGAGTAATATTCCATTGTGCACGTGGACCACTTCTTCTTGGTTCATTCCTCGGTTGATGGACATTTTCATTGCTTCCAAATGCTGGCTATGGTAAATCTTGCTGGCGTACAGGTTTGCCAGCCTGTGACTTTTTGATTCTCATTTTCTCAGGTGATAGGCCAAGAAGTGATTGTGATTGATTGACTGGTAGCTCAATGTTTCCCTTTTCAAAGCACCTACATTGTGTTTTCATTAGTGGCTCTTTACATGCCCCACCTTACAACCGATGGTACGCATTTCTCCGCACTCCCTTCACCGTTTATTTTTTCCAGCATTATTCCTAATGGCCATTCTGACCGCTGTGAGCTGATAGGTTTTTGTAATATGGGTATGCAAATCATTAAAATTTTTAAAATTCATCATATTCCTATGCCTTTTTGTTTTCTCTTAAAAGAAAAAACCGTGAGTACAATATAGCTCTTGAAATTCTCTTCTTCGAAGGTTGCCCTCTCCTGAAGTTTTTGGTCGATTTTTGACCCCAGAAATTTTCTGGAGGGCACGTGCCATTTACAGAACTGCAAGTTGGTGAAAATTTAGTGACCTTTTGCAGTGGGTTCAAAGCTGCTGTTTTGGGAAACGGCCACAAGGAGGTAGCATTTCTCCATTCCCCAATCTGGGAACTAGGGCAGCAGAGCCTTTCTGGAAGTCATTGTCCTAGGTTGTAAATTAGAATGGAATTTGCCAGGAGAAATCCCCATATGTTTTTGTCTCATTACTTCTTCTTGGTTTTTAAAATTTTTTTAATCTGGGTAAAGTTTAGAATATTGTTTGTCCTAGGTGTACACAATCTGGTTCATTTGTACATTATGTATGTCTATTAATGTACAGATGCTCTTCCCATGTAAAGTATTAGTGTTCTGTCGACCTCCCTTGTTATATATTCGGTCTTTTTGATACATGTATATAATATGTATTTGTATATGTATAGTAACACTTATCTTCATTTCTCAATTTCCCCCCTCCTTTCCTTTTCGATGAGCATAGTTTGTTTTCTAAGCCTGTGAGTGTCTTTCTCTTTGGAAATATGTTCATCTGTGTCAGTTATTAGATAATGCCATAAGTGATAATATAGGATATAGGTCTTTTGCTTTCCGACCTACTTCATATTTTTTGATTATCTCCAGGCTCATCTATGGTGTCCCAAAGAGCAGTGCTTCAATATTTTCCATGGTTAATATTCCATTGTGTACATGGACCACTTCTTCTTGTTGCATTCCTCTGTTGATGGACATTTTCGTTGCTTCCAAGTGTTGCCTATGGTAAATATTGCTGGAGTGCAGGATTGCCAGCCTGTGATTTTTTTTTTTTTTCCAGCCTGTGATTATTGATTTTCATTTTCTCAGGTGATAGACCCAGCAGTGGGTATGATTGATTGACTGGTATGGTAGCTCAACGTTTACCTTTTCAAGGCACCTCAATTGTGCTTTCATTAGGGGCTCTTACCACGTCCCCCTTATAATCGAGGGTACGCATTTCTCCACAATCACGTCAGCATTTATTGTTTGCAGCATTTTTGTTGATGGGCATTCTGACTGGTGTGAGCTGACAGGCTTTTGTAATTTGGGTTTACATGTCTGTAAAAATTCCTACAATTCATCATTTTTCCACGCCTTTTTCTTTTCTGTTAAAAGAAAAAAGAAAAAAAGTGTTAGTATTATATACCTCTTCAAATATTCTTTTTGAAAGGTTGCACCCTAGAATTTTTGGTCGATTTTCGACCTCAGTATTTTTTGGAGGGCAGGTGTCATTTACAGAACTGCAATTGGTGAATATTTAGTGACCTTTTGAAGTTGCTTTAAAGCTGCTGTTGTGGGAAACGGCCACAAGGATGCAGCATTTCTCCATTCCCCAATCTGGGTACTAGGGCAGCAGAGCCGTTCTGGAAGTCGTTTGCCTAGGTTGTAAATTTGAATGGAATGTGCCAGGAAAACCCCCCATAAGTTTATGTCTCATTACTCCTAGTTCGTTGTTTTAATTTTTTCAATTGGGGTAATGGTTAGAATGTTGCTTGTGCAAGGTGTACACACTCTGGTTCATCTACATATCCTATATGCCTATTTATGTAGAGATTCTCTTCCCGGGTAAATTATTACAGAGTGTTCCGTAAACCTTCCTTGCTATATGGTCGGTCTCTTTGATATATGCATATAATATGTATTTGTATACACATGGTAACGCTAATCTTCATTTATCCATTCCCCCCACCTTTCCTTTTAGATAAGCATAGTTTTTTTAATAAGTCTGTGATTGACTTTCTCTGTGGAAATATGTTCATTTGTGTCAGTTATTAGATAACGCCTATAAGTGATATCATAGGATATAGGACTTTTGCTTTCCGACTTACCTCATGTTCTGTGATTATCTCCAAGATCATCTATGGTGCCTCAAAGAGCAGTGTTTCATTGTTTTCCATGGCTAGTATTCATTGTGTACATGGACCACTTCTTCTTTATCCTTTCATCTGTTGATGGACATTTTGGTTGCTTCACTGTCTTGTCTATTGTGAATAAGGCTGAAGTGCAGATTTTGCAGCCCGGGTCTTCTTCATTCTGGTCTTCTCAGGTGAGAGGCCCATTGGTGCGCCTGCTGGATTGAATGGTACCTCAATTTTTCCTTTTAAACGCAGCTCCTTTCTGTTCTCATTATTAGCGTTTAACCCTTTTACATCTCACCAGCAGCTAGAGGGTACACAGTTCTCTAAAACCTCTTCTGCGTTTATTGTTTGTAGACTTTTTTCCAATGATCAGTCGACTGGTGTGAGTTGAAAACTTTTTGTAGATTAGATTGCATGAGTCTAATACTTCCTGAGGTTGAGCTTTTATCCATTTTCCTTTCTTTAAAAAGAGAGTGAGTAAAACTTGCCTCTTCATAGTAACTTCTTCAAAATTCTGCCTGTTTTGAATTTTCTTTATCCATTCCCTACCTCAGCACAATTTTGAGGGCAGGTGTCCTTTACAGCCTTGAGTCATTTTGAATGGCAAGTGACCATTAGCTGTGGGTTAAAAGCTGCTCTTGCGGGAATTGGCCACAAGGCGGCAGCATTTCTCCTTTACCAAATCTGGTTAATAGGGCAACAGAGCCTTACTGGAAGTGGTGTTCTAGGTTGTAAATTAGAATGGAATGTGCGAGGAAAAAGCCCTTTAAGTTTATGTCTCATTACTTCTTGTTGGTATTTTTAACTTAATTTTTATTTTTTGTCACAGCAAACTTGATTACAATGTTTTGTTTGTTCTAGGTGTGCAAGATGTGGTTCTTTCACACATATACATATATCTATTCCTCTTCGGATCCTTTTCCCATGTAGGTTATGACACAATGTTGAGTAGTCTTCTCTTGGTATTGCGTAGGTCTTTGGTGATTATATATTTCACATGTGTTTGTATCTCTCTGTTAACCTCAATATGGTCATGTATCCAATCCTCACACCTTACTATTTGGTGAACCATAAGTTTTTTTATTGATTCTTTGATAGTGTTTCTCTGTGGAAATATCTTTGTTTGTATCATTTTTTAGGTAACCCCTATATGTGATATGATAGGATATGTGTCTTTTGCTTTTTCACTTACTCCAAGTTGCGTGATTACTTCTAGACTCATCTATAGTGCTGCAAATGGCATTGTTTCATTTTTTCACTAGATCATATTCCATCTGTACAGGTAGAAGTTGTTCTTTGTCCACCCATCTGTCGGTGGACTTTTTGGTTACTTCCATATCTTGGTTACTGTAACACTATGCAATGCCGATTTGCGTGCCTGTGTCCTTCCAATTCTGTCTTCTTAGTTTATAGGTCCAGGAATAGGTCTGCTGGATCATATGGTAGCTCAATGTTTACCTTTTAAAGGCACCTCTATTCTGTTCACCTTAGTGGCTCTTTCCAGGTTACGTCCCACTTAAAGTGGAGGGTATGTATTTCTTCCCAGCACCTTCAGCATTTATTCTTTGCAGTTTTTGCTGATGGTTATTCTGAGTGGTGTGAGCTGATACCTCTTTGTGGTTGAATTTGCATGAGTCTCATAATGCATTGAAATTGCGCTTTAAGACATATCCTTTTTATTTTTCCAGCTGTGATTAGAGCTTATTTCTTCAAAGTGTTTTCTTAAAGTATGTGTCACCATTTGAAATATTTTGGCCATTATCTCCCTCAAGGCATTTTGAGGGCAGGTTTCATTTACAGCCCTGCACTACTTGTTCATATGAAGTGACCATTAGCTCAGGCTTTTAACCTGCTTTTGCAGGTATCGGCCAAAGAGCAGCAGCCTTTCTACGTTCCCCATGCTCGTACTAGGGAAACAGACCTACCGGCCAGTGGTGTTCTTCGGTTATAAATTAGAGTGCAATGTGCCCGGATAAACCCACAAATGTTGATGTCTCCTTGCTTCTGTTTGTTTTAAATTTAATTTATATTTATTATTAGAGTAATATTCCATTGTGTACGTGGACCACTTCTTCTTGGTTCATTCCTCGGTTGATGGATATTTTCATTGCTTCCAAGTGCTGGCTATGGTAAATCTTGCTGGCGTACAGGTTTGCCAGCCTGTGACTTTTTGATTCTCATTTTCTCAGGTGATAGGCCAAGAAGTGATTGTGATTGATTGACTGGTAGCTCAATGTTTCCCTTTTCAAAGCACCTACATTGTGTTTTCATTAGTGGCTCTTTACATGCCCCACCTTACAACCGAGGGTACGCATTTCTCCGCACTCCCTTCACCGTTTATTTTTTCCAGCATTATTCCTAATGGCCATTCTGACCGCTGTGAGCTGATAGGTTTTTGTAATATGGGTATGCAAATCATTAAAATTTTTAAAATTCATCATATTCCTATGCCTTTTTGTTTTCTCTTAAAAGAAAAAACCGTGAGTACAATATAGCTCTTGAAATTCTCTTCTTCGAAGGTTGCCCTCTCCTGAAGTTTTTGGTCGATTTTTGACCCCAGAAATTTTCTGGAGGGCACGTGCCATTTACAGAACTGCAAGTTGGTGAAAATTTAGTCACCTTTTGCAGTGGGTTCAAAGCTGCTGTTTTGGGAAACGGCCACAAGGAGGTAGCATTTCTCCATTCCCCAATCTGGGAACTAGGGCAGCAGAGCCTTTCTGGAAGTCATTGTCCTAGGTTGTAAATTAGAATGGAATTTGCCAGGAGAAATCCCCATATGTTTTTGTCTCATTACTTCTTCTTGGTTTTTAAAATTTTTTTAATCTGGGTAAAGTTTAGAATATTGTTTGTCCTAGGTGTACACAATCTGGTTCATTTGTACATTATGTATGTCTATTAATGTACAGATGCTCTTCCCATGTAAAGTATTAGTGTTCTGTCGACCTCCCTTGTTATATATTCGGTCTTTTTGATACATGTATATAATATGTATTTGTATATGTATAGTAACACTTATCTTCATTTCTCAATTTCCCCCCTCCTTTCCTTTTCGATGAGCATAGTTTGTTTTCTAAGCCTGTGAGTGTCTTTCTCTTTGGAAATATGTTCATCTGTGTCAGTTATTAGAAAATGCCATAAGTGATAATATAGGATATAGGTCTTTTGCTTTCCGACCTACTTCATGTTTTTTGATTATCTCCAGGCTCATGTATGGTGCCCCAAAGAGCAGTGCTTCAATATTTTCCATGGTTAATATTCCATTGTGTACATGGACCACTTCTTCTTGTTGCATTCCTCTGTTGATGGACATTTTCATTGCTTCCAAGTGTTGCCTATGGTAAATATTGCTGGAGTGCAGGATTGCCAGCCTGTGATTTTTTTTTTTGCAGCCTGTGATTATTGATTTTCATTTTCTCAGGTGATAGACCCAGCAGTGGGTATGATTGATTGACTGGTATGGTAGCTCAACGTTTACCTTTTCAAGGCACCTCAATTGTGCTTTCATTAGGGGCTCTTACCACGTCCCCCTTATAATCGAGGGTACGCATTTCTCCACAATCACGTCAGCATTTATTGTTTGCAGCATTTTTGTTGATGGGCATTCTGACTGGTGTGAGCTGACAGGCTTTTGTAATTTGGGTTTACATGTCTGTAAAAATTCCTACAATTCATCATTTTTCCACGCCTTTTTCTTTTCTGTTAAAAGTAAAAAGAAAAAAAGTGTTAGTATTATATACCTCTTCAAATATTCTTTTTGAAAGGTTGCACCCTAGAATTTTTGGTCGATTTTCGACCTCAGTATTTTTTGGAGGGCAGGTGTCATTTACAGAACTGCAATTGGTGAATATTTAGTGACCTTTTGAAGTTGCTTTAAAGCTGCTGTTGTGGGAAACGGCCACAAGGATGCAGCATTTCTCCATTCCCCAATCTGGGTACTAGGGCAGCAGAGCCCTTCTGGAAGTCGTTTGCCTAGGTTGTAAATTTGAATGGAATGTGCCAGGAAAACCCCCCATAAGTTTATGTCTCATTACTCCTAGTTCGTTGTTTTAATTTTTTCAATTGGGGTAATGGTTAGAATGTTGCTTGTGCAAGGTGTACACACTCTGGTTCATCTACATATCCTATATGCCTATTTATGTAGAGATTCTCTTCCCGTGTAAATTATTACAGAGTGTTCCGTAAACCTTCCTTGCTATATGGTCGGTCTCTTTGATATATGCATATAATATGTATTTGTATACACATGGTAACGCTAATCTTCATTTATCCATTCCCCCCACCTTTCCTTTTAGATAAGCATAGTTTTTTTAATAAGTCTGTGATTGACTTTCTCTGTGGAAATATGTTCATTTGTGTCAGTTATTAGATAACGCCTATAAGTGATATCATAGGATATAGGACTTTTGCTTTCCGACTTACCTCATATTCTGTGATTATCTCCAAGATCATCTATGGTGCCTCAAAGAGCAGTGTTTCATTGTTTTCCATGGCTAGTATTCATTGTGTACATGGACCACTTCTTCTTTATCCTTTCATCTGTTGATGGACATTTTGGTTGCTTCACTGTCTTGTCTATTGTGAATAAGGCTGAAGTGCAGATTTTGCAGCCCGGGTCTTCTTCATTCTGGTCTTCTCAGGTGAGAGGCCCATTGGTGCGCCTGCTGGATTGAATGGTACCTCAATTTTTCCTTTTAAACGCAGCTCCTTTCTGTTCTCATTATTAGCGTTTAACCCTTTTACATCTCACCAGCAGCTAGAGGGTACACAGTTCTCTAAAACCTCTTCTGCGTTTATTGTTTGTAGACTTTTTTCCAATGATCAGTCGACTGGTGTGAGTTGAAAACTTTTTGTAGATTAGATTGCATGAGTCTAATACTTCCTGAGGTTGAGCTTTTATCCATTTTCCTTTCTTTAAAAAGAGAGTGAGTAAAACTTGCCTCTTCATAGTAACTTCTTCAAAATTCTGCCTGTTTTGAATTTTCTTTATCCATTCCCTACCTCAGCACAATTTTGAGGGCAGGTGTCCTTTACAGCCTTGAGTCATTTTGAATGGCAAGTGACCATTAGCTGTGGGTTAAAAGCTGCTCTTGCGGGAATTGGCCACAAGGCGGCAGCATTTCTCCTTTACCAAATCTGGTTAATAGGGCAACAGAGCCTTACTGGAAGTGGTGTTCTAGGTTGTAAATTAGAATGGAATGTGCGAGGAAAAAGCCCTTTAAGTTTATGTCTCATTACTTCTTGTTGGTATTTTTAACTTAATTTTTATTTTTTGTCACAGCAAACTTGATTACAATGTTTTGTTTGTTCTAGGTGTGCAAGATGTGGTTCTTTCACACATATACATATATCTATTCTTCTTCGGATCCTTTTCCCATGTAGGTTATGACACAATGTTGAGTAGTCTTCTCTTGGTATTGCGTAGGTCTTTGGTGATTATATATTTCACATGTGTTTGTATCTCTCTGTTAACCTCAATATGGTCATGTATCCAATCCTCACACCTTACTATTTGGTGAACCATAAGTTTTTTTATTGATTCTTTGATAGTGTTTCTCTGTGGAAATATCTTTGTTTGTATCATTTTTTAGGTAACCCCTATATGTGATATGATAGGATATGTGTCTTTTGCTTTTTCACTTACTCCAAGTTGCGTGATTACTTCTAGACTCATCTATAGTGCTGCAAATGGCATTGTTTCATTTTTTCACTAGATCATATTCCATCTGTACAGGTAGAAGTTGTTCTTTGTCCACCCATCTGTCGGTGGACTTTTTGGTTACTTCCATATCTTGGTTACTGTAACACTATGCAATGCCGATTTGCGTGCCTGTGTCCTTCCAATTCTGTCTTCTTAGTTTATAGGTCCAGGAATAGGTCTGCTGGATCATATGGTAGCTCAATGTTTACCTTTTAAAGGCACCTCTATTCTGTTCACCTTAGTGGCTCTTTCCAGGTTACGTCCCACTTAAAGTGGAGGGTATGTATTTCTTCCCAGCACCTTCAGCATTTATTCTTTGCAGTTTTTGCTGATGGTTATTCTGAGTGGTGTGAGCTGATACCTCTTTGTGGTTGAATTTGCATGAGTCTCATAATGCATTGAAATTGCGCTTTAAGACATATCCTTTTTATTTTTCCAGCTGTGATTAGAGCTTATTTCTTCAAAGTGTTTTCTTAAAGTATGTGTCACCATTTGAAATATTTTGGCCATTATCTCCCTCAAGGCATTTTGAGGGCAGGTTTCATTTACAGCCCTGCACTACTTGTTCATATGAAGTGACCATTAGCTCAGGCTTTTAACCTGCTTTTGCAGGTATCGGCCAAAGAGCAGCAGCCTTTCTACGTTCCCCATGCTCGTACTAGGGAAACAGACCTACCGGCCAGTGGTGTTCTTCGGTTATAAATTAGAGTGCAATGTGCCCGGATAAACCCACAAATGTTGATGTCTCCTTGCTTCTGTTTGTTTTAAATTTAATTTATATTTATTATTAGAGTAATATTCCATTGTGTACGTGGACCACTTCTTCTTGGTTCATTCCTCGGTTGATGGATATTTTCATTGCTTCCAAGTGCTGGCTATGGTAAATCTTGCTGGCGTACAGGTTTGCCAGCCTGTGACTTTTTGATTCTCATTTTCTCAGGTGATAGGCCAAGAAGTGATTGTGATTGATTGACTGGTAGCTCAATGTTTCCCTTTTCAAAGCACCTACATTGTGTTTTCATTAGTGGCTCTTTACATGCCCCACCTTACAACCGAGGGTACGCATTTCTCCGCACTCCCTTCACCGTTTATTTTTTCCAGCATTATTCCTAATGGCCATTCTGACCGCTGTGAGCTGATAGGTTTTTGTAATATGGGTATGCAAATCATTAAAATTTTTAAAATTCATCATATTCCTATGCCTTTTTCTTTTCTCTTAAAAGAAAAAACCGTGAGTACAATATAGCTCTTGAAATTCTCTTCTTCGAAGGTTGCCCTCTCCTGAAGTTTTTGGTCGATTTTTGACCCCAGAAATTTTCTGGAGGGCACGTGCCATTTACAGAACTGCAAGTTGGTGAAAATTTAGTCACCTTTTGCAGTGGGTTCAAAGCTGCTGTTTTGGGAAACGGCCACAAGGAGGTAGCATTTCTCCATTCCCCAATCTGGGAACAAGGGCAGCAGAGCCTTTCTGGAAGTCATTGTCCTAGGTTGTAAATTAGAATGGAATTTGCCAGGAGAAATCCCCATATGTTTTTGTCTCATTACTTCTTCTTGGTTTTTAAAATTTTTTTAATCTGGGTAAAGTTTAGAATATTGTTTGTCCTAGGTGTACACAATCTGGTTCATTTGTACATTATGTATGTCTATTAATGTACAGATGCTCTTCCCATGTAAAGTATTAGTGTTCTGTCGACCTCCCTTGTTATATATTCGGTCTTTTTGATACATGTATATAATATGTATTTGTATATGTATAGTAACACTTATCTTCATTTCTCAATTTCCCCCCTCCTTTCCTTTTCGATGAGCATAGTTTGTTTTCTAAGCCTGTGAGTGTCTTTCTCTTTGGAAATATGTTCATCTGTGTCAGTTATTAGATAATGCCATAAGTGATAATATAGGATATAGGTCTTTTGCTTTCCGACCTACTTCATGTTTTTTGATTATCTCCAGGCTCATGTATGGTGCCCCAAAGAGCAGTGCTTCAATATTTTCCATGGTTAATATTCCATTGTGTACATGGACCACTTCTTCTTGTTGCATTCCTCTGTTGATGGACATTTTCATTGCTTCCAAGTGTTGCCTATGGTAAATATTGCTGGAGTGCAGGATTGCCAGCCTGTGATTTTTTTTTTCCAGCCTGTGATTATTGATTTTCATTTTCTCAGGTGATAGACCCAGCAGTGGGTATGATTGATTGACTGGTATGGTAGCTCAACGTTTACCTTTTCAAGGCACCTCAATTGTGCTTTCATTAGTGGCTCTTACCACGTCCCCCTTATAATCGAGGGTACGCATTTCTCCACAATCACGTCAGCATTTATTGTTTGCAGCATTTTTATTGATGGGCATTCTGACTGGTGTGAGCTGACAGGCTTTTGTAATTTGGGTTTACATGTCTGTAAAAATTCCTACAATTCATCATTTTTCCACGCCTTTTTCTTTTCTGTTAAAAGAAAAAAGAAAAAAAGTGTTAGTATTATATACCTCTTCAAATATTCTTTTTGAAAGGTTGCACCCTAGAATTTTTGGTCGATTTTCGACCTCAGTATTTTTTGGAGGGCAGGTGTCATTTACAGAACTGCAATTGGTGAATATTTAGTGACCTTTTGAAGTTGCTTTAAAGCTGCTGTTGTGGGAAACGGCCACAAGGATGCAGCATTTCTCCATTCCCCAATCTGGGTACTAGGGCAGCAGAGCCGTTCTGGAAGTCGTTTGCCTAGGTTGTAAATTTGAATGGAATGTGCCAGGAAAACCCCCCATAAGTTTATGTCTCATTACTCCTAGTTCGTTGTTTTAATTTTTTCAATTGGGGTAATGGTTAGAATGTTGCTTGTGCAAGGTGTACACACTCTGGTTCATCTACATATCCTATATGCCTATTTATGTAGAGATTCTCTTCCCGTGTAAATTATTACAGAGTGTTCCGTAAACCTTCCTTGCTATATGGTCGGTCTCTTTGATATATGCATATAATATGTATTTGTATACACATGGTAACGCTAATCTTCATTTATCCATTCCCCCCACCTTTCCTTTTAGATAAGCATAGTTTTTTTAATAAGTCTGTGATTGACTTTCTCTGTGGAAATATGTTCATTTGTGTCAGTTATTAGATAACGCCTATAAGTGATATCATAGGATATAGGACTTTTGCTTTCCGACTTACCTCATGTTCTGTGATTATCTCCAAGATCATCTATGGTGCCTCAAAGAGCAGTGTTTCATTGTTTTCCATGGCTAGTATTCATTGTGTACATGGACCACTTCTTCTTTATCCTTTCATCTGTTGATGGACATTTTGGTTGCTTCACTGTCTTGTCTATTGTGAATAAGGCTGAAGTGCAGATTTTGCAGCCCGGGTCTTCTTCATTCTGGTCTTCTCAGGTGAGAGGCCCATTGGTGCGCCTGCTGGATTGAATGGTACCTCAATTTTTCCTTTTAAACGCAGCTCCTTTCTGTTCTCATTATTAGCGTTTAACCCTTTTACATCTCACCAGCAGCTAGAGGGTACACAGTTCTCTAAAACCTCTTCTGCGTTTATTGTTTGTAGACTTTTTTCCAATGATCAGTCGACTGGTGTGAGTTGAAAACTTTTTGTAGATTAGATTGCATGAGTCTAATACTTCCTGAGGTTGAGCTTTTATCCATTTTCCTTTCTTTAAAAAGAGAGTGAGTAAAACTTGCCTCTTCATAGTAACTTCTTCAAAATTCTGCCTGTTTTGAATTTTCTTTATCCATTCCCTACCTCAGCACAATTTTGAGGGCAGGTGTCCTTTACAGCCTTGAGTCATTTTGAATGGCAAGTGACCATTAGCTGTGGGTTAAAAGCTGCTCTTGCGGGAATTGGCCACAAGGCGGCAGCATTTCTCCTTTACCAAATCTGGTTAATAGGGCAACAGAGCCTTACTGGAAGTGGTGTTCTAGGTTGTAAATTAGAATGGAATGTGCGAGGAAAAAGCCCTTTAAGTTTATGTCTCATTACTTCTTGTTGGTATTTTTAACTTAATTTTTATTTTTTGTCACAGCAAACTTGATTACAATGTTTTGTTTGTTCTAGGTGTGCAAGATGTGGTTCTTTCACACATATACATATATCTATTCCTCTTCGGATCCTTTTCCCATGTAGGTTATGACACAATGTTGAGTAGTCTTCTCTTGGTATTGCGTAGGTCTTTGGTGATTATATATTTCACATGTGTTTGTATCTCTCTGTTAACCTCAATATGGTCATGTATCCAATCCTCACACCTTACTATTTGGTGAACCATAAGTTTTTTTATTGATTCTTTGATAGTGTTTCTCTGTGGAAATATCTTTGTTTGTATCATTTTTTAGGTAACCCCTATATGTGATATGATAGGATATGTGTCTTTTGCTTTTTCACTTACTCCAAGTTGCGTGATTACTTCTAGACTCATCTATAGTGCTGCAAATGGCATTGTTTCATTTTTTCACTAGATCATATTCCATCTGTACAGGTAGAAGTTGTTCTTTGTCCACCCATCTGTCGGTGGACTTTTTGGTTACTTCCATATCTTGGTTACTGTAACACTATGCAATGCCGATTTGCGTGCCTGTGTCCTTCCAATTCTGTCTTCTTAGTTTATAGGTCCAGGAATAGGTCTGCTGGATCATATGGTAGCTCAATGTTTACCTTTTAAAGGCACCTCTATTCTGTTCACCTTAGTGGCTCTTTCCAGGTTACGTCCCACTTAAAGTGGAGGGTATGTATTTCTTCCCAGCACCTTCAGCATTTATTCTTTGCAGTTTTTGCTGATGGTTATTCTGAGTGGTGTGAGCTGATACCTCTTTGTGGTTGAATTTGCATGAGTCTCATAATGCATTGAAATTGCGCTTTAAGACATATCCTTTTTATTTTTCCAGCTGTGATTAGAGCTTATTTCTTCAAAGTGTTTTCTTAAAGTATGTGTCACCATTTGAAATATTTTGGCCATTATCTCCCTCAAGGCATTTTGAGGGCAGGTTTCATTTACAGCCCTGCACTACTTGTTCATATGAAGTGACCATTAGCTCAGGCTTTTAACCTGCTTTTGCAGGTATCGGCCAAAGAGCAGCAGCCTTTCTACGTTCCCCATGCTCGTACTAGGGAAACAGACCTACCGGCCAGTGGTGTTCTTCGGTTATAAATTAGAGTGCAATGTGCCCGGATAAACCCAGAAATGTTGATGTCTCCTTGCTTCTGTTTGTTTTAAATTTAATTTATATTTATTATTAGAGTAATATTCCATTGTGTACGTGGACCACTTCTTCTTGGTTCATTCCTCGGTTGATGGATATTTTCATTGCTTCCAAGTGCTGGCTATGGTAAATCTTGCTGGCGTACAGGTTTGCCAGCCTGTGACTTTTTGATTCTCATTTTCTCAGGTGATAGGCCAAGAAGTGATTGTGATTGATTGACTGGTAGCTCAATGTTTCCCTTTTCAAAGCACCTACATTGTGTTTTCATTAGTGGCTCTTTACATGCCCCACCTTACAACCGATGGTACGCATTTCTCCGCACTCCCTTCACCGTTTATTTTTTCCAGCATTATTCCTAATGGCCATTCTGACCGCTGTGAGCTGATAGGTTTTTGTAATATGGGTATGCAAATCATTAAAATTTTTAAAATTCATCATATTCCTATGCCTTTTTGTTTTCTCTTAAAAGAAAAAACCGTGAGTACAATATAGCTCTTGAAATTCTCTTCTTCGAAGGTTGCCCTCTCCTGAAGTTTTTGGTCGATTTTTGACCCCAGAAATTTTCTGGAGGGCACGTGCCATTTACAGAACTGCAAGTTGGTGAAAATTTAGTCACCTTTTGCAGTGGGTTCAAAGCTGCTGTTTTGGGAAACGGCCACAAGGAGGTAGCATTTCTCCATTCCCCAATCTGGGAACAAGGGCAGCAGAGCCTTTCTGGAAGTCATTGTCCTAGGTTGTAAATTAGAATGGAATTTGCCAGGAGAAATCCCCATATGTTTTTGTCTCATTACTTCTTCTTGGTTTTTAAAATTTTTTTAATCTGGGTAAAGTTTAGAATATTGTTTGTCCTAGGTGTACACAATCTGGTTCATTTGTACATTATGTATGTCTATTAATGTACAGATGCTCTTCCCATGTAAAGTATTAGTGTTCTGTCGACCTCCCTTGTTATATATTCGGTCTTTTTGATACATGTATATAATATGTATTTGTATATGTATAGTAACACTTATCTTCATTTCTCAATTTCCCCCCTCCTTTCCTTTTCGATGAGCATAGTTTGTTTTCTAAGCCTGTGAGTGTCTTTCTCTTTGGAAATATGTTCATCTGTGTCAGTTATTAGATAATGCCATAAGTGATAATATAGGATATAGGTCTTTTGCTTTCCGACCTACTTCATGTTTTTTGATTATCTCCAGGCTCATGTATGGTGCCCCAAAGAGCAGTGCTTCAATATTTTCCATGGTTAATATTCCATTGTGTACATGGACCACTTCTTCTTGTTGCATTCCTCTGTTGATGGACATTTTCATTGCTTCCAAGTGTTGCCTATGGTAAATATTGCTGGAGTGCAGGATTGCCAGCCTGTGATTTTTTTTTTTTCCAGCCTGTGATTATTGATTTTCATTTTCTCAGGTGATAGACCCAGCAGTGGGTATGATTGATTGACTGGTATGGTAGCTCAACGTTTACCTTTTCAAGGCACCTCAATTGTGCTTTCATTAGTGGCTCTTACCACGTCCCCCTTATAATCGAGGGTACGCATTTCTCCACAATCACGTCAGCATTTATTGTTTGCAGCATTTTTGTTGATGGGCATTCTGACTGGTGTGAGCTGACAGGCTTTTGTAATTTGGGTTTACATGTCTGTAAAAATTCCTACAATTCATCATTTTTCCACGCCTTTTTCTTTTCTGTTAAAAGTAAAAAGAAAAAAAGTGTTAGTATTATATACCTCTTCAAATATTCTTTTTGAAAGGTTGCACCCTAGAATTTTTGGTCGATTTTCGACCTCAGTATTTTTTGGAGGGCAGGTGTCATTTACAGAACTGCAATTGGTGAATATTTAGTGACCTTTTGAAGTTGCTTTAAAGCTGCTGTTGTGGGAAACGGCCACAAGGATGCAGCATTTCTCCATTCCCCAATCTGGGTACTAGGGCAGCAGAGCCGTTCTGGAAGTCGTTTGCCTAGGTTGTAAATTTGAATGGAATGTGCCAGGAAAACCCCCCATAAGTTTATGTCTCATTACTCCTAGTTCGTTGTTTTAATTTTTTCAATTGGGGTAATGGTTAGAATGTTGCTTGTGCAAGGTGTACACACTCTGGTTCATCTACATATCCTATATGCCTATTTATGTAGAGATTCTCTTCCCGGGTAAATTATTACAGAGTGTTCCGTAAACCTTCCTTGCTATATGGTCGGTCTCTTTGATATATGCATATAATATGTATTTGTATACACATGGTAACGCTAATCTTCATTTATCCATTCCCCCCACCTTTCCTTTTAGATAAGCATAGTTTTTTTAATAAGTCTGTGATTGACTTTCTCTGTGGAAATATGTTCATTTGTGTCAGTTATTAGATAACGCCTATAAGTGATATCATAGGATATAGGACTTTTGCTTTCCGACTTACCTCATGTTCTGTGATTATCTCCAAGATCATCTATGGTGCCTCAAAGAGCAGTGTTTCATTGTTTTCCATGGCTAGTATTCATTGTGTACATGGACCACTTCTTCTTTATCCTTTCATCTGTTGATGGACATTTTGGTTGCTTCACTGTCTTGTCTATTGTGAATAAGGCTGAAGTGCAGATTTTGCAGCCCGGGTCTTCTTCATTCTGGTCTTCTCAGGTGAGAGGCCCATTGGTGCGCCTGCTGGATTGAATGGTACCTCAATTTTTCCTTTTAAACGCAGCTCCTTTCTGTTCTCATTATTAGCGTTTAACCCTTTTACATCTCACCAGCAGCTAGAGGGTACACAGTTCTCTAAAACCTCTTCTGCGTTTATTGTTTGTAGACTTTTTTCCAATGATCAGTCGACTGGTGTGAGTTGAAAACTTTTTGTAGATTAGATTGCATGAGTCTAATACTTCCTGAGGTTGAGCTTTTATCCATTTTCCTTTCTTTAAAAAGAGAGTGAGTAAAACTTGCCTCTTCATAGTAACTTCTTCAAAATTCTGCCTGTTTTGAATTTTCTTTATCCATTCCCTACCTCAGCACAATTTTGAGGGCAGGTGTCCTTTACAGCCTTGAGTCATTTTGAATGGCAAGTGACCATTAGCTGTGGGTTAAAAGCTGCTCTTGCGGGAATTGGCCACAAGGCGGCAGCATTTCTCCTTTACCAAATCTGGTTAATAGGGCAACAGAGCCTTACTGGAAGTGGTGTTCTAGGTTGTAAATTAGAATGGAATGTGCGAGGAAAAAGCCCTTTAAGTTTATGTCTCATTACTTCTTGTTGGTATTTTTAACTTAATTTTTATTTTTTGTCACAGCAAACTTGATTACAATGTTTTGTTTGTTCTAGGTGTGCAAGATGTGGTTCTTTCACACATATACATATATCTATTCCTCTTCGGATCCTTTTCCCATGTAGGTTATGACACAATGTTGAGTAGTCTTCTCTTGGTATTGCGTAGGTCTTTGGTGATTATATATTTCACATGTGTTTGTATCTCTCTGTTAACCTCAATATGGTCATGTATCCAATCCTCACACCTTACTATTTGGTGAACCATAAGTTTTTTTATTGATTCTTTGATAGTGTTTCTCTGTGGAAATATCTTTGTTTGTATCATTTTTTAGGTAACCCCTATATGTGATATGATAGGATATGTGTCTTTTGCTTTTTCACTTACTCCAAGTTGCGTGATTACTTCTAGACTCATCTATAGTGCTGCAAATGGCATTGTTTCATTTTTTCACTAGATCATATTCCATCTGTACAGGTAGAAGTTGTTCTTTGTCCACCCATCTGTCGGTGGACTTTTTGGTTACTTCCATATCTTGGTTACTGTAACACTATGCAATGCCGATTTGCGTGCCTGTGTCCTTCCAATTCTGTCTTCTTAGTTTATAGGTCCAGGAATAGGTCTGCTGGATCATATGGTAGCTCAATGTTTACCTTTTAAAGGCACCTCTATTCTGTTCACCTTAGTGGCTCTTTCCAGGTTACGTCCCACTTAAAGTGGAGGGTATGTATTTCTTCCCAGCACCTTCAGCATTTATTCTTTGCAGTTTTTGCTGATGGTTATTCTGAGTGGTGTGAGCTGATACCTCTTTGTGGTTGAATTTGCATGAGTCTCATAATGCATTGAAATTGCGCTTTAAGACATATCCTTTTTATTTTTCCAGCTGTGATTAGAGCTTATTTCTTCAAAGTGTTTTCTTAAAGTATGTGTCACCATTTGAAATATTTTGGCCATTATCTCCCTCAAGGCATTTTGAGGGCAGGTTTCATTTACAGCCCTGCACTACTTGTTCATATGAAGTGACCATTAGCTCAGGCTTTTAACCTGCTTTTGCAGGTATCGGCCAAAGAGCAGCAGCCTTTCTACGTTCCCCATGCTCGTACTAGGGAAACAGACCTACCGGCCAGTGGTGTTCTTCGGTTATAAATTAGAGTGCAATGTGCCCGGATAAACCCAGAAATGTTGATGTCTCCTTGCTTCTGTTTGTTTTAAATTTAATTTATATTTATTATTAGAGTAATATTCCATTGTGTACGTGGACCACTTCTTCTTGGTTCATTCCTCGGTTGATGGATATTTTCATTGCTTCCAAGTGCTGGCTATGGTAAATCTTGCTGGCGTACAGGTTTGCCAGCCTGTGACTTTTTGATTCTCATTTTCTCAGGTGATAGGCCAAGAAGTGATTGTGATTGATTGACTGGTAGCTCAATGTTTCCCTTTTCAAAGCACCTACATTGTGTTTTCATTAGTGGCTCTTTACATGCCCCACCTTACAACCGATGGTACGCATTTCTCCGCACTCCCTTCACCGTTTATTTTTTCCAGCATTATTCCTAATGGCCATTCTGACCGCTGTGAGCTGATAGGTTTTTGTAATATGGGTATGCAAATCATTAAAATTTTTAAAATTCATCATATTCCTATGCCTTTTTGTTTTCTCTTAAAAGAAAAAACCGTGAGTACAATATAGCTCTTGAAATTCTCTTCTTCGAAGGTTGCCCTCTCCTGAAGTTTTTGGTCGATTTTTGACCCCAGAAATTTTCTGGAGGGCACGTGCCATTTACAGAACTGCAAGTTGGTGAAAATTTAGTCACCTTTTGCAGTGGGTTCAAAGCTGCTGTTTTGGGAAACGGCCACAAGGAGGTAGCATTTCTCCATTCCCCAATCTGGGAACAAGGGCAGCAGAGCCTTTCTGGAAGTCATTGTCCTAGGTTGTAAATTAGAATGGAATTTGCCAGGAGAAATCCCCATATGTTTTTGTCTCATTACTTCTTCTTGGTTTTTAAAATTTTTTTAATCTGGGTAAAGTTTAGAATATTGTTTGTCCTAGGTGTACACAATCTGGTTCATTTGTACATTATGTATGTCTATTAATGTACAGATGCTCTTCCCATGTAAAGTATTAGTGTTCTGTCGACCTCCCTTGTTATATATTCGGTCTTTTTGATACATGTATATAATATGTATTTGTATATGTATAGTAACACTTATCTTCATTTCTCAATTTCCCCCCTCCTTTCCTTTTCGATGAGCATAGTTTGTTTTCTAAGCCTGTGAGTGTCTTTCTCTTTGGAAATATGTTCATCTGTGTCAGTTATTAGATAATGCCATAAGTGATAATATAGGATATAGGTCTTTTGCTTTCCGACCTACTTCATGTTTTTTGATTATCTCCAGGCTCATGTATGGTGCCCCAAAGAGCAGTGCTTCAATATTTTCCATGGTTAATATTCCATTGTGTACATGGACCACTTCTTCTTGTTGCATTCCTCTGTTGATGGACATTTTCATTGCTTCCAAGTGTTGCCTATGGTAAATATTGCTGGAGTGCAGGATTGCCAGCCTGTGATTTTTTTTTTTTCCAGCCTGTGATTATTGATTTTCATTTTCTCAGGTGATAGACCCAGCAGTGGGTATGATTGATTGACTGGTATGGTAGCTCAACGTTTACCTTTTCAAGGCACCTCAATTGTGCTTTCATTAGTGGCTCTTACCACGTCCCCCTTATAATCGAGGGTACGCATTTCTCCACAATCACGTCAGCATTTATTGTTTGCAGCATTTTTGTTGATGGGCATTCTGACTGGTGTGAGCTGACAGGCTTTTGTAATTTGGGTTTACATGTCTGTAAAAATTCCTACAATTCATCATTTTTCCACGCCTTTTTCTTTTCTGTTAAAAGTAAAAAGAAAAAAAGTGTTAGTATTATATACCTCTTCAAATATTCTTTTTGAAAGGTTGCACCCTAGAATTTTTGGTCGATTTTCGACCTCAGTATTTTTTGGAGGGCAGGTGTCATTTACAGAACTGCAATTGGTGAATATTTAGTGACCTTTTGAAGTTGCTTTAAAGCTGCTGTTGTGGGAAACGGCCACAAGGATGCAGCATTTCTCCATTCCCCAATCTGGGTACTAGGGCAGCAGAGCCGTTCTGGAAGTCGTTTGCCTAGGTTGTAAATTTGAATGGAATGTGCCAGGAAAACCCCCCATAAGTTTATGTCTCATTACTCCTAGTTCGTTGTTTTAATTTTTTCAATTGGGGTAATGGTTAGAATGTTGCTTGTGCAAGGTGTACACACTCTGGTTCATCTACATATCCTATATGCCTATTTATGTAGAGATTCTCTTCCCGTGTAAATTATTACAGAGTGTTCCGTAAACCTTCCTTGCTATATGGTCGGTCTCTTTGATATATGCATATAATATGTATTTGTATACACATGGTAACGCTAATCTTCATTTATCCATTCCCCCCACCTTTCCTTTTAGATAAGCATAGTTTTTTTAATAAGTCTGTGATTGACTTTCTCTGTGGAAATATGTTCATTTGTGTCAGTTATTAGATAACGCCTATAAGTGATATCATAGGATATAGGACTTTTGCTTTCCGACTTACCTCATGTTCTGTGATTATCTCCAAGATCATCTATGGTGCCTCAAAGAGCAGTGTTTCATTGTTTTCCATGGCTAGTATTCATTGTGTACATGGACCACTTCTTCTTTATCCTTTCATCTGTTGATGGACATTTTGGTTGCTTCACTGTCTTGTCTATTGTGAATAAGGCTGAAGTGCAGCTTTTGCAGCCCGGGTCTTCTTCATTCTGGTCTTCTCAGGTGAGAGGCCCATTGGTGCGCCTGCTGGATTGAATGGTACCTCAATTTTTCCTTTTAAACGCAGCTCCTTTCTGTTCTCATTATTAGCGTTTAACCCTTTTACATCTCACCAGCAGCTAGAGGGTACACAGTTCTCTAAAACCTCTTCTGCGTTTATTGTTTGTAGACTTTTTTCCAATGATCAGTCGACTGGTGTGAGTTGAAAACTTTTTGTAGATTAGATTGCATGAGTCTAATACTTCCTGAGGTTGAGCTTTTATCCATTTTCCTTTCTTTAAAAAGAGAGTGAGTAAAACTTGCCTCTTCATAGTAACTTCTTCAAAATTCTGCCTGTTTTGAATTTTCTTTATCCATTCCCTACCTCAGCACAATTTTGAGGGCAGGTGTCCTTTACAGCCTTGAGTCATTTTGAATGGCAAGTGACCATTAGCTGTGGGTTAAAAGCTGCTCTTGCGGGAATTGGCCACAAGGCGGCAGCATTTCTCCTTTACCAAATCTGGTTAATAGGGCAACAGAGCTTTACTGGAAGTGGTGTTCTAGGTTGTAAATTAGAATGGAATGTGCGAGGAAAAAGCCCTTTAAGTTTATGTCTCATTACTTCTTGTTGGTATTTTTAACTTAATTTTTATTTTTTGTCACAGCAAACTTGATTACAATGTTTTGTTTGTTGTAGGTGTGCAAGATGTGGTTCTTTCACACATATACATATATCTATTCCTCTTCGGATCCTTTTCCCATGTAGGTTATGACACAATGTTGAGTAGTCTTCTCTTGGTATTGCGTAGGTCTTTGGTGATTATATATTTCACATGTGTTTGTATCTCTCTGTTAACCTCAATATGGTCATGCATCCAATCCTCACACCTTACTATTTGGTGAACCATAAGTTTTTTTATTGATTCTTTGATAGTGTTTCTCTGTGGAAATATCTTTGTTTGTATCATTTTTTAGGTAACCCCTATATGTGATATGATAGGATATGTGTCTTTTGCTTTTTCACTTACTCCAAGTTGCGTGATTACTTCTAGACTCATCTATAGTGCTGCAAATGGCATTGTTTCATTTTTTCACTAGATCATATTCCATCTGTACAGGTAGAAGTTGTTCTTTGTCCACCCATCTGTCGGTGGACTTTTTGGTTACTTCCATATCTTGGTTACTGTAACACTATGCAATGCCGATTTGCGTGCCTGTGTCCTTCCAATTCTGTCTTCTTAGTTTATAGGTCCAGGAATAGGTCTGCTGGATCATATGGTAGCTCAATGTTTACCTTTTAAAGGCACCTCTATTCTGTTCACCTTAGTGGCTCTTTCCAGGTTACGTCCCACTTAAAGTGGAGGGTATGTATTTCTTCCCAGCACCTTCAGCATTTATTCTTTGCAGTTTTTGCTGATGGTTATTCTGAGTGGTGTGAGCTGATACCTCTTTGTGGTTGAATTTGCATGAGTCTCATAATGCATTAAAATTGCGCTTTAAGACATATCCTTTTTATTTTTCCAGCTGTGATTAGAGCTTATTTCTTCAAAGTGTTTTCTTAAAGTATGTGTCACCATTTGAAATATTTTGGCCATTATCTCCCTCAAGGCATTTTGAGGGCAGGTTTCATTTACAGCCCTGCACTACTTGTTCATATGAAGTGACCATTAGCTCAGGCTTTTAACCTGCTTTTGCAGGTATCGGCCAAAGAGCAGCAGCCTTTCTACGTTCCCCATGCTCGTACTAGGGAAACAGACCTACCGGCCAGTGGTGTTCTTCGGTTATAAATTAGAGTGCAATGTGCCCGGATAAACCCAGAAATGTTGATGTCTCCTTGCTTCTGTTTGTTTTAAATTTAATTTATATTTATTATTAGAGTAATATTCCATTGTGTACGTGGACCACTTCTTCTTGGTTCATTCCTCGGTTGATGGATATTTTCATTGCTTCCAAGTGCTGGCTATGGTAAATCTTGCTGGCGTACAGGTTTGCCAGCCTGTGACTTTTTGATTCTCATTTTCTCAGGTGATAGGCCAAGAAGTGATTGTGATTGATTGACTGGTAGCTCAATGTTTCCCTTTTCAAAGCACCTACATTGTGTTTTCATTAGTGGCTCTTTACATGCCCCACCTTACAACCGATGGTACGCATTTCTCCGCACTCCCTTCACCGTTTATTTTTTCCAGCATTATTCCTAATGGCCATTCTGACCGCTGTGAGCTGATAGGTTTTTGTAATATGGGTATGCAAATCATTAAAATTTTTAAAATTCATCATATTCCTATGCCTTTTTGTTTTCTCTTAAAAGAAAAAACCGTGAGTACAATATAGCTCTTGAAATTCTCTTCTTCGAAGGTTGCCCTCTCCTGAAGTTTTTGGTCGATTTTTGACCCCAGAAATTTTCTGGAGGGCACGTGCCATTTACAGAACTGCAAGTTGGTGAAAATTTAGTGACCTTTTGCAGTGGGTTCAAAGCTGCTGTTTTGGGAAACGGCCACAAGGAGGTAGCATTTCTCCATTCCCCAATCTGGGAACTAGGGCAGCAGAGCCTTTCTGGAAGTCATTGTCCTAGGTTGTAAATTAGAATGGAATTTGCCAGGAGAAATCCCCATATGTTTTTGTCTCATTACTTCTTCTTGGTTTTTAAAATTTTTTTAATCTGGGTAAAGTTTAGAATATTGTTTGTCCTAGGTGTACACAATCTGGTTCATTTGTACATTATGTATGTCTATTAATGTACAGATGCTCTTCCCATGTAAAGTATTAGTGTTCTGTCGACCTCCCTTGTTATATATTCGGTCTTTTTGATACATGTATATAATATGTATTTGTATATGTATAGTAACACTTATCTTCATTTCTCAATTTCCCCCCTCCTTTCCTTTTCGATGAGCATAGTTTGTTTTCTAAGCCTGTGAGTGTCTTTCTCTTTGGAAATATGTTCATCTGTGTCAGTTATTAGAAAATGCCATAAGTGATAATATAGGATATAGGTCTTTTGCTTTCCGACCTACTTCATGTTTTTTGATTATCTCCAGGCTCATGTATGGTGCCCCAAAGAGCAGTGCTTCAATATTTTCCATGGTTAATATTCCATTGTGTACATGGACCACTTCTTCTTGTTGCATTCCTCTGTTGATGGACATTTTCATTGCTTCCAAGTGTTGCCTATGGTAAATATTGCTGGAGTGCAGGATTGCCAGCCTGTGATTTTTTTTTTTTCCAGCCTGTGATTATTGATTTTCATTTTCTCAGGTGATAGACCCAGCAGTGGGTATGATTGATTGACTGGTATGGTAGCTCAACGTTTACCTTTTCAAGGCACCTCAATTGTGCTTTCATTAGTGGCTCTTACCACGTCCCCCTTATAATCGAGGGTACGCATTTCTCCACAATCACGTCAGCATTTATTGTTTGCAGCATTTTTGTTGATGGGCATTCTGACTGGTGTGAGCTGACAGGCTTTTGTAATTTGGGTTTACATGTCTGTAAAAATTCCTACAATTCATCATTTTTCCACGCCTTTTTCTTTTCTGTTAAAAGTAAAAAGAAAAAAAGTGTTAGTATTATATACCTCTTCAAATATTCTTTTTGAAAGGTTGCACCCTAGAATTTTTGGTCGATTTTCGACCTCAGTATTTTTTGGAGGGCAGGTGTCATTTACAGAACTGCAATTGGTGAATATTTAGTGACCTTTTGAAGTTGCTTTAAAGCTGCTGTTGTGGGAAACGGCCACAAGGATGCAGCATTTCTCCATTCCCCAATCTGGGTACTAGGGCAGCAGAGCCGTTCTGGAAGTCGTTTGCCTAGGTTGTAAATTTGAATGGAATGTGCCAGGAAAACCCCCCATAAGTTTATGTCTCATTACTCCTAGTTCGTTGTTTTAATTTTTTCAATTGGGGTAATGGTTAGAATGTTGCTTGTGCAAGGTGTACACACTCTGGTTCATCTACATATCCTATATGCCTATTTATGTAGAGATTCTCTTCCCGTGTAAATTATTACAGAGTGTTCCGTAAACCTTCCTTGCTATATGGTCGGTCTCTTTGATATATGCATATAATATGTATTTGTATACACATGGTAACGCTAATCTTCATTTATCCATTCCCCCCACCTTTCCTTTTAGATAAGCATAGTTTTTTTAATAAGTCTGTGATTGACTTTCTCTGTGGAAATATGTTCATTTGTGTCAGTTATTAGATAACGCCTATAAGTGATATCATAGGATATAGGACTTTTGCTTTCCGACTTACCTCATGTTCTGTGATTATCTCCAAGATCATCTATGGTGCCTCAAAGAGCAGTGTTTCATTGTTTTCCATGGCTAGTATTCATTGTGTACATGGACCACTTCTTCTTTATCCTTTCATCTGTTGATGGACATTTTGGTTGCTTCACTGTCTTGTCTATTGTGAATAAGGCTGAAGTGCAGATTTTGCAGCCCGGGTCTTCTTCATTCTGGTCTTCTCAGGTGAGAGGCCCATTGGTGCGCCTGCTGGATTGAATGGTACCTCAATTTTTCCTTTTAAACGCAGCTCCTTTCTGTTCTCATTATTAGCGTTTAACCCTTTTACATCTCACCAGCAGCTAGAGGGTACACAGTTCTCTAAAACCTCTTCTGCGTTTATTGTTTGTAGACTTTTTTCCAATGATCAGTCGACTGGTGTGAGTTGAAAACTTTTTGTAGATTAGATTGCATGAGTCTAATACTTCCTGAGGTTGAGCTTTTATCCATTTTCCTTTCTTTAAAAAGAGAGTGAGTAAAACTTGCCTCTTCATAGTAACTTCTTCAAAATTCTGCCTGTTTTGAATTTTCTTTATCCATTCCCTACCTCAGCACAATTTTGAGGGCAGGTGTCCTTTACAGCCTTGAGTCATTTTGAATGGCAAGTGACCATTAGCTGTGGGTTAAAAGCTGCTCTTGCGGGAATTGGCCACAAGGCGGCAGCATTTCTCCTTTACCAAATCTGGTTAATAGGGCAACAGAGCCTTACTGGAAGTGGTGTTCTAGGTTGTAAATTAGAATGGAATGTGCGAGGAAAAAGCCCTTTAAGTTTATGTCTCATTACTTCTTGTTGGTATTTTTAACTTAATTTTTATTTTTTGTCACAGCAAACTTGATTACAATGTTTTGTTTGTTCTAGGTGTGCAAGATGTGGTTCTTTCACACATATACATATATCTATTCCTCTTCGGATCCTTTTCCCATGTAGGTTATGACACAATGTTGAGTAGTCTTCTCTTGGTATTGCGTAGGTCTTTGGTGATTATATATTTCACATGTGTTTGTATCTCTCTGTTAACCTCAATATGGTCATGTATCCAATCCTCACACCTTACTATTTGGTGAACCATAAGTTTTTTTATTGATTCTTTGATAGTGTTTCTCTGTGGAAATATCTTTGTTTGTATCATTTTTTAGGTAACCCCTATATGTGATATGATAGGATATGTGTCTTTTGCTTTTTCACTTACTCCAAGTTGCGTGATTACTTCTAGACTCATCTATAGTGCTGCAAATGGCATTGTTTCATTTTTTCACTAGATCATATTCCATCTGTACAGGTAGAAGTTGTTCTTTGTCCACCCATCTGTCGGTGGACTTTTTGGTTACTTCCATATCTTGGTTACTGTAACACTATGCAATGCCGATTTGCGTGCCTGTGTCCTTCCAATTCTGTCTTCTTAGTTTATAGGTCCAGGAATAGGTCTGCTGGATCATATGGTAGCTCAATGTTTACCTTTTAAAGGCACCTCTATTCTGTTCACCTTAGTGGCTCTTTCCAGGTTACGTCCCACTTAAAGTGGAGGGTATGTATTTCTTCCCAGCACCTTCAGCATTTATTCTTTGCAGTTTTTGCTGATGGTTATTCTGAGTGGTGTGAGCTGATACCTCTTTGTGGTTGAATTTGCATGAGTCTCATAATGCATTGAAATTGCGCTTTAAGACATATCCTTTTTATTTTTCCAGCTGTGATTAGAGCTTATTTCTTCAAAGTGTTTTCTTAAAGTATGTGTCACCATTTGAAATATTTTGGCCATTATCTCCCTCAAGGCATTTTGAGGGCAGGTTTCATTTACAGCCCTGCACTACTTGTTCATATGAAGTGACCATTAGCTCAGGCTTTTAACCTGCTTTTGCAGGTATCGGCCAAAGAGCAGCAGCCTTTCTACGTTCCCCATGCTCGTACTAGGGAAACAGACCTACCGGCCAGTGGTGTTCTTCGGTTATAAATTAGAGTGCAATGTGCCCGGATAAACCCAGAAATGTTGATGTCTCCTTGCTTCTGTTTGTTTTAAATTTAATTTATATTTATTATTAGAGTAATATTCCATTGTGTACGTGGACCACTTCTTCTTGGTTCATTCCTCGGTTGATGGATATTTTCATTGCTTCCAAGTGCTGGCTATGGTAAATCTTGCTGGCGTACAGGTTTGCCAGCCTGTGACTTTTTGATTCTCATTTTCTCAGGTGATAGGCCAAGAAGTGATTGTGATTGATTGACTGGTAGCTCAATGTTTCCCTTTTCAAAGCACCTACATTGTGTTTTCATTAGTGGCTCTTTACATGCCCCACCTTACAACCGAGGGTACGCATTTCTCCGCACTCCCTTCACCGTTTATTTTTTCCAGCATTATTCCTAATGGCCATTCTGACCGCTGTGAGCTGATAGGTTTTTGTAATATGGGTATGCAAATCATTAAAATTTTTAAAATTCATCATATTCCTATGCCTTTTTGTTTTCTCTTAAAAGAAAAAACCGTGAGTACAATATAGCTCTTGAAATTCTCTTCTTCGAAGGTTGCCCTCTCCTGAAGTTTTTGGTCGATTTTTGACCCCAGAAATTTTCTGGAGGGCACGTGCCATTTACAGAACTGCAAGTTGGTGAAAATTTAGTGACCTTTTGCAGTGGGTTCAAAGCTGCTGTTTTGGGAAACGGCCACAAGGAGGTAGCATTTCTCCATTCCCCAATCTGGGAACTAGGGCAGCAGAGCCTTTCTGGAAGTCATTGTCCTAGGTTGTAAATTAGAATGGAATTTGCCAGGAGAAATCCCCATATGTTTTTGTCTCATTACTTCTTCTTGGTTTTTAAAATTTTTTTAATCTGGGTAAAGTTTAGAATATTGTTTGTCCTAGGTGTACACAATCTGGTTCATTTGTACATTATGTATGTCTATTAATGTACAGATGCTCTTCCCATGTAAAGTATTAGTGTTCTGTCGACCTCCCTTGTTATATATTCGGTCTTTTTGATACATGTATATAATATGTATTTGTATATGTATAGTAACACTTATCTTCATTTCTCAATTTCCCCCCTCCTTTCCTTTTCGATGAGCATAGTTTGTTTTCTAAGCCTGTGAGTGTCTTTCTCTTTGGAAATATGTTCATCTGTGTCAGTTATTAGAAAATGCCATAAGTGATAATATAGGATATAGGTCTTTTGCTTTCCGACCTACTTCATGTTTTTTGATTATCTCCAGGCTCATGTATGGTGCCCCAAAGAGCAGTGCTTCAATATTTTCCATGGTTAATATTCCATTGTGTACATGGACCACTTCTTCTTGTTGCATTCCTCTGTTGATGGACATTTTCATTGCTTCCAAGTGTTGCCTATGGTAAATATTGCTGGAGTGCAGGATTGCCAGCCTGTGATTTTTTTTTTTGCAGCCTGTGATTATTGATTTTCATTTTCTCAGGTGATAGACCCAGCAGTGGGTATGATTGATTGACTGGTATGGTAGCTCAACGTTTACCTTTTCAAGGCACCTCAATTGTGCTTTCATTAGGGGCTCTTACCACGTCCCCCTTATAATCGAGGGTACGCATTTCTCCACAATCACGTCAGCATTTATTGTTTGCAGCATTTTTGTTGATGGGCATTCTGACTGGTGTGAGCTGACAGGCTTTTGTAATTTGGGTTTACATGTCTGTAAAAATTCCTACAATTCATCATTTTTCCACGCCTTTTTCTTTTCTGTTAAAAGAAAAAAGAAAAAAAGTGTTAGTATTATATACCTCTTCAAATATTCTTTTTGAAAGGTTGCACCCTAGAATTTTTGGTCGATTTTCGACCTCAGTATTTTTTGGAGGGCAGGTGTCATTTACAGAACTGCAATTGGTGAATATTTAGTGACCTTTTGAAGTTGCTTTAAAGCTGCTGTTGTGGGAAACGGCCACAAGGATGCAGCATTTCTCCATTCCCCAATCTGGGTACTAGGGCAGCAGAGCCGTTCTGGAAGTCGTTTGCCTAGGTTGTAAATTTGAATGGAATGTGCCAGGAAAACCCCCCATAAGTTTATGTCTCATTACTCCTAGTTCGTTGTTTTAATTTTTTCAATTGGGGTAATGGTTAGAATGTTGCTTGTGCAAGGTGTACACACTCTGGTTCATCTACATATCCTATATGCCTATTTATGTAGAGATTCTCTTCCCATGTAAATTATTACAGAGTGTTCCGTAAACCTTCCTTGCTATATGGTCGGTCTCTTTGATATATGCATATAATATGTATTTGTATACACATGGTAACGCTAATCTTCATTTATCCATTCCCCCCACCTTTCCTTTTAGATAAGCATAGTTTTTTTAATAAGTCTGTGATTCACTTTCTCTGTGGAAATATGTTCATTTGTGTCAGTTATTAGATAACGCCTATAAGTGATATCATAGGATATAGGACTTTTGCTTTCCGACTTACCTCATGTTCTGTGATTATCTCCAAGATCATCTATGGTGCCTCAAAGAGCAGTGTTTCATTGTTTTCCATGGCTAGTATTCATTGTGTACATGGACCACTTCTTCTTTATCCTTTCATCTGTTGATGGACATTTTGGTTGCTTCACTGTCTTGTCTATTGTGAATAAGGCTGAAGTGCAGATTTTGCAGCCCGGGTCTTCTTCATTCTGGTCTTCTCAGGTGAGAGGCCCATTGGTGCGCCTGCTGGATTGAATGGTACCTCAATTTTTCCTTTTAAACGCAGCTCCTTTCTGTTCTCATTATTAGCGTTTAACCCTTTTACATCTCACCAGCAGCTAGAGGGTACACAGTTCTCTAAAACCTCTTCTGCGTTTATTGTTTGTAGACTTTTTTCCAATGATCAGTCGACTGGTGTGAGTTGAAAACTTTTTGTAGATTAGATTGCATGAGTCTAATACTTCCTGAGGTTGAGCTTTTATCCATTTTCCTTTCTTTAAAAAGAGAGTGAGTAAAACTTGCCTCTTCATAGTAACTTCTTCAAAATTCTGCCTGTTTTGAATTTTCTTTATCCATTCCCTACCTCAGCACAATTTTGAGGGCAGGTGTCCTTTACAGCCTTGAGTCATTTTGAATGGCAAGTGACCATTAGCTGTGGGTTAAAAGCTGCTCTTGCGGGAATTGGCCACAAGGCGGCAGCATTTCTCCTTTACCAAATCTGGTTAATAGGGCAACAGAGCCTTACTGGAAGTGGTGTTCTAGGTTGTAAATTAGAATGGAATGTGCGAGGAAAAAGCCCTTTAAGTTTATGTCTCATTACTTCTTGTTGGTATTTTTAACTTAATTTTTATTTTTTGTCACAGCAAACTTGATTACAATGTTTTGTTTGTTCTAGGTGTGCAAGATGTGGTTCTTTCACACATATACATATATCTATTCTTCTTCGGATCCTTTTCCCATGTAGGTTATGACACAATGTTGAGTAGTCTTCTCTTGGTATTGCGTAGGTCTTTGGTGATTATATATTTCACATGTGTTTGTATCTCTCTGTTAACCTCAATATGGTCATGTATCCAATCCTCACACCTTACTATTTGGTGAACCATAAGTTTTTTTATTGATTCTTTGATAGTGTTTCTCTGTGGAAATATCTTTGTTTGTATCATTTTTTAGGTAACCCCTATATGTGATATGATAGGATATGTGTCTTTTGCTTTTTCACTTACTCCAAGTTGCGTGATTACTTCTAGACTCATCTATAGTGCTGCAAATGGCATTGTTTCATTTTTTCACTAGATCATATTCCATCTGTACAGGTAGAAGTTGTTCTTTGTCCACCCATCTGTCGGTCGACTTTTTGGTTACTTCCATATCTTGGTTACTGTAACACTATGCAATGCCGATTTGCGTGCCTGTGTCCTTCCAATTCTGTCTTCTTAGTTTATAGGTCCAGGAATAGGTCTGCTGGATCATATGGTAGCTCAATGTTTACCTTTTAAAGGCACCTCTATTCTGTTCACCTTAGTGGCTCTTTCCAGGTTACGTCCCACTTAAAGTGGAGGGTATGTATTTCTTCCCAGCACCTTCAGCATTTATTCTTTGCAGTTTTTGCTGATGGTTATTCTGAGTGGTGTGAGCTGATACCTCTTTGTGGTTGAATTTGCATGAGTCTCATAATGCATTGAAATTGCGCTTTAAGACATATCCTTTTTATTTTTCCAGCTGTGATTAGAGCTTATTTCTTCAAAGTGTTTTCTTAAAGTATGTGTCACCATTTGAAATATTTTGGCCATTATCTCCCTCAACGCATTTTGAGGGCAGGTTTCATTTACAGCCCTGCACTACTTGTTCATATGAAGTGACCATTAGCTCAGGCTTTTAACCTGCTTTTGCAGGTATCGGCCAAAGAGCAGCAGCCTTTCTACGTTCCCCATGCTCGTACTAGGGAAACAGACCTACCGGCCAGTGGTGTTCTTCGGTTATAAATTAGAGTGCAATGTGCCCGGATAAACCCACAAATGTTGATGTCTCCTTGCTTCTGTTTGTTTTAAATTTAATTTATATTTATTATTAGAGTAATATTCCATTGTGTACGTGGACCACTTCTTCTTGGTTCATTCCTCGGTTGATGGACATTTTCATTGCTTCCAAATGCTGGCTATGGTAAATCTTGCTGGCGTACAGGTTTGCCAGCCTGTGACTTTTTGATTCTCATTTTCTCAGGTGATAGGCCAAGAAGTGATTGTGATTGATTGACTGGTAGCTCAATGTTTCCCTTTTCAAAGCACCTACATTGTGTTTTCATTAGTGGCTCTTTACATGCCCCACCTTACAACCGATGGTACGCATTTCTCCGCACTCCCTTCACCGTTTATTTTTTCCAGCATTATTCCTAATGGCCATTCTGACCGCTGTGAGCTGATAGGTTTTTGTAATATGGGTATGCAAATCATTAAAATTTTTAAAATTCATCATATTCCTATGCCTTTTTGTTTTCTCTTAAAAGAAAAAACCGTGAGTACAATATAGCTCTTGAAATTCTCTTCTTCGAAGGTTGCCCTCTCCTGAAGTTTTTGGTCGATTTTTGACCCCAGAAATTTTCTGGAGGGCACGTGCCATTTACAGAACTGCAAGTTGGTGAAAATTTAGTGACCTTTTGCAGTGGGTTCAAAGCTGCTGTTTTGGGAAACGGCCACAAGGAGGTAGCATTTCTCCATTCCCCAATCTGGGAACTAGGGCAGCAGAGCCTTTCTGGAAGTCATTGTCCTAGGTTGTAAATTAGAATGGAATTTGCCAGGAGAAATCCCCATATGTTTTTGTCTCATTACTTCTTCTTGGTTTTTAAAATTTTTTTAATCTGGGTAAAGTTTAGAATATTGTTTGTCCTAGGTGTACACAATCTGGTTCATTTGTACATTATGTATGTCTATTAATGTACAGATGCTCTTCCCATGTAAAGTATTAGTGTTCTGTCGACCTCCCTTGTTATATATTCGGTCTTTTTGATACATGTATATAATATGTATTTGTATATGTATAGTAACACTTATCTTCATTTCTCAATTTCCCCCCTCCTTTCCTTTTCGATGAGCATAGTTTGTTTTCTAAGCCTGTGAGTGTCTTTCTCTTTGGAAATATGTTCATCTGTGTCAGTTATTAGATAATGCCATAAGTGATAATATAGGATATAGGTCTTTTGCTTTCCGACCTACTTCATATTTTTTGATTATCTCCAGGCTCATGTATGGTGCCCCAAAGAGCAGTGCTTCAATATTTTCCATGGTTAATATTCCATTGTGTACATGGACCACTTCTTCTTGTTGCATTCCTCTGTTGATGGACATTTTCGTTGCTTCCAAGTGTTGCCTATGGTAAATATTGCTGGAGTGCAGGATTGCCAGCCTGTGATTTTTTTTTTTTTCCAGCCTGTGATTATTGATTTTCATTTTCTCAGGTGATAGACCCAGCAGTGGGTATGATTGATTGACTGGTATGGTAGCTCAACGTTTACCTTTTCAAGGCACCTCAATTGTGCTTTCATTAGTGGCTCTTACCACGTCCCCCTTATAATCGAGGGTACGCATTTCTCCACAATCACGTCAGCATTTATTGTTTGCAGCATTTTTGTTGATGGGCAGTCTGACTGGTGTGAGCTGACAGGCTTTTGTAATTTGGGTTTACATGTCTGTAAAAATTCCTACAATTCATCATTTTTCCACGCCTTTTTCTTTTCTGTTAAAAGAAAAAAGAAAAAAAGTGTTAGTATTATATACCTCTTCAAATATTCTTTTTGAAAGGTTGCACCCTAGAATTTCTGGTCGATTTTCGACCTCAGTATTTTTTGGAGGGCAGGTGTCATTTACAGAACTGCAATTGGTGAATATTTAGTGACCTTTTGAAGTTGCTTTAAAGCTGCTGTTGTGGGAAACGGCCACAAGGATGCAGCATTTCTCCATTCCCAAATCTGGGTACTAGGGCAGCAGAGCCGTTCTGGAAGTCGTTTGCCTAGGTTGTAAATTTGAATGGAATGTGCCAGGAAAACCACCCATAAGTTTATGGCTCATTACTCCTAGTTCGTTGTTTTAATTTTTTCAATTGGGGTAATGGTTAGAATGTTGCTTGTGCAAGGTGTACACACTCTGGTTCATCTACATATCCTATATGCCTATTTATGTAGAGATTCTCTTCCCATGTAAATTATTACAGAGTGTTCCGTAAACCTTCCTTGCTATATGGTCGGTCTCTTTGATATATGCATATAATATGTATTTGTATACACATGGTAACGCTAATCTTCATTTATCCATTCCCCCCACCTTTCCTTTTAGATAAGCATAGTTTTTTTAATAAGTCTGTGATTGACTTTCTCTGTGGAAATATGTTCATTTGTGTCAGTTATTAGATAACGCCTATAAGTGATATCATAGGATATAGGACTTTTGCTTTCCGACTTACCTCATGTTCTGTGATTATCTCCAAGATCATCTATGGTGCCTCAAAGAGCAGTGTTTCATTGTTTTCCATGGCTAGTATTCATTGTGTACATGGACCACTTCTTCTTTATCCTTTCATCTGTTGATGGACATTTTGGTTGCTTCACTGTCTTGTCTATTGTGAATAAGGCTGAAGTGCAGATTTTGCAGCCCGGGTCTTCTTCATTCTGGTCTTCTCAGGTGAGAGGCCCATTGGTGCGCCTGCTGGATTGAATGGTACCTCAATTTTTCCTTTTAAACGCAGCTCCTTTCTGTTCTCATTATTAGCGTTTAACCCTTTTACATCTCACCAGCAGCTAGAGGGTACACAGTTCTCTAAAACCTCTTCTGCGTTTATTGTTTGTAGACTTTTTTCCAATGATCAGTCGACTGGTGTGAGTTGAAAACTTTTTGTAGATTAGATTGCATGAGTCTAATACTTCCTGAGGTTGAGCTTTTATCCATTTTCCTTTCTTTAAAAAGAGAGTGAGTAAAACTTGCCTCTTCATAGTAACTTCTTCAAAATTCTGCCTGTTTTGAATTTTCTTTATCCATTCCCTACCTCAGCACAATTTTGAGGGCAGGTGTCCTTTACAGCCTTGAGTCATTTTGAATGGCAAGTGACCATTAGCTGTGGGTTAAAAGCTGCTCTTGCGGGAATTGGCCACAAGGCGGCAGCATTTCTCCTTTACCAAATCTGGTTAATAGGGCAACAGAGCCTTACTGGAAGTGGTGTTCTAGGTTGTAAATTAGAATGGAATGTGCGAGGAAAAAGCCCTTTAAGTTTATGTCTCATTACTTCTTGTTGGTATTTTTAACTTAATTTTTATTTTTTGTCACAGCAAACTTGATTACAATGTTTTGTTTGTTCTAGGTGTGCAAGATGTGGTTCTTTCACACATATACATATATCTATTCTTCTTCGGATCCTTTTCCCATGTAGGTTATGACACAATGTTGAGTAGTCTTCTCTTGGTATTGCGTAGGTCTTTGGTGATTATATATTTCACATGTGTTTGTATCTCTCTGTTAACCTCAATATGGTCATGTATCCAATCCTCACACCTTACTATTTGGTGAACCATAAGTTTTTTTATTGATTCTTTGATAGTGTTTCTCTGTGGAAATATCTTTGTTTGTATCATTTTTTAGGTAACCCCTATATGTGATATGATAGGATATGTGTCTTTTGCTTTTTCACTTACTCCAAGTTGCGTGATTACTTCTAGACTCATCTATAGTGCTGCAAATGGCATTGTTTCATTTTTTCACTAGATCATATTCCATCTGTACAGGTAGAAGTTGTTCTTTGTCCACCCATCTGTCGGTGGACTTTTTGGTTACTTCCATATCTTGGTTACTGTAACACTATGCAATGCCGATTTGCGTGCCTGTGTCCTTCCAATTCTGTCTTCTTAGTTTATAGGTCCAGGAATAGGTCTGCTGGATCATATGGTAGCTCAATGTTTACCTTTTAAAGGCACCTCTATTCTGTTCACCTTAGTGGCTCTTTCCAGGTTACGTCCCACTTAAAGTGGAGGGTATGTATTTCTTCCCAGCACCTTCAGCATTTATTCTTTGCAGTTTTTGCTGATGGTTATTCTGAGTGGTGTGAGCTGATACCTCTTTGTGGTTGAATTTGCATGAGTCTCATAATGCATTGAAATTGCGCTTTAAGACATATCCTTTTTATTTTTCCAGCTGTGATTAGAGCTTATTTCTTCAAAGTGTTTTCTTAAAGTATGTGTCACCATTTGAAATATTTTGGCCATTATCTCCCTCAAGGCATTTTGAGGGCAGGTTTCATTTACAGCCCTGCACTACTTGTTCATATGAAGTGACCATTAGCTCAGGCTTTTAACCTGCTTTTGCAGGTATCGGCCAAAGAGCAGCAGCCTTTCTACGTTCCCCATGCTCGTACTAGGGAAACAGACCTACCGGCCAGTGGTGTTCTTAGGTTATAAATTAGAGTGCAATGTGCGCGGATAAACCCACAAATGTTGATGTCTCCTTGCTTCTGTTTGTTTTAAATTTAATTTATATTTATTATTAGAGTAATATTCCATTGTGTACGTGGACCACTTCTTCTTGGTTCATTCCTCGGTTGATGGACATTTTCATTGCTTCCAAATGCTGGCTATGGTAAATCTTGCTGGCGTACAGGTTTGCCAGCCTGTGACTTTTTGATTCTCATTTTCTCAGGTGATAGGCCAAGAAGTGATTGTGATTGATTGACTGGTAGCTCAATGTTTCCCTTTTCAAAGCACCTACATTGTGTTTTCATTAGTGGCTCTTTACATGCCCCACCTTACAACCGATGGTACGCATTTCTCCGCACTCCCTTCACCGTTTATTTTTTCCAGCATTATTCCTAATGGCCATTTTGACCGCTGTGAGCTGATAGGTTTTTGTAATATGGGTATGCAAATCATTAAAATTTTTAAAATTCATCATATTCCTATGCCTTTTTGTTTTCTCTTAAAAGAAAAAACCGTGAGTACAATATAGCTCTTGAAATTCTCTTCTTCGAAGGTTGCCCTCTCCTGAAGTTTTTGGTCGATTTTTGACCCCAGAAATTTTCTGGAGGGCACGTGCCATTTACAGAACTGCAAGTTGGTGAAAATTTAGTGACCTTTTGCAGTGGGTTCAAAGCTGCTGTTTTGGGAAACGGCCACAAGGAGGTAGCATTTCTCCATTCCCCAATCTGGGAACTAGGGCAGCAGAGCCTTTCTGGAAGTCATTGTCCTAGGTTGTAAATTAGAATGGAATTTGCCAGGAGAAATCCCCATATGTTTTTGTCTCATTACTTCTTCTTGGTTTTTAAAATTTTTTTAATCTGGGTAAAGTTTAGAATATTGTTTGTCCTAGGTGTACACAATCTGGTTCATTTGTACATTATGTATGTCTATTAATGTACAGATGCTCTTCCCATGTAAAGTATTAGTGTTCTGTCGACCTCCCTTGTTATATATTCGGTCTTTTTGATACATGTATATAATATGTATTTGTATATGTATAGTAACACTTATCTTCATTTCTCAATTTCCCCCCTCCTTTCCTTTTCGATGAGCATAGTTTGTTTTCTAAGCCTGTGAGTGTCTTTCTCTTTGGAAATATGTTCATCTGTGTCAGTTATTAGATAATGCCATAAGTGATAATATAGGATATAGGTCTTTTGCTTTCCGACCTACTTCATATTTTTTGATTATCTCCAGGCTCATGTATGGTGTCCCAAAGAGCAGTGCTTCAATATTTTCCATGGTTAATATTCCATTGTGTACATGGACCACTTCTTCTTGTTGCATTCCTCTGTTGATGGACATTTTCGTTGCTTCCAAGTGTTGCCTATGGTAAATATTGCTGGAGTGCAGGATTGCCAGCCTGTGATTTTTTTTTTTTTTTCCAGCCTGTGATTATTGATTTTCATTTTCTCAGGTGATAGACCCAGCAGTGGGTATGACTGATTGACTGGTATGGTAGCTCAACGTTTACCTTTTCAAGGGACCTCAATTGTGCTTTCATTAGGGGCTCTTACCACGTCCCCCTTATAATCGAGGGTACGCATTTCTCCACAATCACGTCAGCATTTATTGTTTGCAGCATTTTTGTTGATGGGCATTCTGACTGGTGTGAGCTGACAGGCTTTTGTAATTTGGGTTTACATGTCTGTAAAAATTCCTACAATTCATCATTTTTCCACGCCTTTTTCTTTTCTGTTAAAAGAAAAAAGAAAAAAAGTGTTAGTATTATATACCTCTTCAAATATTCTTTTTGAAAGGTTGCACCCTAGAATTTTTGGTCGATTTTCGACCTCAGTATTTTTTGGAGGGCAGGTGTCATTTACAGAACTGCAATTGGTGAATATTTAGTGACCTTTTGAAGTTGCTTTAAAGCTGCTGTTGTGGGAAACGGCCACAAGGATGCAGCATTTCTCCATTCCCCAATCTGGGTACTAGGGCAGCAGAGCCGTTCTGGAAGTCGTTTGCCTAGGTTGTAAATTTGAATGGAATGTGCCAGGAAAACCCCCCATAAGTTTATGTCTCATTACTCCTAGTTCGTTGTTTTAATTTTTTCAATTGGGGTAATGGTTAGAATGTTGCTTGTGCAAGGTGTACACACTCTGGTTCATCTACATATCCTATATGCCTATTTATGTAGAGATTCTCTTCCCGGGTAAATTATTACAGAGTGTTCCGTAAACCTTCCTTGCTATATGGTCGGTCTCTTTGATATATGCATATAATATGTATTTGTATACACATGGTAACGCTAATCTTCATTTATCCATTCCCCCCACCTTTCCTTTTAGATAAGCATAGTTTTTTTAATAAGTCTGTGATTGACTTTCTCTGTGGAAATATGTTCATTTGTGTCAGTTATTAGATAACGCCTATAAGTGATATCATAGGATATAGGACTTTTGCTTTCCGACTTACCTCATGTTCTGTGATTATCTCCAAGATCATCTATGGTGCCTCAAAGAGCAGTGTTTCATTGTTTTCCATGGCTAGTATTCATTGTGTACATGGACCACTTCTTCTTTATCCTTTCATCTGTTGATGGACATTTTGGTTGCTTCACTGTCTTGTCTATTGTGAATAAGGCTGAAGTGCAGATTTTGCAGCCCGGGTCTTCTTCATTCTGGTCTTCTCAGGTGAGAGGCCCATTGGTGCGCCTGCTGGATTGAATGGTACCTCAATTTTTCCTTTTAAACGCAGCTCCTTTCTGTTCTCATTATTAGCGTTTAACCCTTTTACATCTCACCAGCAGCTAGAGGGTACACAGTTCTCTAAAACCTCTTCTGCGTTTATTGTTTGTAGACTTTTTTCCAATGATCAGTCGACTGGTGTGAGTTGAAAACTTTTTGTAGATTAGATTGCATGAGTCTAATACTTCCTGAGGTTGAGCTTTTATCCATTTTCCTTTCTTTAAAAAGAGAGTGAGTAAAACTTGCCTCTTCATAGTAACTTCTTCAAAATTCTGCCTGTTTTGAATTTTCTTTATCCATTCCCTACCTCAGCACAATTTTGAGGGCAGGTGTCCTTTACAGCCTTGAGTCATTTTGAATGGCAAGTGACCATTAGCTGTGGGTTAAAAGCTGCTCTTGTGGGAATTGGCCACAAGGCGGCAGCATTTCTCCTTTACCAAATCTGGTTAATAGGGCAACAGAGCCTTACTGGAAGTGGTGTTCTAGGTTGTAAATTAGAATGGAATGTGCGAGGAAAAAGCCCTTTAAGTTTATGTCTCATTACTTCTTGTTGGTATTTTTAACTTAATTTTTATTTTTTGTCACAGCAAACTTGATTACAATGTTTTGTTTGTTCTAGGTGTGCAAGATGTGGTTCTTTCACACATATACATATATCTATTCCTCTTCGGATCCTTTTCCCATGTAGGTTATGACACAATGTTGAGTAGTCTTCTCTTGGTATTGCGTAGGTCTTTGGTGATTATATATTTCACATGTGTTTGTATCTCTCTGTTAACCTCAATATGGTCATGTATCCAATCCTCACACCTTACTATTTGGTGAACCATAAGTTTTTTTATTGATTCTTTGATAGTGTTTCTCTGTGGAAATATCTTTGTTTGTATCATTTTTTAGGTAACCCCTATATGTGATATGATAGGATATGTGTCTTTTGCTTTTTCACTTACTCCAAGTTGCGTGATTACTTCTAGACTCATCTATAGTGCTGCAAATGGCATTGTTTCATTTTTTCACTAGATCATATTCCATCTGTACAGGTAGAAGTTGTTCTTTGTCCACCCATCTGTCGGTGGACTTTTTGGTTACTTCCATATCTTGGTTACTGTAACACTATGCAATGCCGATTTGCGTGCCTGTGTCCTTCCAATTCTGTCTTCTTAGTTTATAGGTCCAGGAATAGGTCTGCTGGATCATATGGTAGCTCAATGTTTACCTTTTAAAGGCACCTCTATTCTGTTCACCTTAGTGGCTCTTTCCAGGTTACGTCCCACTTAAAGTGGAGGGTATGTATTTCTTCCCAGCACCTTCAGCATTTATTCTTTGCAGTTTTTGCTGATGGTTATTCTGAGTGGTGTGAGCTGATACCTCTTTGTGGTTGAATTTGCATGAGTCTCATAATGCATTGAAATTGCGCTTTAAGACATATCCTTTTTATTTTTCCAGCTGTGATTAGAGCTTATTTCTTCAAAGTGTTTTCTTAAAGTATGTGTCACCATTTGAAATATTTTGGCCATTATCTCCCTCAAGGCATTTTGAGGGCAGGTTTCATTTACAGCCCTGCACTACTTGTTCATATGAAGTGACCATTAGCTCAGGCTTTTAACCTGCTTTTGCAGGTATCGGCCAAAGAGCAGCAGCCTTTCTACGTTCCCCATGCTCGTACTAGGGAAACAGACCTACCGGCCAGTGGTGTTCTTCGGTTATAAATTAGAGTGCAATGTGCCCGGATAAACCCACAAATGTTGATGTCTCCTTGCTTCTGTTTGTTTTAAATTTAATTTATATTTATTATTAGAGTAATATTCCATTGTGTACGTGGACCACTTCTTCTTGGTTCATTCCTCGGTTGATGGACATTTTCATTGCTTCCAAATGCTGGCTATGGTAAATCTTGCTGGCGTACAGGTTTGCCAGCCTGTGACTTTTTGATTCTCATTTTCTCAGGTGATAGGCCAAGAAGTGATTGTGATTGATTGACTGGTAGCTCAATGTTTCCCTTTTCAAAGCACCTACATTGTGTTTTCATTAGTGGCTCTTTACATGCCCCACCTTACAACCGATGGTACGCATTTCTCCGCACTCCCTTCACCGTTTATTTTTTCCAGCATTATTCCTAATGGCCATTCTGACCGCTGTGAGCTGATAGATTTTTGTAATATGGGTATGCAAATCATTAAAATTTTTAAAATTCATCATATTCCTATGCCTTTTTGTTTTCTCTTAAAAGAAAAAACCGTGAGTACAATATAGCTCTTGAAATTCTCTTCTTCGAAGGTTGCCCTCTCCTGAAGTTTTTGGTCGATTTTTGACCCCAGAAATTTTCTGGAGGGCACGTGCCATTTACAGAACTGCAAGTTGGTGAAAATTTAGTGACCTTTTGCAGTGGGTTCAAAGCTGCTGTTTTGGGAAACGGCCACAAGGAGGTAGCATTTCTCCATTCCCCAATCTGGGAACTAGGGCAGCAGAGCCTTTCTGGAAGTCATTGTCCTAGGTTGTAAATTAGAATGGAATTTGCCAGGAGAAATCCCCATATGTTTTTGTCTCATTACTTCTTCTTGGTTTTTAAAATTTTTTTAATCTGGGTAAAGTTTAGAATATTGTTTGTCCTAGGTGTACACAATCTGGTTCATTTGTACATTATGTATGTCTATTAATGTACAGATGCTCTTCCCATGTAAAGTATTAGTGTTCTGTCGACCTCCCTTGTTATATATTCGGTCTTTTTGATACATGTATATAATATGTATTTGTATATGTATAGTAACACTTATCTTCATTTCTCAATTTCCCCCCTCCTTTCCTTTTCGATGAGCATAGTTTGTTTTCTAAGCCTGTGAGTGTCTTTCTCTTTGGAAATATGTTCATCTGTGTCAGTTATTAGATAATGCCATAAGTGATAATATAGGATATAGGTCTTTTGCTTTCCGACCTACTTCATATTTTTTGATTATCTCCAGGCTCATGTATGGTGTCCCAAAGAGCAGTGCTTCAATATTTTCCATGGTTAATATTCCATTGTGTACATGGACCACTTCTTCTTGTTGCATTCCTCTGTTGATGGACATTTTCGTTGCTTCCAAGTGTTGCCTATGGTAAATATTGCTGGAGTGCAGGATTGCCAGCCTGTGATTTTTTTTTTTTTTCCAGCCTGTGATTATTGATTTTCATTTTCTCAGGTGATAGACCCAGCAGTGGGTATGATTGATTGACTGGTATGGTAGCTCAACGTTTACCTTTTCAAGGCACCTCAATTGTGCTTTCATTAGGGGCTCTTACCACGTCCCCCTTATAATCGAGGGTACGCATTTCTCCACAATCACGTCAGCATTTATTGTTTGCAGCATTTTTGTTGATGGGCATTCTGACTGGTGTGAGCTGACAGGCTTTTGTAATTTGGGTTTACATGTCTGTAAAAATTCCTACAATTCATCATTTTTCCACGCCTTTTTCTTTTCTGTTAAAAGAAAAAAGAAAAAAAGTGTTAGTATTATATACCTCTTCAAATATTCTTTTTGAAACGTTGCACCCTAGAATTTTTGGTCGATTTTCGACCTCAGTATTTTTTGGAGGGCAGGTGTCATTTACAGAACTGCAATTGGTGAATATTTAGTGACCTTTTGAAGTTGCTTTAAAGCTGCTGTTGTGGGAAACGGCCACAAGGATGCAGCATTTCTCCATTCCCAAATCTGGGTACTAGGGCAGCAGAGCCGTTCTGGAAGTCGTTTGCCTAGGTTGTAAATTTGAATGGAATGTGCCAGGAAAACCCCCCATAAGTTTATGTCTCATTACTCCTAGTTCGTTGTTTTAATTTTTTCAATTGGGGTAATGGTTAGAATGTTGCTTGTGCAAGGTGTACACACTCTGGTTCATCTACATATCCTATATGCCTATTTATGTAGAGATTCTCTTCCCGGGTAAATTATTACAGAGTGTTCCGTAAACCTTCCTTGCTATATGGTCGGTCTCTTTGATATATGCATATAATATGTATTTGTATACACATGGTAACGCTAATCTTCATTTATCCATTCCCCCCACCTTTCCTTTTAGATAAGCATAGTTTTTTTAATAAGTCTGTGATTGACTTTCTCTGTGGAAATATGTTCATTTGTGTCAGTTATTAGATAACGCCTATAAGTGATATCATAGGATATAGGACTTTTGCTTTCCGACTTACCTCATGTTCTGTGATTATCTCCAAGATCATCTATGGTGCCTCAAAGAGCAGTGTTTCATTGTTTTCCATGGCTAGTATTCATTGTGTACATGGACCACTTCTTCTTTATCCTTTCATCTGTTGATGGACATTTTGGTTGCTTCACTGTCTTGTCTATTGTGAATAAGGCTGAAGTGCAGATTTTGCAGCCCGGGTCTTCTTCATTCTGGTCTTCTCAGGTGAGAGGCCCATTGGTGCGCCTGCTGGATTGAATGGTACCTCAATTTTTCCTTTTAAACGCAGCTCCTTTCTGTTCTCATTATTAGCGTTTAACCCTTTTACATCTCACCAGCAGCTAGAGGGTACACAGTTCTCTAAAACCTCTTCTGCGTTTATTGTTTGTAGACTTTTTTCCAATGATCAGTCGACTGGTGTGAGTTGAAAACTTTTTGTAGATTAGATTGCATGAGTCTAATACTTCCTGAGGTTGAGCTTTTATCCATTTTCCTTTCTTTAAAAAGAGAGTGAGTAAAACTTGCCTCTTCATAGTAACTTCTTCAAAATTCTGCCTGTTTTGAATTTTCTTTATCCATTCCCTACCTCAGCACAATTTTGAGGGCAGGTGTCCTTTACAGCCTTGAGTCATTTTGAATGGCAAGTGACCATTAGCTGTGGGTTAAAAGCTGCTCTTGCGGGAATTGGCCACAAGGCGGCAGCATTTCTCCTTTACCAAATCTGGTTAATAGGGCAACAGAGCCTTACTGGAAGTGGTGTTCTAGGTTGTAAATTAGAATGGAATGTGCGAGGAAAAAGCCCTTTAAGTTTATGTCTCATTACTTCTTGTTGGTATTTTTAACTTAATTTTTATTTTTTGTCACAGCAAACTTGATTACAATGTTTTGTTTGTTCTAGGTGTGCAAGATGTGGTTCTTTCACACATATACATATATCTATTCCTCTTCGGATCCTTTTCCCATGTAGGTTATGACACAATGTTGAGTAGTCTTCTCTTGGTATTGCGTAGGTCTTTGGTGATTATATATTTCACATGTGTTTGTATCTCTCTGTTAACCTCAATATGGTCATGTATCCAATCCTCACACCTTACTATTTGGTGAACCATAAGTTTTTTTATTGATTCTTTGATAGTGTTTCTCTGTGGAAATATCTTTGTTTGTATCATTTTTTAGGTAACCCCTATATGTGATATGATAGGATATGTGTCTTTTGCTTTTTCACTTACTCCAAGTTGCGTGATTACTTCTAGACTCATCTATAGTGCTGCAAATGGCATTGTTTCATTTTTTCACTAGATCATATTCCATCTGTACAGGTAGAAGTTGTTCTTTGTCCACCCATCTGTCGGTGGACTTTTTGGTTACTTCCATATCTTGGTTACTGTAACACTATGCAATGCCGATTTGCGTGCCTGTGTCCTTCCAATTCTGTCTTCTTAGTTTATAGGTCCAGGAATAGGTCTGCTGGATCATATGGTAGCTCAATGTTTACCTTTTAAAGGCACCTCTATTCTGTTCACCTTAGTGGCTCTTTCCAGGTTACGTCCCACTTAAAGTGGAGGGTATGTATTTCTTCCCAGCACCTTCAGCATTTATTCTTTGCAGTTTTTGCTGATGGTTATTCTGAGTGGTGTGAGCTGATACCTCTTTGTGGTTGAATTTGCATGAGTCTCATAATGCATTGAAATTGCGCTTTAAGACATATCCTTTTTATTTTTCCAGCTGTGATTAGAGCTTATTTCTTCAAAGTGTTTTCTTAAAGTATGTGTCACCATTTGAAATATTTTGGCCATTATCTCCCTCAAGGCATTTTGAGGGCAGGTTTCATTTACAGCCCTGCACTACTTGTTCATATGAAGTGACCATTAGCTCAGGCTTTTAACCTGCTTTTGCAGGTATCGGCCAAAGAGCAGCAGCCTTTCTACGTTCCCCATGCTCGTACTAGGGAAACAGACCTACCGGCCAGTGGTGTTCTTCGGTTATAAATTAGAGTGCAATGTGCCCGGATAAACCCACAAATGTTGATGTCTCCTTGCTTCTGTTTGTTTTAAATTTAATTTATATTTATTATTAGAGTAATATTCCATTGTGTACGTGGACCACTTCTTCTTGGTTCATTCCTCGGTTGATGGACATTTTCATTGCTTCCAAATGCTGGCTATGGTAAATCTTGCTGGCGTACAGGTTTGCCAGCCTGTGACTTTTTGATTCTCATTTTCTCAGGTGATAGGCCAAGAAGTGATTGTGATTGATTGACTGGTAGCTCAATGTTTCCCTTTTCAAAGCACCTACATTGTGTTTTCATTAGTGGCTCTTTACATGCCCCACCTTACAACCGATGGTACGCATTTCTCCGCACTCCCTTCACCGTTTATTTTTTCCAGCATTATTCCTAATGGCCATTCTGACCGCTGTGAGCTGATAGGTTTTTGTAATATGGGTATGCAAATCATTAAAATTTTTAAAATTCATCATATTCCTATGCCTTTTTGTTTTCTCTTAAAAGAAAAAACCGTGAGTACAATATAGCTCTTGAAATTCTCTTCTTCGAAGGTTGCCCTCTCCTGAAGTTTTTGGTCGATTTTTGACCCCAGAAATTTTCTGGAGGGCACGTGCCATTTACAGAACTGCAAGTTGGTGAAAATTTAGTGACCTTTTGCAGTGGGTTCAAAGCTGCTGTTTTGGGAAACGGCCACAAGGAGGTAGCATTTCTCCATTCCCCAATCTGGGAACTAGGGCAGCAGAGCCTTTCTGGAAGTCATTGTCCTAGGTTGTAAATTAGAATGGAATTTGCCAGGAGAAATCCCCATATGTTTTTGTCTCATTACTTCTTCTTGGTTTTTAAAATTTTTTTAATCTGGGTAAAGTTTAGAATATTGTTTGTCCTAGGTGTACACAATCTGGTTCATTTGTACATTATGTATGTCTATTAATGTACAGATGCTCTTCCCATGTAAAGTATTAGTGTTCTGTCGACCTCCCTTGTTATATATTCGGTCTTTTTGATACATGTATATAATATGTATTTGTATATGTATAGTAACACTTATCTTCATTTCTCAATTTCCCCCCTCCTTTCCTTTTCGATGAGCATAGTTTGTTTTCTAAGCCTGTGAGTGTCTTTCTCTTTGGAAATATGTTCATCTGTGTCAGTTATTAGATAATGCCATAAGTGATAATATAGGATATAGGTCTTTTGCTTTCCGACCTACTTCATATTTTTTGATTATCTCCAGGCTCATGTATGGTGCCCCAAAGAGCAGTGCTTCAATATTTTCCATGGTTAATATTCCATTGTGTACATGGACCACTTCTTCTTGTTGCATTCCTCTGTTGATGGACATTTTCGTTGCTTCCAAGTGTTGCCTATGGTAAATATTGCTGGAGTGCAGGATTGCCAGCCTGTGATTTTTTTTTTTTTCCAGCCTGTGATTATTGATTTTCATTTTCTCAGGTGATAGACCCAGCAGTGGGTATGATTGATTGACTGGTATGGTAGCTCAACGTTTACCTTTTCAAGGCACCTCAATTGTGCTTTCATTAGTGGCTCTTACCACGTCCCCCTTATAATCGAGGGTACGCATTTCTCCACAATCACGTCAGCATTTATTGTTTGCAGCATTTTTGTTGATGGGCAGTCTGACTGGTGTGAGCTGACAGGCTTTTGTAATTTGGGTTTACATGTCTGTAAAAATTCCTACAATTCATCATTTTTCCACGCCTTTTTCTTTTCTGTTAAAAGAAAAAAGAAAAAAAGTGTTAGTATTATATACCTCTTCAAATATTCTTTTTGAAAGGTTGCACCCTAGAATTTCTGGTCGATTTTCGACCTCAGTATTTTTTGGAGGGCAGGTGTCATTTACAGAACTGCAATTGGTGAATATTTAGTGACCTTTTGAAGTTGCTTTAAAGCTGCTGTTGTGGGAAACGGCCACAAGGATGCAGCATTTCTCCATTCCCAAATCTGGGTACTAGGGCAGCAGAGCCGTTCTGGAAGTCGTTTGCCTAGGTTGTAAATTTGAATGGAATGTGCCAGGAAAACCACCCATAAGTTTATGGCTCATTACTCCTAGTTCGTTGTTTTAATTTTTTCAATTGGGGTAATGGTTAGAATGTTGCTTGTGCAAGGTGTACACACTCTGGTTCATCTACATATCCTATATGCCTATTTATGTAGAGATTCTCTTCCCATGTAAATTATTACAGAGTGTTCCGTAAACCTTCCTTGCTATATGGTCGGTCTCTTTGATATATGCATATAATATGTATTTGTATACACATGGTAACGCTAATCTTCATTTATCCATTCCCCCCACCTTTCCTTTTAGATAAGCATAGTTTTTTTAATAAGTCTGTGATTGACTTTCTCTGTGGAAATATGTTCATTTGTGTCAGTTATTAGATAACGCCTATAAGTGATATCATAGGATATAGGACTTTTGCTTTCCGACTTACCTCATGTTCTGTGATTATCTCCAAGATCATCTATGGTGCCTCAAAGAGCAGTGTTTCATTGTTTTCCATGGCTAGTATTCATTGTGTACATGGACCACTTCTTCTTTATCCTTTCATCTGTTGATGGACATTTTGGTTGCTTCACTGTCTTGTCTATTGTGAATAAGGCTGAAGTGCAGATTTTGCAGCCCGGGTCTTCTTCATTCTGGTCTTCTCAGGTGAGAGGCCCATTGGTGCGCCTGCTGGATTGAATGGTACCTCAATTTTTCCTTTTAAACGCAGCTCCTTTCTGTTCTCATTATTAGCGTTTAACCCTTTTACATCTCACCAGCAGCTAGAGGGTACACAGTTCTCTAAAACCTCTTCTGCGTTTATTGTTTGTAGACTTTTTTCCAATGATCAGTCGACTGGTGTGAGTTGAAAACTTTTTGTAGATTAGATTGCATGAGTCTAATACTTCCTGAGGTTGAGCTTTTATCCATTTTCCTTTCTTTAAAAAGAGAGTGAGTAAAACTTGCCTCTTCATAGTAACTTCTTCAAAATTCTGCCTGTTTTGAATTTTCTTTATCCATTCCCTACCTCAGCACAATTTTGAGGGCAGGTGTCCTTTACAGCCTTGAGTCATTTTGAATGGCAAGTGACCATTAGCTGTGGGTTAAAAGCTGCTCTTGCGGGAATTGGCCACAAGGCGGCAGCATTTCTCCTTTACCAAATCTGGTTAATAGGGCAACAGAGCCTTACTGGAAGTGGTGTTCTAGGTTGTAAATTAGAATGGAATGTGCGAGGAAAAAGCCCTTTAAGTTTATGTCTCATTACTTCTTGTTGGTATTTTTAACTTAATTTTTATTTTTTGTCACAGCAAACTTGATTACAATGTTTTGTTTGTTCTAGGTGTGCAAGATGTGGTTCTTTCACACATATACATATATCTATTCTTCTTCGGATCCTTTTCCCATGTAGGTTATGACACAATGTTGAGTAGTCTTCTCTTGGTATTGCGTAGGTCTTTGGTGATTATATATTTCACATGTGTTTGTATCTCTCTGTTAACCTCAATATGGTCATGTATCCAATCCTCACACCTTACTATTTGGTGAACCATAAGTTTTTTTATTGATTCTTTGATAGTGTTTCTCTGTGGAAATATCTTTGTTTGTATCATTTTTTAGGTAACCCCTATATGTGATATGATAGGATATGTGTCTTTTGCTTTTTCACTTACTCCAAGTTGCGTGATTACTTCTAGACTCATCTATAGTGCTGCAAATGGCATTGTTTCATTTTTTCACTAGATCATATTCCATCTGTACAGGTAGAAGTTGTTCTTTGTCCACCCATCTGTCGGTCGACTTTTTGGTTACTTCCATATCTTGGTTACTGTAACACTATGCAATGCCGATTTGCGTGCCTGTGTCCTTCCAATTCTGTCTTCTTAGTTTATAGGTCCAGGAATAGGTCTGCTGGATCATATGGTAGCTCAATGTTTACCTTTTAAAGGCACCTCTATTCTGTTCACCTTAGTGGCTCTTTCCAGGTTACGTCCCACTTAAAGTGGAGGGTATGTATTTCTTCCCAGCACCTTCAGCATTTATTCTTTGCAGTTTTTGCTGATGGTTATTCTGAGTGGTGTGAGCTGATACCTCTTTGTGGTTGAATTTGCATGAGTCTCATAATGCATTGAAATTGCGCTTTAAGACATATCCTTTTTATTTTTCCAACTGTGATTAGAGCTTATTTCTTCAAAGTGTTTTCTTAAAGTATGTGTCACCATTTGAAATATTTTGGCCATTATCTCCCTCAAGGCATTTTGAGGGCAGGTTTCATTTACAGCCCTGCACTACTTGTTCATATGAAGTGACCATTAGCTCAGGCTTTTAACCTGCTTTTGCAGGTATCGGCCAAAGAGCAGCAGCCTTTCTACGTTCCCCATGCTCGTACTAGGGAAACAGACCTACCGGCCAGTGGTGTTCTTAGGTTATAAATTAGAGTGCAATGTGCGCGGATAAACCCACAAATGTTGATGTCTCCTTGCTTCTGTTTGTTTTAAATTTAATTTATATTTATTATTAGAGTAATATTCCATTGTGTACGTGGACCACTTCTTCTTGGTTCATTCCTCGGTTGATGGACATTTTCATTGCTTCCAAATGCTGGCTATGGTAAATCTTGCTGGCGTACAGGTTTGCCAGCCTGTGACTTTTTGATTCTCATTTTCTCAGGTGATAGGCCAAGAAGTGATTGTGATTGATTGACTGGTAGCTCAATGTTTCCCTTTTCAAAGCACCTACATTGTGTTTTCATTAGTGGCTCTTTACATGCCCCACCTTACAACCGATGGTACGCATTTCTCCGCACTCCCTTCACCGTTTATTTTTTCCAGCATTATTCCTAATGGCCATTCTGACCGCTGTGAGCTGATAGGTTTTTGTAATATGGGTATGCAAATCATTAAAATTTTTAAAATTCATCATATTCCTATGCCTTTTTGTTTTCTCTTAAAAGAAAAAACCGTGAGTACAATATAGCTCTTGAAATTCTCTTCTTCGAAGGTTGCCCTCTCCTGAAGTTTTTGGTCGATTTTTGACCCCAGAAATTTTCTGGAGGGCACGTGCCATTTACAGAACTGCAAGTTGGTGAAAATTTAGTGACCTTTTGCAGTGGGTTCAAAGCTGCTGTTTTGGGAAACGGCCACAAGGAGGTAGCATTTCTCCATTCCCCAATCTGGGAACTAGGGCAGCAGAGCCTTTCTGGAAGTCATTGTCCTAGGTTGTAAATTAGAATGGAATTTGCCAGGAGAAATCCCCATATGTTTTTGTCTCATTACTTCTTCTTGGTTTTTAAAATTTTTTTAATCTGGGTAAAGTTTAGAATATTGTTTGTCCTAGGTGTACACAATCTGGTTCATTTGTACATTATGTATGTCTATTAATGTACAGATGCTCTTCCCATGTAAAGTATTAGTGTTCTGTCGACCTCCCTTGTTATATATTCGGTCTTTTTGATACATGTATATAATATGTATTTGTATATGTATAGTAACACTTATCTTCATTTCTCAATTTCCCCCCTCCTTTCCTTTTCGATGAGCATAGTTTGTTTTCTAAGCCTGTGAGTGTCTTTCTCTTTGGAAATATGTTCATCTGTGTCAGTTATTAGATAATGCCATAAGTGATAATATAGGATATAGGTCTTTTGCTTTCCGACCTACTTCATATTTTTTGATTATCTCCAGGCTCATGTATGGTGTCCCAAAGAGCAGTGCTTCAATATTTTCCATGGTTAATATTCCATTGTGTACATGGACCACTTCTTCTTGTTGCATTCCTCTGTTGATGGACATTTTCGTTGCTTCCAAGTGTTGCCTATGGTAAATATTGCTGGAGTGCAGGATTGCCAGCCTGTGATTTTTTTTTTTTTCCAGCCTGTGATTATTGATTTTCATTTTCTCAGGTGATAGACCCAGCAGTGGGTATGATTGATTGACTGGTATGGTAGCTCAACGTTTACCTTTTCAAGGCACCTCAATTGTGCTTTCATTAGGGGCTCTTACCACGTCCCCCTTATAATCGAGGGTACGCATTTCTCCACAATCACGTCAGCATTTATTGTTTGCAGCATTTTTGTTGATGGGCATTCTGACTGGTGTGAGCTGACAGGCTTTTGTAATTTGGGTTTACATGTCTGTAAAAATTCCTACAATTCATCATTTTTCCACGCCTTTTTCTTTTCTGTTAAAAGAAAAAAGAAAAAAAGTGTTAGTATTATATACCTCTTCAAATATTCTTTTTGAAAGGTTGCACCCTAGAATTTTTGGTCGATTTTCGACCTCAGTATTTTTTGGAGGGCAGGTGTCATTTACAGAACTGCAATTGGTGAATATTTAGTGACCTTTTGAAGTTGCTTTAAAGCTGCTGTTGTGGGAAACGGCCACAAGGATGCAGCATTTCTCCATTCCCCAATCTGGGTACTAGGGCAGCAGAGCCGTTCTGGAAGTCGTTTGCCTAGGTTGTAAATTTGAATGGAATGTGCCAGGAAAACCCCCCATAAGTTTATGTCTCATTACTCCTAGTTCGTTGTTTTAATTTTTTCAATTGGGGTAATGGTTAGAATGTTGCTTGTGCAAGGTGTACACACTCTGGTTCATCTACATATCCTATATGCCTATTTATGTAGAGATTCTCTTCCCGGGTAAATTATTACAGAGTGTTCCGTAAACCTTCCTTGCTATATGGTCGGTCTCTTTGATATATGCATATAATATGTATTTGTATACACATGGTAACGCTAATCTTCATTTATCCATTCCCCCCACCTTTCCTTTTAGATAAGCATAGTTTTTTTAATAAGTCTGTGATTGACTTTCTCTGTGGAAATATGTTCATTTGTGTCAGTTATTAGATAACGCCTATAAGTGATATCATAGGATATAGGACTTTTGCTTTCCGACTTACCTCATGTTCTGTGATTATCTCCAAGATCATCTATGGTGCCTCAAAGAGCAGTGTTTCATTGTTTTCCATGGCTAGTATTCATTGTGTACATGGACCACTTCTTCTTTATCCTTTCATCTGTTGATGGACATTTTGGTTGCTTCACTGTCTTGTCTATTGTGAATAAGGCTGAAGTGCAGATTTTGCAGCCCGGGTCTTCTTCATTCTGGTCTTCTCAGGTGAGAGGCCCATTGGTGCGCCTGCTGGATTGAATGGTACCTCAATTTTTCCTTTTAAACGCAGCTCCTTTCTGTTCTCATTATTAGCGTTTAACCCTTTTACATCTCACCAGCAGCTAGAGGGTACACAGTTCTCTAAAACCTCTTCTGCGTTTATTGTTTGTAGACTTTTTTCCAATGATCAGTCGACTGGTGTGAGTTGAAAACTTTTTGTAGATTAGATTGCATGAGTCTAATACTTCCTGAGGTTGAGCTTTTATCCATTTTCCTTTCTTTAAAAAGAGAGTGAGTAAAACTTGCCTCTTCATAGTAACTTCTTCAAAATTCTGCCTGTTTTGAATTTTCTTTATCCATTCCCTACCTCAGCACAATTTTGAGGGCAGGTGTCCTTTACAGCCTTGAGTCATTTTGAATGGCAAGTGACCATTAGCTGTGGGTTAAAAGCTGCTCTTGCGGGAATTGGCCACAAGGCGGCAGCATTTCTCCTTTACCAAATCTGGTTAATAGGGCAACAGAGCCTTACTGGAAGTGGTGTTCTAGGTTGTAAATTAGAATGGAATGTGCGCGGAAAAAGCCCTTTAAGTTTATGTCTCATTACTTCTTGTTGGTATTTTTAACTTAATTTTTATTTTTTGTCACAGCAAACTTGATTACAATGTTTTGTTTGTTCTAGGTGTGCAAGATGTGGTTCTTTCACACATATACATATATCTATTCCTCTTCGGATCCTTTTCCCATGTAGGTTATGACACAATGTTGAGTAGTCTTCTCTTGGTATTGCGTAGGTCTTTGGTGATTATATATTTCACATGTGTTTGTATCTCTCTGTTAACCTCAATATGGTCATGTATCCAATCCTCACACCTTACTATTTGGTGAACCATAAGTTTTTTTATTGATTCTTTGATAGTGTTTCTCTGTGGAAATATCTTTGTTTGTATCATTTTTTAGGTAACCCCTATATGTGATATGATAGGATATGTGTCTTTTGCTTTTTCACTTACTCCAAGTTGCGTGATTACTTCTAGACTCATCTATAGTGCTGCAAATGGCATTGTTTCATTTTTTCACTAGATCATATTCCATCTGTACAGGTAGAAGTTGTTCTTTGTCCACCCATCTGTCGGTGGACTTTTTGGTTACTTCCATATCTTGGTTACTGTAACACTATGCAATGCCGATTTGCGTGCCTGTGTCCTTCCAATTCTGTCTTCTTAGTTTATAGGTCCAGGAATAGGTCTGCTGGATCATATGGTAGCTCAATGTTTACCTTTTAAAGGCACCTCTATTCTGTTCACCTTAGTGGCTCTTTCCAGGTTACGTCCCACTTAAAGTGGAGGGTATGTATTTCTTCCCAGCACCTTCAGCATTTATTCTTTGCAGTTTTTGCTGATGGTTATTCTGAGTGGTGTGAGCTGATACCTCTTTGTGGTTGAATTTGCATGAGTCTCATAATGCATTGAAATTGCGCTTTAAGACATATCCTTTTTATTTTTCCAGCTGTGATTAGAGCTTATTTCTTCAAAGTGTTTTCTTAAAGTATGTGTCACCATTTGAAATATTTTGGCCATTATCTCCCTCAAGGCATTTTGAGGGCAGGTTTCATTTACAGCCCTGCACTACTTGTTCATATGAAGTGACCATTAGCTCAGGCTTTTAACCTGCTTTTGCAGGTATCGGCCAAAGAGCAGCAGCCTTTCTACGTTCCCCATGCTCGTACTAGGGAAACAGACCTACCGGCCAGTGGTGTTCTTCGGTTATAAATTAGAGTGCAATGTGCCCGGATAAACCCACAAATGTTGATGTCTCCTTGCTTCTGTTTGTTTTAAATTTAATTTATATTTATTATTAGAGTAATATTCCATTGTGTACGTGGACCACTTCTTCTTGGTTCATTCCTCGGTTGATGGATATTTTCATTGCTTCCAAGTGCTGGCTATGGTAAATCTTGCTGGCGTACAGGTTTGCCAGCCTGTGACTTTTTGATTCTCATTTTCTCAGGTGATAGGCCAAGAAGTGATTGTGATTGATTGACTGGTAGCTCAATGTTTCCCTTTTCAAAGCACCTACATTGTGTTTTCATTAGTGGCTCTTTACATGCCCCACCTTACAACCGAGGGTACGCATTTCTCCGCACTCCCTTCACCGTTTATTTTTTCCAGCATTATTCCTAATGGCCATTCTGACCGCTGTGAGCTGATAGGTTTTTGTAATATGGGTATGCAAATCATTAAAATTTTTAAAATTCATCATATTCCTATGCCTTTTTGTTTTCTCTTAAAAGAAAAAACCGTGAGTACAATATAGCTCTTGAAATTCTCTTCTTCGAAGGTTGCCCTCTCCTGAAGTTTTTGGTCGATTTTTGACCCCAGAAATTTTCTGGAGGGCACGTGCCATTTACAGAACTGCAAGTTGGTGAAAATTTAGTCACCTTTTGCAGTGGGTTCAAAGCTGCTGTTTTGGGAAACGGCCACAAGGAGGTAGCATTTCTCCATTCCCCAATCTGGGAACTAGGGCAGCAGAGCCTTTCTGGAAGTCATTGTCCTAGGTTGTAAATTAGAATGGAATTTGCCAGGAGAAATCCCCATATGTTTTTGTCTCATTACTTCTTCTTGGTTTTTAAAATTTTTTTAATCTGGGTAAAGTTTAGAATATTGTTTGTCCTAGGTGTACACAATCTGGTTCATTTGTACATTATGTATGTCTATTAATGTACAGATGCTCTTCCCATGTAAAGTATTAGTGTTCTGTCGACCTCCCTTGTTATATATTCGGTCTTTTTGATACATGTATATAATATTTATTTGTATACGTATAGTAACACTTATCTTCATTTCTCAATTTCCCCCCTCCTTTCCTTTTCGATGAGCATAGTTTGTTTTCTAAGCCTGTGAGTGTCTTTCTCTTTGGAAATATGTTCATCTGTGTCAGTTATTAGATAATGCCATAAGTGATAATATAGGATATAGGTCTTTTGCTTTCCGACCTAATTCATGTTTTTTGATTATCTCCAGGCTCATGTATGGTGCCCCAAAGAGCAGTGCTTCAATATTTTCCATGGTTAATATTCCATTGTGTACATGGACCACTTCTTCTTGTTGCATTCCTCTGTTGATGGACATTTTCATTGCTTCCAAGTGTTGCCTATGGTAAATATTGCTGGAGTGCAGGATTGCCAGCCTGTGATTTTTTTTTTTTCCAGCCTGTGATTATTGATTTTCATTTTCTCAGGTGATAGACCCAGCAGTGGGTATGATTGATTGACTGGTATGGTAGCTCAACGTTTACCTTTTCAAGGCACCTCAATTGTGCTTTCATTAGTGGCTCTTACCACGTCCCCCTTATAATCGAGGGTACGCATTTCTCCACAATCACGTCAGCATTTATTGTTTGCAGCATTTTTGTTGATGGGCATTCTGACTGGTGTGAGCTGACAGGCTTTTGTAATTTGGGTTTACATGTCTGTAAAAATTCCTACAATTCATCATTTTTCCACGCCTTTTTCTTTTCTGTTAAAAGAAAAAAGAAAAAAAGTGTTAGTATTATATACCTCTTCAAATATTCTTTTTGAAAGGTTGCACCTTAGAATTTTTGGTCGATTTTCGACCTCAGTATTTTTTGGAGGGCAGGTGTCATTTACAGAACTGCAATTGGTGAATATTTAGTGACCTTTTGAAGTTGCTTTAAAGCTGCTGTTGTGGGAAACGGCCACAAGGATGCAGCATTTCTCCATTCCCCAATCTGGGTACTAGGGCAGCAGAGCCGTTCTGGAAGTCGTTTGCCTAGGTTGTAAATTTGAATGGAATGTGCCAGGAAAACCCCCCATAAGTTTATGTCTCATTACTCCTAGTTCGTTGTTTTAATTTTTTCAATTGGGGTAATGGTTAGAATGTTGCTTGTGCAAGGTGTACACACTCTGGTTCATCTACATATCCTATATGCCTATTTATGTAGAGATTCTCTTCCCATGTAAATTATTACAGAGTGTTCCGTAAACCTTCCTTGCTATATGGTCGGTCTCTTTGATATATGCATATAATATGTATTTGTATACACATGGTAACGCTAATCTTCATTTATCCATTCCCCCCACCTTTCCTTTTAGATAAGCATAGTTTTTTTAATAAGTCTGTGATTGACTTTCTCTGTGGAAATATGTTCATTTGTGTCAGTTATTAGATAACGCCTATAAGTGATATCATAGGATATAGGACTTTTGCTTTCCGACTTACCTCATGTTCTGTGATTATCTCCAAGATCATCTATGGTGCCTCAAAGAGCAGTGTTTCATTGTTTTCCATGGCTAGTATTCATTGTGTACATGGACCACTTCTTCTTTATCCTTTCATCTGTTGATGGACATTTTGGTTGCTTCACTGTCTTGTCTATTGTGAATAAGGCTGAAGTGCAGCTTTTGCAGCCCGGGTCTTCTTCATTCTGGTCTTCTCAGGTGAGAGGCCCATTGGTGCGCCTGCTGGATTGAATGGTACCTCAATTTTTCCTTTTAAACGCAGCTCCTTTCTGTTCTCATTATTAGCGTTTAACCCTTTTACATCTCACCAGCAGCTAGAGGGTACACAGTTCTCTAAAACCTCTTCTGCGTTTATTGTTTGTAGACTTTTTTCCAATGATCAGTCGACTGGTGTGAGTTGAAAACTTTTTGTAGATTAGATTGCATGAGTCTAATACTTCCTGAGGTTGAGCTTTTATCCATTTTCCTTTCTTTAAAAAGAGAGTGAGTAAAACTTGCCTCTTCATAGTAACTTCTTCAAAATTCTGCCTGTTTTGAATTTTCTTTATCCATTCCCTACCTCAGCACAATTTTGAGGGCAGGTGTCCTTTACAGCCTTGAGTCATTTTGAATGGCAAGTGACCATTAGCTGTGGGTTAAAAGCTGCTCTTGCGGGAATTGGCCACAAGGCGGCAGCATTTCTCCTTTACCAAATCTGGTTAATAGGGCAACAGAGCCTTACTGGAAGTGGTGTTCTAGGTTGTAAATTAGAATGGAATGTGCGAGGAAAAAGCCCTTTAAGTTTATGTCTCATTACTTCTTGTTGGTATTTTTAACTTAATTTTTATTTTTTGTCACAGCAAACTTGATTACAATGTTTTGTTTGTTCTAGGTGTGCAAGATGTGGTTCTTTCACACATATACATATATCTATTCCTCTTCGGATCCTTTTCCCATGTAGGTTATGACACAATGTTGAGTAGTCTTCTCTTGGTATTGCGTAGGTCTTTGGTGATTATATATTTCACATGTGTTTGTATCTCTCTGTTAACCTCAATATGGTCATGTATCCAATCCTCACACCTTACTATTTGGTGAACCATAAGTTTTTTTATTGATTCTTTGATAGTGTTTCTCTGTGGAAATATCTTTGTTTGTATCATTTTTTAGGTAACCCCTATATGTGATATGATAGGATATGTGTCTTTTGCTTTTTCACTTACTCCAAGTTGCGTGATTACTTCTAGACTCATCTATAGTGCTGCAAATGGCATTGTTTCATTTTTTCACTAGATCATATTCCATCTGTACAGGTAGAAGTTGTTCTTTGTCCACCCATCTGTCGGTGGACTTTTTGGTTACTTCCATATCTTGGTTACTGTAACACTATGCAATGCCGATTTGCGTGCCTGTGTCCTTCCAATTCTGTCTTCTTAGTTTATAGGTCCAGGAATAGGTCTGCTGGATCATATGGTAGCTCAATGTTTACCTTTTAAAGGCACCTCTATTCTGTTCACCTTAGTGGCTCTTTCCAGGTTACGTCCCACTTAAAGTGGAGGGTATGTATTTCTTCCCAGCACCTTCAGCATTTATTCTTTGCAGTTTTTGCTGATGGTTATTCTGAGTGGTGTGAGCTGATACCTCTTTGTGGTTGAATTTGCATGAGTCTCATAATGCATTGAAATTGCGCTTTAAGACATATCCTTTTTATTTTTCCAGCTGTGATTAGAGCTTATTTCTTCAAAGTGTTTTCTTAAAGTATGTGTCACCATTTGAAATATTTTGGCCATTATCTCCCTCAAGGCATTTTGAGGGCAGGTTTCATTTACAGCCCTGCACTACTTGTTCATATGAAGTGACCATTAGCTCAGGCTTTTAACCTGCTTTTGCAGGTATCGGCCAAAGAGCAGCAGCCTTTCTACGTTCCCCATGCTCGTACTAGGGAAACAGACCTACCGGCCAGTGGTGTTCTTCGGTTATAAATTAGAGTGCAATGTGCCCGGATAAACCCACAAATGTTGATGTCTCCTTGCTTCTGTTTGTTTTAAATTTAATTTATATTTATTATTAGAGTAATATTCCATTGTGTACGTGGACCACTTCTTCTTGGTTCATTCCTCGGTTGATGGATATTTTCATTGCTTCCAAGTGCTGGCTATGGTAAATCTTGCTGGCGTACAGGTTTGCCAGCCTGTGACTTTTTGATTCTCATTTTCTCAGGTGATAGGCCAAGAAGTGATTGTGATTGATTGACTGGTAGCTCAATGTTTCCCTTTTCAAAGCACCTACATTGTGTTTTCATTAGTGGCTCTTTACATGCCCCACCTTACAACCGAGGGTACGCATTTCTCCGCACTCCCTTCACCGTTTATTTTTTCCAGCATTATTCCTAATGGCCATTCTGACCGCTGTGAGCTGATAGGTTTTTGTAATATGGGTATGCAAATCATTAAAATTTTTAAAATTCATCATATTCCTATGCCTTTTTGTTTTCTCTTAAAAGAAAAAACCGTGAGTACAATATAGCTCTTGAAATTCTCTTCTTCGAAGGTTGCCCTCTCCTGAAGTTTTTGGTCGATTTTTGACCCCAGAAATTTTCTGGAGGGCACGTGCCATTTACAGAACTGCAAGTTGGTGAAAATTTAGTCACCTTTTGCAGTGGGTTCAAAGCTGCTGTTTTGGGAAACGGCCACAAGGAGGTAGCATTTCTCCATTCCCCAATCTGGGAACTAGGGCAGCAGAGCCTTTCTGGAAGTCATTGTCCTAGGTTGTAAATTAGAATGGAATTTGCCAGGAGAAATCCCCATATGTTTTTGTCTCATTACTTCTTCTTGGTTTTTAAAATTTTTTTAATCTGGGTAAAGTTTAGAATATTGTTTGTCCTAGGTGTACACAATCTGGTTCATTTGTACATTATGTATGTCTATTAATGTACAGATGCTCTTCCCATGTAAAGTATTAGTGTTCTGTCGACCTCCCTTGTTATATATTCGGTCTTTTTGATACATGTATATAATATGTATTTGTATATGTATAGTAACACTTATCTTCATTTCTCAATTTCCCCCCTCCTTTCCTTTTCGATGAGCATAGTTTGTTTTCTAAGCCTGTGAGTGTCTTTCTCTTTGGAAATATGTTCATCTGTGTCAGTTATTAGATAATGCCATAAGTGATAATATAGGATATAGGTCTTTTGCTTTCCGACCTAATTCATGTTTTTTGATTATCTCCAGGCTCATGTATGGTGCCCCAAAGAGCAGTGCTTCAATATTTTCCATGGTTAATATTCCATTGTGTACATGGACCACTTCTTCTTGTTGCATTCCTCTGTTGATGGACATTTTCATTGCTTCCAAGTGTTGCCTATGGTAAATATTGCTGGAGTGCAGGATTGCCAGCCTGTGATTTTTTTTTTTTCCAGCCTGTGATTATTGATTTTCATTTTCTCAGGTGATAGACCCAGCAGTGGGTATGATTGATTGACTGGTATGGTAGCTCAACGTTTACCTTTTCAAGGCACCTCAATTGTGCTTTCATTAGTGGCTCTTACCACGTCCCCCTTATAATCGAGGGTACGCATTTCTCCACAATCACGTCAGCATTTATTGTTTGCAGCATTTTTGTTGATGGGCATTCTGACTGGTGTGAGCTGACAGGCTTTTGTAATTTGGGTTTACATGTCTGTAAAAATTCCTACAATTCATCATTTTTCCACGCCTTTTTCTTTTCTGTTAAAAGAAAAAAGAAAAAAAGTGTTAGTATTATATACCTCTTCAAATATTCTTTTTGAAAGGTTGCACCTTAGAATTTTTGGTCGATTTTCGACCTCAGTATTTTTTGGAGGGCAGGTGTCATTTACAGAACTGCAATTGGTGAATATTTAGTGACCTTTTGAAGTTGCTTTAAAGCTGCTGTTGTGGGAAACGGCCACAAGGATGCAGCATTTCTCCATTCCCCAATCTGGGTACTAGGGCAGCAGAGCCGTTCTGGAAGTCGTTTGCCTAGGTTGTAAATTTGAATGGAATGTGCCAGGAAAACCCCCCATAAGTTTATGTCTCATTACTCCTAGTTCGTTGTTTTAATTTTTTCAATTGGGGTAATGGTTAGAATGTTGCTTGTGCAAGGTGTACACACTCTGGTTCATCTACATATCCTATATGCCTATTTATGTAGAGATTCTCTTCCCATGTAAATTATTACAGAGTGTTCCGTAAACCTTCCTTGCTATATGGTCGGTCTCTTTGATATATGCATATAATATGTATTTGTATACACATGGTAACGCTAATCTTCATTTATCCATTCCCCCCACCTTTCCTTTTAGATAAGCATAGTTTTTTTAATAAGTCTGTGATTGACTTTCTCTGTGGAAATATGTTCATTTGTGTCAGTTATTAGATAACGCCTATAAGTGATATCATAGGATATAGGACTTTTGCTTTCCGACTTACCTCATGTTCTGTGATTATCTCCAAGATCATCTATGGTGCCTCAAAGAGCAGTGTTTCATTGTTTTCCATGGCTAGTATTCATTGTGTACATGGACCACTTCTTCTTTATCCTTTCATCTGTTGATGGACATTTTGGTTGCTTCACTGTCTTGTCTATTGTGAATAAGGCTGAAGTGCAGATTTTGCAGCCCGGGTCTTCTTCATTCTGGTCTTCTCAGGTGAGAGGCCCATTGGTGCGCCTGCTGGATTGAATGGTACCTCAATTTTTCCTTTTAAACGCAGCTCCTTTCTGTTCTCATTATTAGCGTTTAACCCTTTTACATCTCACCAGCAGCTAGAGGGTACACAGTTCTCTAAAACCTCTTCTGCGTTTATTGTTTGTAGACTTTTTTCCAATGATCAGTCGACTGGTGTGAGTTGAAAACTTTTTGTAGATTAGATTGCATGAGTCTAATACTTCCTGAGGTTGAGCTTTTATCCATTTTCCTTTCTTTAAAAAGAGAGTGAGTAAAACTTGCCTCTTCATAGTAACTTCTTCAAAATTCTGCCTGTTTTGAATTTTCTTTATCCATTCCCTACCTCAGCACAATTTTGAGGGCAGGTGTCCTTTACAGCCTTGAGTCATTTTGAATGGCAAGTGACCATTAGCTGTGGGTTAAAAGCTGCTCTTGCGGGAATTGGCCACAAGGCGGCAGCATTTCTCCTTTACCAAATCTGGTTAATAGGGCAACAGAGCCTTACTGGAAGTGGTGTTCTAGGTTGTAAATTAGAATGGAATGTGCGAGGAAAAAGCCCTTTAAGTTTATGTCTCATTACTTCTTGTTGGTATTTTTAACTTAATTTTTATTTTTTGTCACAGCAAACTTGATTACAATGTTTTGTTTGTTCTAGGTGTGCAAGATGTGGTTCTTTCACACATATACATATATCTATTCCTCTTCGGATCCTTTTCCCATGTAGGTTATGACACAATGTTGAGTAGTCTTCTCTTGGTATTGCGTAGGTCTTTGGTGATTATATATTTCACATGTGTTTGTATCTCTCTGTTAACCTCAATATGGTCATGTATCCAATCCTCACACCTTACTATTTGGTGAACCATAAGTTTTTTTATTGATTCTTTGATAGTGTTTCTCTGTGGAAATATCTTTGTTTGTATCATTTTTTAGGTAACCCCTATATGTGATATGATAGGATATGTGTCTTTTGCTTTTTCACTTACTCCAAGTTGCGTGATTACTTCTAGACTCATCTATAGTGCTGCAAATGGCATTGTTTCATTTTTTCACTAGATCATATTCCATCTGTACAGGTAGAAGTTGTTCTTTGTCCACCCATCTGTCGGTGGACTTTTTGGTTACTTCCATATCTTGGTTACTGTAACACTATGCAATGCCGATTTGCGTGCCTGTGTCCTTCCAATTCTGTCTTCTTAGTTTATAGGTCCAGGAATAGGTCTGCTGGATCATATGGTAGCTCAATGTTTACCTTTTAAAGGCACCTCTATTCTGTTCACCTTAGTGGCTCTTTCCAGGTTACGTCCCACTTAAAGTGGAGGGTATGTATTTCTTCCCAGCACCTTCAGCATTTATTCTTTGCAGTTTTTGCTGATGGTTATTCTGAGTGGTGTGAGCTGATACCTCTTTGTGGTTGAATTTGCATGAGTCTCATAATGCATTGAAATTGCGCTTTAAGACATATCCTTTTTATTTTTCCAGCTGTGATTAGAGCTTATTTCTTCAAAGTGTTTTCTTAAAGTATGTGTCACCATTTGAAATATTTTGGCCATTATCTCCCTCAAGGCATTTTGAGGGCAGGTTTCATTTACAGCCCTGCACTACTTGTTCATATGAAGTGACCATTAGCTCAGGCTTTTAACCTGCTTTTGCAGGTATCGGCCAAAGAGCAGCAGCCTTTCTACGTTCCCCATGCTCGTACTAGGGAAACAGACCTACCGGCCAGTGGTGTTCTTCGGTTATAAATTAGAGTGCAATGTGCCCGGATAAACCCACAAATGTTGATGTCTCCTTGCTTCTGTTTGTTTTAAATTTAATTTATATTTATTATTAGAGTAATATTCCATTGTGTACGTGGACCACTTCTTCTTGGTTCATTCCTCGGTTGATGGATATTTTCATTGCTTCCAAGTGCTGGCTATGGTAAATCTTGCTGGCGTACAGGTTTGCCAGCCTGTGACTTTTTGATTCTCATTTTCTCAGGTGATAGGCCAAGAAGTGATTGTGATTGATTGACTGGTAGCTCAATGTTTCCCTTTTCAAAGCACCTACATTGTGTTTTCATTAGTGGCTCTTTACATGCCCCACCTTACAACCGAGGGTACGCATTTCTCCGCACTCCCTTCACCGTTTATTTTTTCCAGCATTATTCCTAATGGCCATTCTGACCGCTGTGAGCTGATAGGTTTTTGTAATATGGGTATGCAAATCATTAAAATTTTTAAAATTCATCATATTCCTATGCCTTTTTGTTTTCTCTTAAAAGAAAAAACCGTGAGTACAATATAGCTCTTGAAATTCTCTTCTTCGAAGGTTGCCCTCTCCTGAAGTTTTTGGTCGATTTTTGACCCCAGAAATTTTCTGGAGGGCACGTGCCATTTACAGAACTGCAAGTTGGTGAAAATTTAGTCACCTTTTGCAGTGGGTTCAAAGCTGCTGTTTTGGGAAACGGCCACAAGGAGGTAGCATTTCTCCATTCCCCAATCTGGGAACTAGGGCAGCAGAGCCTTTCTGGAAGTCATTGTCCTAGGTTGTAAATTAGAATGGAATTTGCCAGGAGAAATCCCCATATGTTTTTGTCTCATTACTTCTTCTTGGTTTTTAAAATTTTTTTAATCTGGGTAAAGTTTAGAATATTGTTTGTCCTAGGTGTACACAATCTGGTTCATTTGTACATTATGTATGTCTATTAATGTACAGATGCTCTTCCCATGTAAAGTATTAGTGTTCTGTCGACCTCCCTTGTTATATATTCGGTCTTTTTGATACATGTATATAATATGTATTTGTATATGTATAGTAACACTTATCTTCATTTCTCAATTTCCCCCCTCCTTTCCTTTTCGATGAGCATAGTTTGTTTTCTAAGCCTGTGAGTGTCTTTCTCTTTGGAAATATGTTCATCTGTGTCAGTTATTAGATAATGCCATAAGTGATAATATAGGATATAGGTCTTTTGCTTTCCGACCTACTTCATGTTTTTTGATTATCTCCAGGCTCATGTATGGTGCCCCAAAGAGCAGTGCTTCAATATTTTCCATGGTTAATATTCCATTGTGTACATGGACCACTTCTTCTTGTTGCATTCCTCTGTTGATGGACATTTTCGTTGCTTCCAAGTGTTGCCTATGGTAAATATTGCTGGAGTGCAGGATTGCCAGCCTGTGATTTTTTTTTTTCCAGCCTGTGATTATTGATTTTCATTTTCTCAGGTGATAGACCCAGCAGTGGGTATGATTGATTGACTGCTATGGTAGCTCAACGTTTACCTTTTCAAGGCACCTCAATTGTGCTTTCATTAGGGGCTCTTACCACGTCCCCCTTATAATCGAGGGTACGCATTTCTCCACAATCACGTCAGCATTTATTGTTTGCAGCATTTTTGTTGATGGGCATTCTGACTGGTGTGAGCTGACAGGCTTTTGTAATTTGGGTTTACATGTCTGTAAAAATTCCTACAATTCATCATTTTTCCACGCCTTTTTCTTTTCTGTTAAAAGAAAAAAGAAAAAAAGTGTTAGTATTATATACCTCTTCAAATATTCTTTTTGAAAGGTTGCACCCTAGAATTTTTGGTCGATTTTCGACCTCAGTATTTTTTGGAGGGCAGGTGTCATTTACAGAACTGCAATTGGTGAATATTTAGTGACCTTTTGAAGTTGCTTTAAAGCTGCTGTTGTGGGAAACGGCCACAAGGATGCAGCATTTCTCCATTCCCAAATCTGGATACTAGGGCATCAGAGCCGTTCTGGAAGTCGTTTGCCTAGGTTGTAAATTTGAATGGAATGTGCCAGGAAAACACCCCATAAGTTTATGTCTCATTACTCCTAGTTCGTTGTTTTAATTTTTTCAATTGGGGTAATGGTTAGAATGTTGCTTGTGCAAGGTGTACACACTCTGGTTCATCTACATATCCTATATGCCTATTTATGTAGAGATTCTCTTCCCGTGTAAATTATTACAGATTGTTCCGTAAACCTTCCTTGCTATATGGTCGGTCTCTTTGATATATGCATATAATATGTATTTGTATACACATGGTAACGCTAATCTTCATTTATCCATTCCCCCCACCTTTCCTTTTAGATAAGCATAGTTTTTTTAATAAGTCTGTGATTGACTTTCTCTGTGGAAATATGTTCATTTGTGTCAGTTATTAGATAACGCCTATAAGTGATATCATAGGATATAGGACTTTTGCTTTCCGACTTACCTCATGTTCTGTGATTATCTCCAAGATCATCTATGGTGCCTCAAAGAGCAGTGTTTCATTGTTTTCCATGGCTAGTATTCATTGTGTACATGGACCACTTCTTTTTTATCCTTTCATCTGTTGATGGACATTTTGGTTGCTTCACTGTCTTGTCTATTGTGAATAAGGCTGAAGTGCAGCTTTTTCAGCCCGGGTCTTCTTCATTCTGGTCTTCTCAGGTGAGAGGCCCATTGGTGCGCCTGCTGGATTGAATGGTACCTCAATTTTTCCTTTTAAACGCAGCTCCTTTCTGTTCTAATTATTAGCGTTTAACCCTTTTACATCTCACCAGCAGCTAGAGGGTACACAGTTCTCTAAAACCTCTTCTGCGTTTATTGTTTGTAGACTTTTTTCCAATGATCAGTCGACTGGTGTGAGTTGAAAACTTTTTGTAGATTAGATTGCATGAGTCTAATACTTCCTGAGGTTGAGCTTTTATCCATTTTCCTTTCTTTAAAAAGAGAGTGAGTAAAACTTGCCTCTTCATAGTAACTTCTTCAAAATTCTGCCTGTTTTGAATTTTCTTTATCCATTCCCTACCTCAGCACAATTTTGAGGGCAAGTGTCCTTTACAGCCTTGAGTCATTTTGAATGGCAAGTGACCATTAGCTGTGGGTTAAAAGCTGCTCTTGCGGGAATTGGCCACAAGGCGGCAGCATTTCTCCTTTACCAAATCTGGTTAATAGGGCAACAGAGCCTTACTGGAAGTGGTGTTCTAGGTTGTAAATTAGAATGGAATGTGCCAGGAAAAAGACCCTGAAATTTATGTCTCATTACTTCTTGTTCATTATTTTAATTTTTAAAATATTGTTTTTCCTAGGTGTACACGTTCTGTTTCAATTGTACATTACATATATTTCTTCATGTACAGATCACCTTCTCATGTAAATTATTTAGAGTGTTCCATAGACCTCCATTTCTATATGGTCGGTCTTTTTGATATATGTATTTAATATGTATTTCTATACGTATGCTCACTGTTATATTAAACATAAGCATAGTTTGTCTTCTAACTCTGTGAGTGTCTTTCTCTGTGGAAATATGTTCATTTGTGTCAGTTGTTAGATAATACCTATAAGTAATATCATAGTATATTTTTCTTTTACTTTCCGAATTACCTCATGTTCTGTGATTATGTCTAGGCTCATGTACGGTGCTGCAAAGAGCAGTGTTTTATTGTTTCCCATGGCAAATATTCCATTGTGTACCCCGACCACTTCTTCTTTGTCTATTCATGTTGATGGGCATTTTGGTTGCTTCCTTCTCTTGCCTATTGTGAATACTGCTGCAGTGCAACTTTTGCAGCCTGTGTCTTCTCGATTCTGCTCTTCTCTGGTTATACGCCCAGCTCTGGTCCTGCTGGATCAAATGGTGGCTCAATTTTTACTTTTAAACGCAGCTCCTTTCTCTTCTCATTATTGGCTCTTACCACTTTACATCTCACCAGCCGCTACAGGGCACAGAGTTGGCTAAAACCCCTTCAGCATTTATTGTTCGTAGACGTTTTGCTAATGTTTATTTGACTGGTGCGAGTTGAAACTTTTTGTAGATTTGATTTGCATTAGTCTAATAATTCTTTATGTTTAGTTTATATCTATTTTCCTTTTTTAAAAAAAGTGAGTAAAACTTACCCCTTAAAAAAAAAGTGAGTAAAACTTACCAATGATCTTTTTGAAAAATTTGCTGTGTGTTGAGTTTTTTGCCCATTCCCTGCACCAGGACATTTTTTGAGGACAGGTGTCCTTTACAGCCCTGAGTCCTTGTGAAGATTAACTGACCATTAGCTGTGGGGTTAAAGCTGGTCTTGCATTAAATGGCCACAAGGAGGCAGCATTTCCAACTCTTGGCACTTGGGCAACAGAGCCTTCCTGGATATCGTGTTAGTAGGCTGAAAATTAGAGTAGAATGTGCCAAGACAACACCCAACAGCTTATATCTCCTTACTTTCTGTTTGATTTTTAAATTTATTTTTTATTAGAGCAAGTTTGATTAAAATGTTGTGTTTCTTCTAGGTGTACAGAATCTGGTTCATTATATATATGTATCTATAAATCTTTGGATACTATCCCACGTAGGTTATTACAGAGTGTTCAGTAGACCTCTGTAGGTATAGCCTAGGTTTTGGTGATTTATATTTTTCATATGTATTAGTATAGGTCTGTCATCTAGCATATCTTAATTTATACATGCCTCACACCTTTCCATTTGGTTAAATATAATTTTGTTTTCTTCATCCATTAGGGCCCTTGTCTTGGAAATAAGTTCATGTGTATCAATTTTTAGGTAAAACCTAAAAGTGATATCATAGGATATTTGTCTTTCAGTTTCTTCGTTACTTCAAGTTGTGTGATTATCTCTAGGTTTTTCTATGGTGTTGCAAACATCACTGTTTCACTCTTTTCCATGGCTAATATTCGACTGTGTACAATGAAAACTTCTTCTTTGTGCATTCATCTGTTGAAGGACATTTTGGTTGTTTCCAACTTTTGGCTATGGTAAATATTGCTGCAGTGCAGGATTGCCAGCCTGTATCTTTTTGATTCTGGTCTTCTAAGGTGATAGTCCCAGCAGTGGGCTTTCCAGATCATATAGTAGCTCAATGTTTACCTTTAAACTCACCTCCATTATGTTCTCACTACTGACTCTTACCAGTTTACATCCAATCAGCTGCTAGAGTGTACACAGTTCTCTAATACCCGTTCAGCATTTATCGTTTGTAGATTTTTTGGTGATGATCATTCTGACTGTTGTGAGGTAAATGTTTTTGTAGATTGGATTAGCATGTCTTTATTAATTCAAGATGTTGAGCATTTTTCCATGCCCACTGCAGGGGCTATCACCTGAGAAGATGAGGATCAAAAAGACAGGATTTGGCAATCCTGCACTCCAGCAACATTTACCATAGCCAATATTTGGAAGCAATGAATACGTGCATCACCAGAGGAATGCACAAAAAAGATGGGCTCCATGTACACAATGGAATATTACTACAATAAAAAAAAATTAAATTTAAAAAACAAACAAAAGTAAGGAGACATCAGATTTTGTGGGTTTATCGGGGCACATTCCATGCTAATTGATAACCCAGGACCACCACTGGCCAGAAGGACTGTTTCCATAGTTACCAGAGTGCGGAACGTAGAAAGGCTGCCACCCTCTGGCAATTACCTGCAAAAGCAGGTTTAAAGCCTGAGCTAATGGTCACTTCATATGAACAAGTACTGCAGGGCTGTAAATGAAACCTGCCCTCAAAATGTCTTGAGGGAGATAATGGCCAAAATATTTCAAATAGTAACACATACTTTAAGAAAACACTTTGAAGAAATAAGCTCTAATCACAGCTGGAAAAATAAAAAGGACATGTCTTAAAGCTCAATTTCAACGCATTATGAGACACATGCAAATTCTACCTCAAAGAGGTATCAGCTCACACCACTCAGAATAATCATCAGCAAAAACTATAAAGAATAAATCCTGAAGGTGCTGGGAAGAAATACAAGCCCTCCACTTTAAGTGGGACATAACCTGGAAAGAGCCACTAAGGAGAACAGAACAGAGGTGCCTTTAAAAGGTAAACATTGAGCTACCATATGATCCAGCAGACCTATTCCTGGACCTATAAACTAAGGACACAGAATTGGAAGGACACAGGCACGCAAATCTGCATTGCATAGTATTACAATAGACAAGATATGAAAGTAACCAAAAAGTCCACCGACAGATGGGTGGACAAAAAAGAACTGCTACCTGTACAGATGGAATATGAGCTAGTGAAAAAATGAAACAATGCCATTTGCAGCACCATAGATGATTCTAGAAGTAATCACGCAACTTGGAGTAAGTGAGAAAGCGAAAGACACATATCCTATCATATCACATATAGGGGTTACCTAAAAAATGATACAAACAAAGATATTTCCACAGACAAACACTATCATAGATTTATTAAAAAAACTTATGGTTCACCAAATGGAAAGGTGTGAGGATTGGATACATTACCATATTGAGGTTAACAGAGACATACAAACACACGTGAAATATATAATCACCAAAGACCTACGCAATACCAAGAGAAGACTACTCAACATTGTGTCATAACCTACATGGGAAAAGGATCCGAAGAAGAATATTTATATGTATATGTGTGAAAGAACCACATCTTGCACACCTAGAACAAACAAAACATTGTAATCAAGTTTGCTGTGATAAAAAATAAAAATTAAGTTAAAAATACCAACAAGAAGTAATGAGACATAAACTTAAAGGGCTTTTTCCTCGCACATTCCATTCTAATTTACAACCTAGAACACCACTTCCAGTAAGGCTCTGTTGCCCTAGTAACCAGATTTGGTAAAGGAGAAATGCTGCCGCCATGTGGCCGATTCCCGCAAGAGCAGCTTTTAACCCACAGCTAATGGTCACTTACCATTCACAGGGACTCAGGGCTGTAAAGGACACATGCCCTCAAAATTGTGCTGAGGTAGGGAATGGATAAAAGAATTCAAAACAGGCAAAATATTCACGAAGATACTATGAAGAGGTTAGTTTTACTCACTCTCATTTTAAAGAAAGGAAAATGGATAAAAGCTCAGCCTCAGGAAGTATTAGACTCATGCAATCGAATCTACAAAAAGTTTTCAACTCACACCAGTCGACTGACCATAGGAAAAAAGTCTACAAACAATAAATGCAGAAGAGGTTTTAGAGAACTTTGTACCCTCTAGCTGCTGGTGAGATGTAAGAGCGTTAAACGCTAATAATGAGAACAGAAAGGAGATGCTTTTAAAAAGAAAAATTGAGGTACCATTCAATCCAGCAGGCGCACCAATGGGCCTCTCACCTGAGAATACCAGAATGAAGAAGACCCGGGCTGCAAAAGCTGCACTGCAGCCTTATTCACAATAGACAAGACAGTGAAGCAACCAAAATGTCCATCAACAGATGAAAGGATAAAGAAGAAGTGGTCCATGTACACAATGAATACTAGCCATGGAAAACAATGAAACACTGCTCTTTGAGGCACCATAGATGATCTTGGAGATAATCACAGAACATGAGGTAAGTTGGAAAGCAAAAGTCCTATATTCTATGATATCACTTATAGCCGTTTTCTAATAACTGACACAAATGAACATATTTCCATACAGAAAGTCAATCACAGACTTATTAAAAAAAACTATGCTTATCTAAAAGGAAAGGTGGGGGGAATGGATAAATGAAGATTAGCGTTACCATATGTATACAAATACATATTATATACATATATCAAAAAGACCGACCATAAAGCAAGGAAGGATTACGGAACACTCTGTAATAATTTACACGGGAAGAGGATCTCTACATAAATAGTTATATAGAATATGTAGATGAACCAGAGTGTGTACACCTTGGACGAGCAACATTCTAACCATTACCCCAATTGAAAAAATTAAAACAACGAACTAGGAGTAATGAGACATAAACTTATGGGGGGTTTTCCTGGCACATTCCATCCAAATTTAAAACTTAGGCAATCAACTTCCAGAATGGCTCTGCTGCCCTAGTACCCAGATTTGGGAATGGAGAAATGCTGCATCCTTGTGGCCGTTTCCCACAAGAGCAGCTTTACACCCACTGCAAAAGGTCACTAAATATTCACCAATTGCAGGTCTGTAAATGACACCGGCCCTCCAAAAAATACTGAGGTCGAAAATCGACCAGAAAATTCCAGAGTGCAACCTTCCAAAAAGAATATTTGAAGAGGTATATTATACTAACACTTTTTTTTCTTTTTTTTTTTAACAGAATGGAAAAAGGCATGGAGAAATGATGAATTTTAGGAATTTTTACAGACATGTAAACCCAAATTACAAAAACCTATCAGCTCACACCACTCAGAACGGCCATCAACAAAAATGCTTCAAACAATAAATGCTGACGTGATTGTGGAGAAATGCGTACCCTCGATTCTAAGGGGGACGTGGTAAGAGCCACTAATGAAAGAAAAATTGAGGTCCCTTGAAAAGGTAAACGTTGAGCTACCAAACCAGTCAATCAATCATACCCACTGCTGGGTCTAACACCTGAGAAAATGAAAATCAAAAATCACAGGCTGGCAATCCTGCACTCGAGCAATATTTACCATAGGCAACACTTGGAAGCAACGAAAATGTCCATCCACAGAGGAATGCACCAAGAAGAAGGGGTCCATGTACACAATGGAATATTAGCCATTAAAGACATTGAAGCACTGCTCTTTGAGGCACCATACATGAGCCTGGAGATAATCACAAAACATGAAGTAGGTCGGACAGCAAAACACCTATATCCTATATTATCACTTATGGCATTATCTAATAACTGACACAGATGAACATATTTCCAAAGAGAAAGACACTCACAGGCTTAGAAAACAAACTATGCTCATCGATAAGGAAAGGAGGGGGGAAATTGAGAAATGAAGATTAGTGTTACTATACATATACAAATACATATTATATACATCTATCAAAAAGACCGAACATATAGCAAGGGAGGTCGACGGAACACTGTAATATTTTACATGGGAAGAGGATCTGTACATTAATAGACATACATAATGTACAAATGAACCAGATTGTGTACACCTAGGACAAATAATATTCTAAACTTTACCCAGATTAAAAAAATTTAAAAACCAAGAAGAAGTAATGAGACATAAACTTATGGGGATTTCTCCTGGCAAATTCCATTATAATTTACAACCTTGGACAATGACTTCCAGAAAGGCTCTGCTGCCCTAGTACCCAGATTGGGGAATGGAGAAATGCTACCTCCTTGTGGCCGTTTCGCACAACAGCAGCTTTGAACCCACTGCAAAAGGTCACTAAATTTTCACCAACTTGCAGTTCTGTAAATGGCACCTGCCCTCCAGAATATTTCTGGGGTCAAAAATCGACCAAAAACTTCAGGAGAGGGCAACCTTCGAAGAAGAGAATTTCAAGAGCTATATTGTACTCACGGTTTTTTCTTTGAAGAGAAAACAAAAAGGCATAGGAAAATGATGAATTTTAAAAATTTTAATGATATGCATACCCATATTACAAAAACCTATCAGCTCACAGCAGTCAGAATGGCCATTAGGAATAATGCAGCAAAAAATAAACGGTGAAGGGAGTGCAGAGAAATGTGTACCCTCGGTTGTAAGGGTGGGCATGTAAAGAGCCACTAATGAAAACACAATGTAGGTGCTTTGAAAAGGGAAACATTGAGCTACCAGTCAATCAATCACAACCACTGCTTGGCCTATCACCTGAGAAAATGAGAATCAAAAAGTCACAGGCTAGCAAACCTGTACGCCAGCAAGATTTACCATAGCCAGCACTTGGAAGCAATGAAAATGTCCATCAACCGAGGAATGCACCAAGAAGAAGTGGTCCACGTACACAATGGAATATTACTCTAATAATAAATATAAATTAAATTTAAAAACAAACCAAAGCAAGGAGACATCAACATTTGTGGGTTTATCCGGGCACATTGCACTCTAATTTATAACCGAAGAACACCACTGGCCGGTAGGTCTGTTTCCCTAGTACCTGCATGGGAAACGTAGAAAGGCTGCCGCTCTCTGGCCGTTACCTGCAAAAGCAGGTTTAAAGCCTGAGCTAATGGTCACTTCATATGAACAAGTACTGCAGGGCTGTAAATGAAACCTGCCCTCAAAATGTCTTGAGGGAGATAATGGCCAAAATATTTCAAATGGTGACACATACTTTAAGAAAACACTTTGAAGAAATAAGCTCTAATCACAGCTGGAAAAATAAAAAGGACATGTCTTAAAGCTCAATTTCTACGCATTATGAGACACATGCAAATTCAACCACAAAGAGGTATCAGCTCACACCACTCAGAATAATCATCAGCAAAAACTACAAAGAATAAATCCTGAAGGTGCTTGGAAGAAATACATGCCCTTCACTTTAAGTGGGACATAACCTGGAAAGAGCCACTAAGGAGAACAGAACAGAGGTGCCTTTAAAAGGTAAACATTGAGCTACCATATGATCCAGCAGACCTATTCCTGGACCTATAAACTAAGAAGACAGAATTGGAAGGAGACAGCCACGCAAATCTGCATTCCATACTATTACAATAGCCAAGATATGTAAGTAACCAAACAGCCCACCGATAGATGGGTGGACAAAGAAGAACTGCTACCTGTACAGATGGAATATGAGCTAGTGAAAAAATGAAACAATGCCATTTGCAGCACCGTAGATGAGTCTAGAAGTAATCACGCAACTTGGATTAAGTGAGAAAGCGAAAGACACATATCCTATCATATCACATATAGGGGTTACCTAAAAAATGATACAAACAAAGATATTTCCAAAGACAAACACTATCATAGATTCATTAAAAAAATTATGGTTCACCAAATGGAAAGGTGTGAGGATTGGATACATTACCATATTGAGGTTAACAGAGACATACAAACACATGTGAAATATATAATCACCAAAGACATACGCAATACCAAGAGAAGACTACTCAACATTGTGTCATAACCTACATGGGAAAAGGATCCGAAGAAGAATATTTATATGTGTGAAAGAACCACATCTTTCACACCTAGAACAAACAAAACATTGTAATCAAGTTTGCTGTGATTAAAAAATAAAAATTAAGTTAAAAATACCAACAAGAAGTAATGAGACATAAACTTAAGGGCTTTTTCCACGCACATTCCATTCTAATTTACAGCCTAGAACACCACTTCCAGTAAGGCTCTGTTGCCCTAGTAACCAGATTTGGTAAAGGAGAAATGCTGCCGCCTTGTGGCCGATTCCCGCAAGAGCAGCTTTTAACCCACAGCTAATGGTCACTTACCATTCACAAGGACTCAGGGCTGTAAAGGACACCTGCCCTCAAAATTGTGCTGAGGTAGGGAATGGATAAAAGAATTGAAAACAGGCAAAATTTTCACGAAGATAGTATGAAGAGGTATGTTTTACTCACTCTCATTTTAAAGAAAGGAAAATGGATAAAAGCTCAGCCTCAGGAAGTATTAGACTCATGCAATGTAACCTACAAAAAGTTTTCAACTCACACCAGTCGACTGACCATTGGCAATAAGACTACAAACAATAAATGCTGAAGAGGATTTATAGAACTGTGTACCCTCTAGCAGCTGGTGAGATGTAAAAGGGTTAAACGCTAATAATGAGAACAGAAAGGAGCTGCGTTTAAAAGGAAAAATTGAGGTACCATTCAATCCAGCAGGTGCACCAATGGGCCTCTCACCTGAGAAGATCAGAATGAAGAAGACCCGGGCTGCAAAAGCTGCCCTGCAGCCTGATTCACAATAGACAAGGCAGTGAAGCAACCAAAATGTCCATCAACAGATGAAAGGATAAAGAAGAAGTTGTCCATGTACACAATGAATTCTAGCCATGGAAAAAAATGAAACACTGCTCTTTGAGGCACCATAGATGACCTTGGAGATAATCACAGAACATGAGGTAAGTCGGAAAGCAAAAGTCCTATATCCTATGATATCACTTATAGGCGTTATCTAATAACTGACACAAATGAACATATTTCCACAGAGAAAGTCAATCATAGACTTATTAAAGAAAAACTATGCTTATCTAAAAGGAATGGTGGGGGGAATAGATAAATGAAGATTAGCGTTACCATATGTATACAAATACATATTATATACATATATCAAAAAGACCGACCATATAGCAAGGAAGGATTACGGAACACTCTGTAATAATTTACACGGGAAGAGAATCTCTACATAAATAGGCATATAGGATATGTAGATGAACCAGAGTGTGTACACCTTGGACAAGCAACATTCTAACCATTACCCCAATTGAAAAAATTAAAACAACGAACTAGGAGTAATGAGACATAAACTTATGGGGGGTTTTCCTGGCACATTCCATTCAAATTTACAACCTATTCAAACGACTTCCAGAATGGCTCTGCTGCCCTAGTATCCAGATTTGGGAATGGAGAAATGCTGCATCCTTGTGGCCGTTTCCCACAAGAGCAGCTTTACACCCACTGCAAAAGGTCACTAAATATTCACCAATTGCTGGTCTGTAAATGACACCGGCCCTCCAAAAAATACTGAGGTCGAAAATCGACCAGAAAATTCCAGAGTGCAACCTTCCAAAAAGAATATTTGAAGAGGTATATTATACTAACACTTTTTTTTGTTTTTTTCTTTTAACAGAATGGAAAAAGGCATGGAGAAATGATGAATTTTAGGAATTTTTACAGACATGTAAACCCAAATTACAAAAACCTATCAGCTCACACCACTCAGAACGGCCATCAACAAAAATGCTTCAAACAATAAATGCTGACGTGATTGTGGAGAAATGCGTACCCTCGATTCTAAGGGGGACGTGGTAAGAGCCACTAATGAAAGAAAAATTGAGGTCCCTTGAAAAGGTAAACGTTGAGCTACCAAACCAGTCAATCAATCATACCCACTGCTGGGTCTATCACCTGAGAAAATGAAAATCAAAAATCACAGGCTGGCAATCCTGCACTCGAGCAATATTTACCATAGGCAACACTTGGAAGCAACGAAAATGTCCATCCACAGAGGAATGCACCAAGAAGAAGGGGTCCATGTACACAATGGAATATTAGCCATTAAAGACATTGAAGCACTGCTCTTTGAGGCACCATACATGAGCCTGGAGATAATCACAAAACATGAAGTAGGTCGGACAGCAAAACACCTATATCCTATATTATCACTTATGGCATTATCTAATAACTGACACAGATGAACATATTTCCAAAGAGAAAGACACTCACAGGCTTAGAAAACAAACTATGCTCATCGAAAAGGAAAGGAGGGGGGAAATTGAGAAATGAAGATTAGTGTTACTATACATATACAAATACATATTATATACATCTATCAAAAAGACCGAACATATAGCAAGGGAGGTCGACGGAACACTGTAATATTTTACATGGGAAGAGGATCTGTACATTAATAGACATACATAATGTACAAATGAACCAGATTGTGTACACCTAGGACAAACAATATTCTAAACTTTACCCAGATTAAAAAAATTTTGAAAACCAAGAAGAAGTAGTGAGACAAAAACATATGGGGATTTCTCCTGGCAAATTCCATTCTAATTTACAACCTTGGACAATGACTTCCAGAAAGGCTCTGCTGCCCTAGTACCCAGATTGGGGAATGGAGAAATGCTACCTCCTTGTGGCCGTTTCGCACAACAGCAGCTTTGAACCCACTGCAAAAGGTCACTAAATTTTCACCAACTTGCAGTTCTGTAAATGGCACCTGCCCTCCAGAAAATTTCTGGGGTCAAAAATCGACCAAAAACTTCAGGAGAGGGCAACCTTCGAAGAAGAGAATTTCAAGAGCTATATTGTACTCACGGTTTTTTCTTTGAAGAGAAAACAAAAAGGCATAGGAAAATGATGAATTTTAAAAATTTTAATGATATGCATACCCATATTACAAAAACCTATCAGCTCACAGCAGTCAGAATGGCCATTAGGAATAATGCAGCAAAAAATAAACGGTGAAGGGAGTGCAGAGAAATGTGTACCCTCGGTTGTAAGGGTGGGCATGTAAAGAGCCACTAATGAAAACACAATGTAGGTGCTTTGAAAAGGGAAACATTGAGCTACCAGTCAATCAATCACAACCACTGCTTGGCCTATCACCTGAGAAAATGAGAATCAAAAAGTCACAGGCTGGCAAACCTGTAGGCCAGCAAGATTTACCATAGCCAGCACTTGGAAGCAATGAAAATGTCCATCAACCGAGGAATGCACCAAGAAGAAGTGGTCCACGTACACAATGGAATATTACTCTAATAATAAATATAAATTAAATTTAAAAACAAACCAAAGCAAGGAGACATCAACATTTGTGGGTTTATCCGGGCACATTGCACTCTAATTTATAACCGAAGAACACCACTGGCCGGTAGGTCTGTTTCCCTAGTACCTGCATGGGAAACGTAGAAAGGCTGCCGCTCTCTGGCCGTTACCTGCAAAAGCAGGTTTAAAGCCTGAGCTAATGGTCACTTCATATGAACAAGTACTGCAGGGCTGTAAATGAAACCTGCCCTCAAAATGTCTTGAGGGAGATAATGGCCAAAATATTTCAAATGGTGACACATACTTTAAGAAAACACTTTGAAGAAATAAGCTCTTATCACAGCTGGAAAAATAAAAAGGACATGTCTTAAAGCTCAATTTCTACGCATTATGAGACACATGCAAATTCAACCACAAAGAGGTATCAGCTCACACCACTCAGAATAATCATCAGCAAAAACTACAAAGAATAAATCCTGAAGGTGCTTGGAAGAAATACATGCCCTTCACTTTAAGTGGGACATAACCTGGAAAGAGCCACTAAGGAGAACAGAACAGAGGTGCCTTTAAAAGGTAAACATTGAGCTACCATATGATCCAGCAGACCTATTGCTGGACCTATAAACTAAGAAGACAGAATTGGAAGGAGACAGCCACGCAAATCTGCATTCCATACTATTACAATAGCCAAGATATGTAAGTAACCAAACAGCCCACCGATAGATGGGTGGACAAAGAAGAACTGCTACCTGTACAGATGGAATATGAGCTAGTGAAAAAATGAAACAATGCCATTTGCAGCACCGTAGATGAGTCTAGAAGTAATCACGCAACTTGGATTAAGTGAGAAAGCGAAAGACACATATCCTATCATATCACATATAGGGGTTACCTAAAAAATGATACAAACAAAGATATTTCCAAAGACAAACACTATCATAGATTCATTAAAAAAATTATGGTTCACCAAATGGAAAGGTGTGAGGATTGGATACATTACCATATTGAGGTTAACAGAGACATACATACACATGTGAAATATATAATCACCAAAGACATACGCAATACCAAGAGAAGACTACTCAACATTGTGTCATAACCTACATGGGAAAAGGATCCGAAGAAGAATATTTATATTTATATGTGTGAAAGAACCACATCTTGCACACCTAGAACAAACAAAACATTGTAATCAAGTTTGCTGTGATTAAAAAATAAAAATTAAGTTAAAAATACCAACAAGAAGTAATGAGACATAAACTTAAGGGCTTTTTCCACGCACATTCCATTCTAATTTACAGCCTAGAACACCACTTCCAGTAAGGCTCTGTTGCCCTAGTAACCAGATTTGGTAAAGGAGAAATGCTGCCGCCTTGTGGCCGATTCCCGCAAGAGCAGCTTTTAACCCACAGCTAATGGTCACTTACCATTCACAAGGACTCAGGGCTGTAAAGGACACCTGCCCTCAAAATTGTGCTGAGGTAGGGAATGGATAAAAGAATTGAAAACAGGCAAAATTTTCACGAAGATAGTATGAAGAGGTATGTTTTACTCACTCTCATTTTAAAGAAAGGAAAATGGATAAAAGCTCAACCTCAGGAAGTATTAGACTCATGCAATCTAATCTACAAAAAGTTTTCAACTCACACCAGTCGACTGACCATTGGAAAAAAGTCTACAAACAATAAACGCAGAAGAGGTTTTAGAGAACTGTGTACCCTCTAGCTGCTGGTGAGATGTAAAAGGGTTAAACGCTAATAATGAGAACAGAAAGGAGCTGCGTTTAAAAGGAAAAATTGAGGTACCATTCAATCCAGCAGGCGCACCAATGGGCCTCTCACCTGAGAAGACCAGAATGAAGAAGACCCGGGCTGCAAAAGCTGCACTTCAGCCTTATTCACAATAGACAAGACAGTGAAGCAACCAAAATGTCCATCAACAGATGAAAGGATAAAGAAGAAGTGGTCCATGTACACAATGAATACTAGCCATGGAAAACAATGAAACACTGCTCTTTGAGGCACCATAGATGATCTTGGAGATAATCACAGAACATGAGGTAAGTCGGAAAGCAAAAGTCCTATATCCTATGATATCACTTATAGGCGTTATCTAATAACTGACACAAATGAACATATTTCCACAGAGAAAGTCAATCACAGACTTATTAAAAAAAAACTATGCTTATCTAAAAGGAAAGGTGGGGGGAATGGATAAATGAAGATTAGTGTTACCATATGTATACAAATACATATTATATACATATATCAAAAAGACAGACCATATAGCAAAGAAGGTTTACGGAACACTCTGTAATAATTTACACGGGAAGAGAATCTCTACATAAATAGGCATATAGGATATGTAGATGAACCAGAGTGTGTACACCTTGGACAAGCAACATTCTAACCATTACCCCAATTGAAAAAATTAAAAAAACGAACTAGGAGTAATGAGACATAAACTTATGGGGGGTTTTCCTGGCACATTCCATTCAAATTTACAACCTAGGCAAACGACTTCCAGAACGGCTCTGCTGCCCTAGTACCCATATTTGGGAATGGAGAAATGCTGCATCCTTGTGGCCGTTTCCCACAACAGCAGCTTTAAAGCAACTTCAAAAGGTCACTAAATATTCACCAATTGCAGTTCTGTAAATGACACCTGCCCTCCAAAAAATACTGAGGTCGAAAATCGACCAAAAAATTCTAGAGTGCAACCTTTCAAAAAGAATATTTGAAGAGGTATATTATACTAACACTTTTTTTCTTTTTTCTTTTAACAGAAAAGATAACGCCGTGGAGAAATGATGAATTGTAGGAATTTTTACAGACATGTAAACCCAAATTACAAAAACCTGTCAGCTCACACCAGTCAGAATGGCCATCAACAAAAATGCTGCAAACAATAAATGCTGACGTGATTGTGGAGAAATGCGTACCATCGATTCTAAGGGGGACGTGGTAAGAGCCACTAATGAAAGAAAAATTGAGGTGCCTTGAAAAGGTAAACGTTGAGCTACCATACCAGTCAATCAATCATACCCACTGCTGGGTCTATCACCTGAGAAAATGAAACTCAAAAATCACAGGCTGGCAATCCTGCACTCCAGCAATATTTACCATAGGCAACACTTGGAAGCAACGAAAATGTCCATCAACAGAGGAATGCACCAAGAAGAAGTGGTCCATGTACACAATGGAATATTAGCCATGGAAAACATTGAAGCACTGCTCTTTGAGGCACCATACATGAGCCTGGAGATAATCACAAAACATGAAGTAGGTCGGAAAGCAAAAGACCTATATCCTATATTATCACTTATGGCATTATCTAATAACTGACACAGATGAACATATTTCCAAAGAGAAAGACACTCACAGGCTTAGAAAACAAACTATGCTCATCTAAAAGGAAAGGAGGGGGGAAATTGAGAAATGAAGATTAATGTAACTATACATATACAAATACATATTATATACATGTATCAAAAAGACCGAACATATAACAAGGGAGGTCAACGGAACACTGTAATATTTTACATGGCAAGAGGATCTGTACATTAGTAGACATACATAATGTACAAATGAACCAGATTGTGTACACCTAGGACAAACAATATTCTAAACTTTACCCAGATTAAAAAAATTTTAAAAACCAAGAAGAAGTAATGAGACAAAAACATATGGGGATTTCTCCTGGCAAATTCCATTCTAATTTACAACCTCGGACAATGACTTCCAGAAAGGCTCTGCTGCCCTAGTACCCAGATTGGGGAATGGAGAAATGCTACCTCCTTGTGGCCGTTTCCCACAACAGCAGCTTTGAATCCACTGCAAAAGGTCACTAAATTTTCGCCAACTTGCTGTTGTGTAAATGGCACCTGCCCTCCAGAAAATTTCTGGGGTCAAAAATCGACCAAAAACTTCAGTTGAGGGCAACCTTCGAAGAAGAGAATTTCAAGAGCTATATTGTACTCACGGTTTTTTCTTTTAAGAGAAAACAAAAAGGCATAGGAAAATGATGAATTTTAAAAATTTTAATGATATGCATACCCATATTACAAAAACCTATCAGCTCACAGCAGTCAGAATGGCCATTAGGAATAATGCTGCAAAAAATAAACGGTGAAGGGAGTGCGGAGAAATGTGAACCCTCGGTTGTAAGGGGGGGCATGTAAAGAGCCACTAATGAAAACACAATGTAGGTGCTTTGAAAAGGGAAACATTGAGCTACCAGTCAATCAATCACAATCACTTCTTGGCCTATCACCTGAGAAAATGAGAATCAAAAAGTCACAGGCTGGCAAACCTGTACGCCAGCAAGATTTACCATAGCCAGCACTTGGAAGCAATGAAAATGTCCATCAACCGAGGAATGCACCAAGAAGAAGTGGTCCACGTACACAATGGAATATTACTCTAATAATAAATATAAATTAAATTTAAAAACAAACCAAAGCAAGGAGACATCAACATTTGTGGGTTTATCCGGGCACATTGCACTCTAATGTACAACCGAAGAACACCACTGGCCGGTAGGTCTGTTTCCCTAGTACCAGCAAGGGGAACGTAGAAAGGCTGCCGCTCTTCGGCCGATACCTGCAAAAGCAGGTTTAAAGCCTGAGCTAATGGTCACTTCATATGAACAAGTACTGCAGGGCTGTAAATGAAACCTGCCCTCAAAATGTCTTGAGGGAGATAATGGCCAAAATATTTCAAATGGTGACACATACTTTAAGAAAACACTTTGAAGAAATAAGCTCTAATCACAGTTGGAAAAATAAAAGGGACATGTCTTAAAGCTCAATTTCTACGCATTATGAGAGACATGCAAATTCAACCACAAAGAGGTATCAGCTCACACCACTCAGAATAACCATCAGCAAAAACTACAAAGAATAAATGCTGAAGGTGCTGGGAAGAAATACATACCCTCCACTTTAAGTGGGACGTAACCTGGAAAGAGCCAGTAAGGAGAACAGAATAGAGGTGCCTTTAAAAGGTAAACATTGAGCTACCATATGATCCAGCAGACCTATTCCTGGACCTATAAACTAAGAAGACAGAATTGGAAGGAGACAGGCACGCAAATCGGCATTGCATAGTGTTACAATAGCCAAGATATGGAAGTAACCAAAAAGTCCACCGACAGATGGGTGGACAAAGAAGAACTTCTACCTGTACAGATGGAATATGAGCTAGTGAAAAAATGAAACAATGCCATTTGCAGCACTATAGATGAGTCTAGAAGTAATCACGCAACTTGGAGTAAGTGAGAAAGCGAAAGACACATATCCTATCATATCACATATAGGGGTTACCTAAAAAATGATACAAACAAAGATATTTCCACAGAGAAACACTATCACAGAATCAATAAAAAAACTTATATTTCACCAAATAGTAAGGTGTGAGGATTGGATACATTACCATATTGAGGTTAACAGAGAGATACAAACACACGTGAAATATATAATCACCAAAGACCTACGCAATACCAAGAGAAGACTACTCAACATTGTGTCATAACCTACATGGGAAAAGGATCCGAAGAAGAATATTTATATGTATATGTGTGAAAGAACCACATCTTGCACACCTAGAACAAACAAAACATTGTAATCAAGTTTGCTGTGATAAAAAATAAAAATTAAGTTAAAAATACCAACAAGAAGTAATGAGACATAAACTTAAAGGGCTTTTTCCTCGCACATTCCATTCTAATTTACAACCTAGAACACCACTTCCAGTAAGGCTCTGTTGCCCTATTAACCAGATTTGGTAAAGGAGAAATTCTGCCGCCTTGTGGCCAATTCCCGCAAGAGCAGCTTTTAACCCACAGCTAATGGTCACTTGCCATTCAAAATGACTCAAGGCTGTAAAGGACACCTGCCCTCAAAATTGTGCTGAGGTAGGGAATGGATAAAGAAAATTCAAAACAGGCAGAATTTTCAAGAAGTTACTATGAAGAGGCAAGTTTTACTCACTCTCTTTTTAAAGAAAGGAAAATGGATAAAAGCTCAGCCTCAGGAAGTATTAGACTCATGCAATCGAATCTACAAAAAGTTTTCAACTCACACCAGTCGACTGACCATTGGAAAAAAGTCTACAAACAATAAATGCAGAAGAGGTTTTAGAGAACTGTGTACCCTCTAGCTGCTGGTGAGATGTAAAAGGGTTAAACGCTAATAATGAGAACAGAAAGGAGCTGCGTTTAAAAGGAAAAATTGAGGTACCATTCAATCCAGCAGGCGCACCAATGGGCCTCTCACCTGAGAAGACCAGAATGAAGAAGACCCGGGCTGCAAAAGCTGCACTTCAGCCTTATTCACAATAGACAAGACAGTGAAGCAACCAAAATGTCCATCAACAGATGAAAGGATAAAGAAGAAGTGGTCCATGTACACAATGAATACTAGCCATGGAAAACAATGAAACACTGCTCTTTGAGGCACCATAGATGATCTTGGAGATAATCACAGAAAATGAGGTAAGTCGGAAAGCAAAAGTCCTATACCCTATGATATCACTTATAGGCGTTATCTAATAACTGACACAAATGAACATATTTCCACAGAGAAAGTCAATCACAGACTTATTAAAAAAAAACTATGCTTATCTAAAAGGAAAGGTGGGGGGAATGGATAAATGAAGATTAGCGTTACCATATGTATACAAATACATATTATATACATATATCAAAAAGACAGACCATATAGCAAAGAAGGTTTACGGAACACTCTGTAATAATTTACATGGGAAGAGAATCTCTACATAAATAGGCATATAGGATATGTAGATGAACCAGAGTGTGTACACCTTGGACAAGCAACATTCTAACCATTACCCCAATTGAAAAAATTAAAACAACGAACTAGGAGTAATGAGACATAAACTTATGGGGGGTTTTCCTGGCACATTCCATTCAAATTTACAACCTAGGCAAACGACTTCCAGAACGGCTCTGCTGCCCTAGTACCCAGATTTGGGAATGGAGAAATGCTGCATCCTTGTGGCCGTTTCCCACAACAGCAGCTTTAAAGCAACTTCAAAAGGTCACTAAATATTCACCAATTGTAGTTCTGTAAATGACACCTGCCCTCCAAAAAATACTGAGGTCGAAAATCGACCAAAAAATTCTAGAGTGCAACCTTTCAAAAAGAATATTTGAAGAGGTATATTATACTAACACTTTTTTTCTTTTTTCTTTTAACAGAAAAGATAACGCCGTGGAGAAATGATAAATTGTAGGAATTTTTACAGACATGTAAACCCAAATTAAAAAAACCTGTCAGCTCACACCAGTCAGAATGGCCATCAACAAAAATGCTGCAAACAATAAATGCTGACGTGATTGTGGAGAAATGCGTACCATCGATTCTAAGGGGGACGTGGTAAGAGCCACTAATGAAAGAAAAATTGAGGTGCCTTGAAAAGGTAAACGTTGAGCTACCATACCAGTCAATCAATCATACCCACTGCTGGTTCTATCACCTGAGAAAATGAAACTCAAAAATCACAGGCTGGCAATCCTGCACTCCAGCAATATTTACCATAGGCAACACTTGGAAGCAACGAAAATGTCCATCAACAGAGGAATGCACCAAGAAGAAGTTGTCCACGTACACAATGGAATATTACTCTAATAATAAATATAAATTAAATTTAAAAACAAACCAAAGCAAGGAGACATCAACATTTGTGGGTTTATCCGGGCACATTGCACTCTAATGTATAACCGAAGAACACCACTGGCCGGTAGGACTGTTTCCCTAGTACCAGCAAGGGGAACGTAGAAAGGCTGCCGCTCTTCGGCAGATACCTGCAAAAGCAGGTTTAAAGCCTGAGCTAATGGTCACTTCATATGAACAAGTACTGCAGGGCTGTAAATGAAACCTTCCCTCAAAATGTCTTGAGGGAGATAATGGCCAAAATATTTCAAATGGTGACACATACTTTAAGAAAACACTTTGAAGAAATAAGCTCTAATCACAGCTGGAAAAATAAAAGGGACATGTCTTAAAGCTCAATTTCTACGCATTATGAGAGACATGCAAATTCAACCACAAAGAGGTATCAGCTCACACCACTCAGAATAACCATCAGCAAAAACTACAAAGAATAAATGCTGAAGGTGCTGGGAAGAAATACATACCCTCCACTTTAAGTGGGACGTAACCTGGAAAGAGCCAGTAAGGAGAACAGAATAGAGGTGCCTTTAAAAGGTAAACATTGAGCTACCATATGATCCAGCAGACCTATTCCTGGACCTATAAACTAAGAAGACAGAATTGGAAGGAGACAGGCACGCAAATCGGCATTGCATAGTGTTACAATAGCCAAGATATGGAAGTAACCAAAAAGTCCACCGACAGATGGGTGGACAAAGAAGAACTTCTACCTGTACAGATGGAATATGAGCTAGTGAAAAAATGAAACAATGCCATTTGCAGCACTATAGATGAGTCTAGAAGTAATCACGCAACTTGGAGTAAGTGAGAAAGCGAAAGACACATATCCTATCATATCACATATAGGGGTTACCTAAAAAATGATACAGACAAAGATATTTCCACAGAGAAACACTATCACAGAATCAATAAAAAAACTTATATTTCACCAAATAGTAAGGTGTGAGGATTGGATACATTACCATATTGAGGTTAACAGAGAGATACAAACACACGTGAAATATATAATCACCAAAGACCTACGCAATACCAAGAGAAGACTACTCAACATTGTGTCATAACCTACATGGGAAAAGGATCCGAAGAAGAATATTTATATGTATATGTGTGAAAGAACCACATCTTGCACACCTAGAACAAACAAAACATTGTAATCAAGTTTGCTGTGATAAAAAATAAAAATTAAGTTAAAAATACCAACAAGAAGTAATGAGACATAAACTTAAAGGGCTTTTTCCTCGCACATTCCATTCTAATTTACAACCTAGAACACCACTTCCAGTAAGGCTCTGTTGCCCTATTAACCAGATTTGGTAAAGGAGAAATTCTGCCGCCTTGTGGCCAATTCCCGCAAGAGCAGCTTTTAACCCACAGCTAATGGTCACTTGCCATTCAAAATGACTCAAGGCTGTAAAGGACACCTGCCCTCAAAATTGTGCTGAGGTAGGGAATGGATAAAGAAAATTCAAAACAGGCAGAATTTTCAAGAAGTTACTATGAAGAGGCAAGTTTTACTCACTCTCTTTTTAAAGAAAGGAAAATGGATAAAAGCTCAGCCTCAGGAAGTATTAGACTCATGCAATCGAATCTACAAAAAGTTTTCAACTCACACCAGTCGACTGACCATTGGAAAAAAGTCTACAAACAATAAATGCAGAAGAGGTTTTAGAGAACTGTGTACCCTCTAGCTGCTGGTGAGATGTAAAAGGGTTAAACGCTAATAATGAGAACAGAAAGGAGCTGCGTTTAAAAGGAAAAATTGAGGTACCATTCAATCCAGCAGGCGCACCAATGGGCCTCTCACCTGAGAAGACCAGAATGAAGAAGACCCGGGCTGCAAAAGCTGCACTTCAGCCTTATTCACAATAGACAAGACAGTGAAGCAACCAAAATGTCCATCAACAGATGAAAGGATAAAGAAGAAGTGGTCCATGTACACAATGAATACTAGCCATGGAAAACAATGAAACACTGCTCTTTGAGGCACCATAGATGATCTTGGAGATAATCACAGAACATGAGGTAAGTCGGAAAGCAAAAGTCCTATACCCTATGATATCACTTATAGGCGTTATCTAATAACTGACACAAATGAACATATTTCCACAGAGAAAGTCAATCACAGACTTATTAAAAAAAAACTATGCTTATCTAAAAGGAAAGGTGGGGGGAATGGATAAATGAAGATTAGCGTTACCATATGTATACAAATACATATTATATACATATATCAAAAAGACAGACCATATAGCAAAGAAGGTTTACGGAACACTCTGTAATAATTTACACGGGAAGAGAATCTCTACATAAATAGGCATATAGGATATGTAGATGAACCAGAGTGTGTACACCTTGGACAAGCAACATTCTAACCATTACCCCAATTGAAAAAATTAAAACAACGAACTAGGAGTAATGAGACATAAACTTATGGGGGGTTTTCCTGGCACATTCCATTCAAATTTACAACCTAGGCAAACGACTTCCAGAACGGCTCTGCTGCCCTAGTACCCAGATTTGGGAATGGAGAAATGCTGCATCCTTGTGGCCGTTTCCCACAACAGCAGCTTTAAAGCAACTTCAAAAGGTCACTAAATATTCACCAATTGTAGTTCTGTAAATGACACCTGCCCTCCAAAAAATACTGAGGTCGAAAATCGACCAAAAAATTCTAGAGTGCAACCTTTCAAAAAGAATATTTGAAGAGGTATATTATACTAACACTTTTTTTCTTTTTTCTTTTAACAGAAAAGATAACGCCGTGGAGAAATGATAAATTGTAGGAATTTTTACAGACATGTAAACCCAAATTAAAAAAACCTGTCAGCTCACACCAGTCAGAATGGCCATCAACAAAAATGCTGCAAACAATAAATGCTGACGTGATTGTGGAGAAATGCGTACCATCGATTCTAAGGGGGACGTGGTAAGAGCCACTAATGAAAGAAAAATTGAGGTGCCTTGAAAAGGTAAACGTTGAGCTACCATACCAGTCAATCAATCATACCCACTGCTGGTTCTATCACCTGAGAAAATGAAACTCAAAAATCACAGGCTGGCAATCCTGCACTCCAGCAATATTTACCATAGGCAACACTTGGAAGCAACGAAAATGTCCATCAACAGAGGAATGCACCAAGAAGAAGTGGTCCACGTACACAATGGAATATTACTCTAATAATAAATATAAATTAAATTTAAAAACAAACCAAAGCAAGGAGACATCAACATTTGTGGGTTTATCCGGGCACATTGCACTCTAATGTATAACCGAAGAACACCACTGGCCGGTAGGTCTGTTTCCCTAGTACCAGCAAGGGGAACGTAGAAAGGCTGCCGCTCTTCGGCCGATACCTGCAAAAGCAGGTTTAAAGCCTGAGCTAATGGTCACTTCATATGAACAAGTACTGCAGGGCTGTAAATGAAACCTTCCCTCAAAATGTCTTGAGGGAGATAATGGCCAAAATATTTCAAATGGTGACACATACTTTAAGAAAACACTTTGAAGAAATAAGCTCTAATCACAGCTGGAAAAATAAAAGGGACATGTCTTAAAGCTCAATTTCTACGCATTATGAGAGACATGCAAATTCAACCACAAAGAGGTATCAGCTCACACCACTCAGAATAACCATCAGCAAAAACTACAAAGAATAAATGCTGAAGGTGCTGGGAAGAAATACATACCCTCCACTTTAAGTGGGACGTAACCTGGAAAGAGCCAGTAAGGAGAACAGAATAGAGGTGCCTTTAAAAGGTAAACATTGAGCTACCATATGATCCAGCAGACCTATTCCTGGACCTATAAACTAAGAAGACAGAATTGGAAGGAGACAGGCACGCAAATCGGCATTGCATAGTGTTACAATAGCCAAGATATGGAAGTAACCAAAAAGTCCACCGACAGATGGGTGGACAAAGAAGAACTTCTACCTGTACAGATGGAATATGAGCTAGTGAAAAAATGAAACAATGCCATTTGCAGCACTATAGATGAGTCTAGAAGTAATCACGCAACTTGGAGTAAGTGAGAAAGCGAAAGACACATATCCTATCATATCACATATAGGGGTTACCTAAAAAATGATACAGACAAAGATATTTCCACAGAGAAACACTATCACAGAATCAATAAAAAAACTTATATTTCACCAAATAGTAAGGTGTGAGGATTGGATACATTACCATATTGAGGTTAACAGAGAGATACAAACACACGTGAAATATATAATCACCAAAGACCTACGCAATACCAAGAGAAGACTACTCAACATTGTGTCATAACCTACATGGGAAAAGGATCCGAAGAAGAATATTTATATGTATATGTGTGAAAGAACCACATCTTGCACACCTAGAACAAACAAAACATTGTAATCAAGTTTGCTGTGATAAAAAATAAAAATTAAGTTAAAAATACCAACAAGAAGTAATGAGACATAAACTTAAAGGGCTTTTTCCTCGCACATTCCATTCTAATTTACAACCTAGAACACCACTTCCAGTAAGGCTCTGTTGCCCTATTAACCAGATTTGGTAAAGGAGAAATTCTGCCGCCTTGTGGCCAATTCCCGCAAGAGCAGCTTTTAACCCACAGCTAATGGTCACTTGCCATTCAAAATGACTCAAGGCTGTAAAGGACACCTGCCCTCAAAATTGTGCTGAGGTAGGGAATGGATAAAGAAAATTCAAAACAGGCAGAATTTTCAAGAAGTTACTATGAAGAGGCAAGTTTTACTCACTCTCTTTTTAAAGAAAGGAAAATGGATAAAAGCTCAGCCTCAGGAAGTATTAGACTCATGCAATCGAATCTACAAAAAGTTTTCAACTCACACCAGTCGACTGACCATTGGAAAAAAGTCTACAAACAATAAATGCAGAAGAGGTTTTAGAGAACTGTGTACCCTCTAGCTGCTGGTGAGATGTAAAAGGGTTAAACGCTAATAATGAGAACAGAAAGGAGCTGCGTTTAAAAGGAAAAATTGAGGTACCATTCAATCCAGCAGGCGCACCAATGGGCCTCTCACCTGAGAAGACCAGAATGAAGAAGACCCGGGCTGCAAAAGCTGCACTTCAGCCTTATTCACAATAGACAAGACAGTGAAGCAACCAAAATGTCCATCAACAGATGAAAGGATAAAGAAGAAGTGGTCCATGTACACAATGAATACTAGCCATGGAAAACAATGAAACACTGCTCTTTGAGGCACCATAGATGATCTTGGAGATAATCACAGAACATGAGGTAAGTCGGAAAGCAAAAGTCCTATACCCTATGATATCACTTATAGGCGTTATCTAATAACTGACACAAATGAACATATTTCCACAGAGAAAGTCAATCACAGACTTATTAAAAAAAAACTATGCTTATCTAAAAGGAAAGGTGGGGGGAATGGATAAATGAAGATTAGCGTTACCATATGTATACAAATACATATTATATACATATATCAAAAAGACAGACCATATAGCAAAGAAGGTTTACGGAACACTCTGTAATAATTTACACGGGAAGAGAATCTCTACATAAATAGGCATATAGGATATGTAGATGAACCAGAGTGTGTACACCTTGGACAAGCAACATTCTAACCATTACCCCAATTGAAAAAATTAAAACAACGAACTAGGAGTAATGAGACATAAACTTATGGGGGGTTTTCCTGGCACATTCCATTCAAATTTACAACCTAGGCAAACGACTTCCAGAACGGCTCTGCTGCCCTAGTACCCAGATTTGGGAATGGAGAAATGCTGCATCCTTGTGGCCGTTTCCCACAACAGCAGCTTTAAAGCAACTTCAAAAGGTCACTAAATATTCACCAATTGTAGTTCTGTAAATGACACCTGCCCTCCAAAAAATACTGAGGTCGAAAATTGACCAAAAATTCTAGAGTGCAACCTTTCAAAAAGAATATTTGAAGAGGTATATTATACTAACACTTTTTTTCTTTTTTCTTTTAACAGAAAAGATAACGCCGTGGAGAAATGATAAATTGTAGGAATTTTTACAGACATGTAAACCCAAATTAAAAAAACCTGTCAGCTCACACCAGTCAGAATGGCCATCAACAAAAATGCTGCAAACAATAAATGCTGACGTGATTGTGGAGAAATGCGTACCATCGATTCTAAGGGGGACGTGGTAAGAGCCACTAATGAAAGAAAAATTGAGGTGCCTTGAAAAGGTAAACGTTGAGCTACCATACCAGTCAATCAATCATACCCACTGCTGGTTCTATCACCTGAGAAAATGAAACTCAAAAATCACAGGCTGGCAATCCTGCACTCCAGCAATATTTACCATAGGCAACACTTGGAAGCAACGAAAATGTCCATCAACAGAGGAATGCACCAAGAAGAAGTGGTCCACGTACACAATGGAATATTACTCTAATAATAAATATAAATTAAATTTAAAAACAAACCAAAGCAAGGAGACATCAACATTTGTGGGTTTATCCGGGCACATTGCACTCTAATGTATAACCGAAGAACACCACTGGCCGGTAGGTCTGTTTCCCTAGTACCAGCAAGGGGAACGTAGAAAGGCTGCCGCTCTTCGGCCGATACCTGCAAAACCAGGTTTAAAGCCTGAGCTAATGGTCACTTCATATGAACAAGTACTGCAGGGCTGTAAATGAAACCTTCCCTCAAAATGTCTTGAGGGAGATAATGGCCAAAATATTTCAAATGGTGACACATACTTTAAGAAAACACTTTGAAGAAATAAGCTCTAATCACAGCTGGAAAAATAAAAGGGACATGTCTTAAAGCTCAATTTCTACGCATTATGAGAGACATGCAAATTCAACCACAAAGAGGTATCAGCTCACACCACTCAGAATAACCATCAGCAAAAACTACAAAGAATAAATGCTGAAGGTGCTGGGAAGAAATACATACCCTCCACTTTAAGTGGGACGTAACCTGGAAAGAGCCAGTAAGGAGAACAGAATAGAGGTGCCTTTAAAAGGTAAACATTGAGCTACCATATGATCCAGCAGACCTATTCCTGGACCTATAAACTAAGAAGACAGAATTGGAAGGAGACAGGCACGCAAATCGGCATTGCATAGTGTTACAATAGCCAAGATATGGAAGTAACCAAAAAGTCCACCGACAGATGGGTGGACAAAGAAGAACTTCTACCTGTACAGATGGAATATGAGCTAGTGAAAAAATGAAACAATGCCATTTGCAGCACTATAGATGAGTCTAGAAGTAATCACGCAACTTGGAGTAAGTGAGAAAGCGAAAGACACATATCCTATCATATCACATATAGGGGTTACCTAAAAAATGATACAAACAAAGATATTTCCACAGAGAAACACTATCACAGAATCAATAAAAAAACTTATATTTCACCAAATAGTAAGGTGTGAGGATTGGATACATTACCATATTGAGGTTAACAGAGAGATACAAACACACGTGAAATATATAATCACCAAAGACCTACGCAATACCAAGAGAAGACTACTCAACATTGTGTCATAACCTACATGGGAAAAGGATCCGAAGAAGAATATTTATATGTATATGTGTGAAAGAACCACACCTTGCACACCTAGAAAAACAAAACATTGTAATCAAGTTTGCTGTGATAAAAAATAAAAATTAAGTTAAAAATACCAACAATAAGTAATGAGACATAAACTTAAAGGGCTTTTTCCTCGCACATTCCATTCTAATTTACAACCTAGAACACCACTTCCAGTAAGGCTCTGTTGCCCTATTAACCAGATTTGGTAAAGGAGAAATTCTGCCGCCTTGTGGCCAATTCCCGCAAGAGCAGCTTTTAACCCACAGATAATGGTCACTTGCCATTCAAAATGACTCAAGGCTGTAAAGGACACCTGCCCTCAAAATTGTGCTGAGGTAGGGAATGGATAAAGAAAATTCAAAACAGGCAGAATTTTCAAGAAGTTACTATGAAGAGGCAAGTTTTACTCACTCTCTTTTTAAAGAAAGGAAAATGGATAAAAGCTCAGCCTCAGGAAGTATTAGACTCATGCAATCGAATCTACAAAAAGTTTTCAACTCACACCAGTCGACTGACCATTGGAAAAAAGTCTACAAACAATAAATGCAGAAGAGGTTTTAGAGAACTGTGTACCCTCTAGCTGCTGGTGAGATGTAAAAGGGTTAAACGCTAATAATGAGAACAGAAAGGAGCTGCGTTTAAAAGGAAAAATTGAGGTACCATTCAATCCAGCAGGCGCACCAATGGGCCTCTCACCTGAGAAGACCAGAATGAAGAAGACCCGGGCTGCAAAAGCTGCACTTCAGCCTTATTCACAATAGACAAGACAGTGAAGCAACCAAAATGTCCATCAACAGATGAAAGGATAAAGAAGAAGTGGTCCATGTACACAATGAATACTAGCCATGGAAAACAATGAAACACTGCTCTTTGAGGCACCATAGATGATCTTGGAGATAATCACAGAAAATGAGGTAAGTCGGAAAGCAAAAGTCCTATACCCTATGATATCACTTATAGGCGTTATCTAATAACTGACACAAATGAACATATTTCCACAGAGAAAGTCAATCACAGACTTATTAAAAAAAAACTATGCTTATCTAAAAGGAAAGGTGGGGGGAATGGATAAATGAAGATTAGCGTTACCATATGTATACAAATACATATTATATACATATATCAAAAAGACAGACCATATAGCAAAGAAGGTTTACGGAACACTCTGTAATAATTTACACGGGAAGAGAATCTCTACATAAATAGGCATATAGGATATGTAGATGAACCAGAGTGTGTACACCTTGGACAAGCAACATTCTAACCATTACCCCAATTGAAAAAATTAAAACAACGAACTAGGAGTAATGAGACATAAACTTATGGGGGGTTTTCCTGGCACATTCCATTCAAATTTACAACCTAGGCAAACGACTTCCAGAACGGCTCTGCTGCCCTAGTACCCAGATTTGGGAATGGAGAAATGCTGCATCCTTGTGGCCGTTTCCCACAACAGCAGCTTTAAAGCAACTTCAAAAGGTCACTAAATATTCACCAATTGTAGTTCTGTAAATGACACCTGCCCTCCAAAAAATACTGAGGTCGAAAATCGACCAAAAAATTCTAGAGTGCAACCTTTCAAAAAGAATATTTGAAGAGGTATATTATACTAACACTTTTTTTCTTTTTTCTTTTAACAGAAAAGATAACGCCGTGGAGAAATGATAAATTGTAGGAATTTTTACAGACATGTAAACCCAAATTAAAAAAACCTGTCAGCTCACACCAGTCAGAATGGCCATCAACAAAAATGCTGCAAACAATAAATGCTGACGTGATTGTGGAGAAATGCGTACCATCGATTCTAAGGGGGACGTGGTAAGAGCCACTAATGAAAGAAAAATTGAGGTGCCTTGAAAAGGTAAACGTTGAGCTACCATACCAGTCAATCAATCATACCCACTGCTGGTTCTATCACCTGAGAAAATGAAACTCAAAAATCACAGGCTGGCAATCCTGCACTCCAGCAATATTTACCATAGGCAACACTTGGAAGCAACGAAAATGTCCATCAACAGAGGAATGCACCAAGAAGAAGTGGTCCACGTACACAATGGAATATTACTCTAATAATAAATATAAATTAAATTTAAAAACAAACCAAAGCAAGGAGACATCAACATTTGTGGGTTTATCCGGGCACATTGCACTCTAATGTATAACCGAAGAACACCACTGGCCGGTAGGACTGTTTCCCTAGTACCAGCAAGGGGAACGTAGAAAGGCTGCCGCTCTTCGGCCGATACCTGCAAAAGCAGGTTTAAAGCCTGAGCTAATGGTCACTTCATATGAACAAGTACTGCAGGGCTGTAAATGAAACCTTCCCTCAAAATGTCTTGAGGGAGATAATGGCCAAAATATTTCAAATGGTGACACATACTTTAAGAAAACACTTTGAAGAAATAAGCTCTAATCACAGCTGGAAAAATAAAAGGGACATGTCTTAAAGCTCAATTTCTACGCATTATGAGAGACATGCAAATTCAACCACAAAGAGGTATCAGCTCACACCACTCAGAATAACCATCAGCAAAAACTACAAAGAATAAATGCTGAAGGTGCTGGGAAGAAATACATACCCTCCACTTTAAGTGGGACGTAACCTGGAAAGAGCCAGTAAGGAGAACAGAATAGAGGTGCCTTTAAAAGGTAAACATTGAGCTACCATATGATCCAGCAGACCTATTCCTGGACCTATAAACTAAGAAGACAGAATTGGAAGGAGACAGGCACGCAAATCGGCATTGCATAGTGTTACAATAGCCAAGATATGGAAGTAACCAAAAAGTCCACCGACAGATGGGTGGACAAAGAAGAACTTCTACCTGTAGAGATGGAATATGAGCTAGTGAAAAAATGAAACAATGCCATTTGCAGCACTATAGATGAGTCTAGAAGTAATCACGCAACTTGGAGTAAGTGAGAAAGCGAAAGACACATATCCTATCATATCACATATAGGGGTTACCTAAAAAATGATACAAACAAAGATATTTCCACAGAGAAACACTATCACAGAATCAATAAAAAAACTTATATTTCACCAAATAGTAAGGTGTGAGGATTGGATACATTACCATATTGAGGTTAACAGAGAGATACAAACACACGTGAAATATATAATCACCAAAGACCTACGCAATACCAAGAGAAGACTACTCAACATTGTGTCATAACCTACATGGGAAAAGGATCCGAAGAAGAATATTTATATGTATATGTGTGAAAGAACCACATCTTGCACACCTAGAACAAACAAAACATTGTAATCAAGTTTGCTGTGATAAAAAATAAAAATTAAGTTAAAAATACCAACAAGAAGTAATGAGACATAAACTTAAAGGGCTTTTTCCTCGCACATTCCATTCTAATTTACAACCTAGAACACCACTTCCAGTAAGGCTCTGTTGCCCTATTAACCAGATTTGGTAAAGGAGAAATTCTGCCGCCTTGTGGCCAATTCCCGCAAGAGCAGCTTTTAACCCACAGCTAATGGTCACTTGCCATTCAAAATGACTCAAGGCTGTAAAGGACACCTGCCCTCAAAATTGTGCTGAGGTAGGGAATGGATAAAGAAAATTCAAAACAGGCAGAATTTTCAAGAAGTTACTATGAAGAGGCAAGTTTTACTCACTCTCTTTTTAAAGAAAGGAAAATGGATAAAAGCTCAGCCTCAGGAAGTATTAGACTCATGCAATCGAATCTACAAAAAGTTTTCAACTCACACCAGTCGACTGACCATTGGAAAAAAGTCTACAAACAATAAATGCAGAAGAGGTTTTAGAGAACTGTGTACCCTCTAGCTGCTGGTGAGATGTAAAAGGGTTAAACGCTAATAATGAGAACAGAAAGGAGCTGCGTTTAAAAGGAAAAATTGAGGTACCATTCAATCCAGCAGGCGCACCAATGGGCCTCTCACCTGAGAAGACCAGAATGAAGAAGACCCGGGCTGCAAAAGCTGCACTTCAGCCTTATTCACAATAGACAAGACAGTGAAGCAACCAAAATGTCCATCAACAGATGAAAGGATAAAGAAGAAGTGGTCCATGTACACAATGAATACTAGCCATGGAAAACAATGAAACACTGCTCTTTGAGGCACCATAGATGATCTTGGAGATAATCACAGAACATGAGGTAAGTCGGAAAGCAAAAGTCCTATATCCTATGATATCACTTATAGGCGTTATCTAATAACTGACACAAATGAACATATTTCCACAGAGAAAGTCAATCACAGACTTATAAAAAAAAAACTATGCTTATATAAAAGGAAAGGTGGGGGGAATGGATAAATGAAGATTAGCGTTACCATATGTATACAAATACATATTATATACATATATCAAAAAGACAGACCATATAGCAAAGAAGGTTTACGGAACACTCTGTAATAATTTACATGGGAAGAGAATCTCTACATAAATAGGCATATAGGATATGTAGATGTAACAGAGTGTGTACACCTTGGAAAAGCAACATTCTAACCATTACCCCAATTGAAAAAATTAAAACAACGAACTAGGAGTAATGAGACATAAACTTATGGGGGGTTTTCCTGGCACATTCCATTCAAATTTACAACCTAGGCAAACGACTTCCAGAACGGCTCTGCTGCCCTAGTACCCAGATTTGGGAATGGAGAAATGCTGCATCCTTGTGGCCGTTTCCCACAACAGCAGCTTTAAAGCAACTTCAAAAGGTCACTAAATATTCACCAATTGTAGTTCTGTAAATGACACCTGCCCTCCAAAAAATACTGAGGTCGAAAATCGACCAAAAAATTCTAGAGTGCAACCTTTCAAAAAGAATATTTGAAGAGGTATATTATACTAACACTTTTTTTCTTTTTTCTTTTAACAGAAAAGATAACGCCGTGGAGAAATGATAAATTGTAGGAATTTTTACAGACATGTAAACCCAAATTACAAAAACCTGTCAGCTCACACCAGTCAGAATAACCATCAGCAAAAACTACAAAGAATAAATGCTGAAGGTGCTGGGAAGAAATACATACCCTCCACTTTAAGTGGGACGTAACCTGGAAAGAGCCAGTAAGGAGAACAGAATAGAGGTGCCTTTAAAAGGTAAACATTGAGCTACCATATGATCCAGCAGACCTATTCCTGGACCTATAAACTAAGAAGACAGAATTGGAAGGAGACAGGCACGCAAATCGGCATTGCATAGTGTTACAATAGCCAAGATATGGAAGTAACCAAAAAGTCCACCGACAGATGGGTGGACAAAGAAGAACTTCTACCTGTACAGATGGAATATGAGCTAGTGAAAAAATGAAACAATGCCATTTGCAGCACTATAGATGAGTCTAGAAGTAATCACGCAACTTGGAGTAAGTGAGAAAGCGAAAGACACATATCCTATCATATCACATATAGGGGTTACCTAAAAAATGATACAAACAAAGATATTTCCACAGAGAAACACTATCACAGAATCAATAAAAAAACTTATATTTCACCAAATAGTAAGGTGTGAGGATTGGATACATTACCATATTGAGGTTAACAGAGAGATACAAACACACGTGAAATATATAATCACCAAAGACCTACGCAATACCAAGAGAAGACTACTCAACATTGTGTCATAACCTACATGGGAAAAGGATCCGAAGAAGAATATTTATATGTATATGTGTGAAAGAACCACATCTTGCACACCTAGAACAAACAAAACATTGTAATCAAGTTTGCTGTGATAAAAAATAAAAATTAAGTTAAAAATACCAACAAGAAGTAATGAGACATAAACTTAAAGGGCTTTTTCCTCGCACATTCCATTCTAATTTACAACCTAGAACACCACTTCCAGTAAGGCTCTGTTGCCCTATTAACCAGATTTGGTAAAGGAGAAATTCTGCCGCCTTGTGGCCAATTCCCGCAAGAGCAGCTTTTAACCCACAGCTAATGGTCACTTGCCATTCAAAATGACTCAAGGCTGTAAAGGACACCTGCCCTCAAAATTGTGCTGAGGTAGGGAATGGATAAAGAAAATTCAAAACAGGCAGAATTTTCAAGAAGTTACTATGAAGAGGCAAGTTTTACTCACTCTCTTTTTAAAGAAAGGAAAATGGATAAAAGCTCAGCCTCAGGAAGTATTAGACTCATGCAATCGAATCTACAAAAAGTTTTCAACTCACACCAGTCGACTGACCATTGGAAAAAAGTCTACAAACAATAAATGCAGAAGAGGTTTTAGAGAACTGTGTACCCTCTAGCTGCTGGTGAGATGTAAAAGGGTTAAACGCTAATAATGAGAACAGAAAGGAGCTGCGTTTAAAAGGAAAAATTGAGGTACCATTCAATCCAGCAGGCGCACCAATGGGCCTCTCACCTGAGAAGACCAGAATGAAGAAGACCCGGGCTGCAAAAGCTGCACTTCAGCCTTATTCACAATAGACAAGACAGTGAAGCAACCAAAATGTCCATCAACAGATGAAAGGATAAAGAAGAAGTGGTCCATGTACACAATGAATACTAGCCATGGAAAACAATGAAACACTGCTCTTTGAGGCACCATAGATGATCTTGGAGATAATCACAGAACATGAGGTAAGTCGGAAAGCAAAAGTCCTATATCCTATGATATCACTTATAGGCGTTATCTAATAACTGACACAAATGAACATATTTCCACAGAGAAAGTCAATCACAGACTTATAAAAAAAAAACTATGCTTATATAAAAGGAAAGGTGGGGGGAATGGATAAATGAAGATTAGCGTTACCATATGTATACAAATACATATTATATACATATATCAAAAAGACAGACCATATAGCAAAGAAGGTTTACGGAACACTCTGTAATAATTTACATGGGAAGAGAATCTCTACATAAATAGGCATATAGGATATGTAGATGTAACAGAGTGTGTACACCTTGGACAAGCAACATTCTAACCATTACCCCAATTGAAAAAATTAAAACAACGAACTAGGAGTAATGAGACATAAACTTATGGGGGGTTTTCCTGGCACATTCCATTCAAATTTACAACCTAGGCAAACGACTTCCAGAACGGCTCTGCTGCCCTAGTACCCAGATTTGAGAATGGAGAAATGCTGCATCCTTGTGGCCGTTTCCCACACAGCAGCTTTAAAGCAACTTCAAAAGGTCACTAAATATTCACCAATTGTAGTTCTGTAAATGACACCTGCCCTCCAAAAAATACTGAGGTCGAAAATCGACCAAAAAATTCTAGAGTGCAACCTTTCAAAAAGAATATTTGAAGAGGTATATTATACTAACACTTTTTTTCTTTTTTCTTTTAACAGAAAAGATAACGCCGTGGAGAAATGATAAATTGTAGGAATTTTTACAGACATGTAAACCCAAATTACAAAAACCTGTCAGCTCACACCAGTCAGAATGGCCATCAACAAAAATGCTGCAAACAATAAATGCTGACGTGATTGTGGAGAAATGCGTACCATCGATTCTAAGGGGGACGTGGTAAGAGCCACTAATGAAAGAAAAATTGAGGTGCCTTGAAAAGGTAAACGTTGAGCTACCATACCAGTCAATCAATCATACCCACTGCTGGGTCTATCACCTGAGAAAATGAAACTCAAAAATCACAGGCTGGCAATCCTGCACTCCAGCATTATTTACCATAGGCAACACTTGGAAGCAACGAAAATGTCCATCAACAGAGGAATGCACCAAGAAGAAGTGGTCCATGTACACAATGGAATATTAGCCATGGAAAACATTGAAGCACTGCTCTTTGAGGCACCATACATGAGCCTGGAGATAATCACAAAACATGAAGTAGGTCGGAAAGCAAAAGACCTATATCCTATTTTATCACTTATGGCATTATCTAATAACTGACACAGATGAACATATTTCCAAAGAGAAAGACACTCACAGGCTTAGAAAACAAACTATGCTCATCTAAAAGGAAAGGAGGGGGGAAATTGAGAAATGAAGATTAGTGTTACTATACATATACAAATACATATTATATACATGTATCAAAAAGACCGAACGTATAACAAGGGAGGTCGACGGAACACTCTAATATTTTACATGGGAAGAGGATCTGTACATAAGTAGACATACATAATGTACAAATGAACCAGATTGTGTACACCTAGGACAAACAATATTCTAAACTTTACCCAGATTAAAAAAAATTTTAAAAACCAAGAAGAAGTAATGAGACAAAAACATATGGGGATTTCTCCTGGCAAATTCCATTCTAATTTACAACCTTGGACAATGACTTCCAGAAAGGCTCTGCTGCCCTAGTACCCAGATTGGGGAATGGAGAAATGCTACCTGCTTGTGGCCGTTTCCCACAACAGCAGCTTTGAACCCACTGCAAAAGGTCACTAAATTTTCGCCAACTTGCAGTTCTGTAAATGGCACCTGCCCTCCAGAAAATTTCTGGGGTCAAAAATCGACCAAAAACTTCAGTTGAGGGCAACCTTCGAAGAAGAGAATTTCAAGAGCTATATTGTACTCACGGTTTTTTCTTTTAAGAGAAAACAAAAAGGCATAGGAAAATGATGAATTTTAAAAATTTTAATGACATGCATACCCATATTACAAAAACCTACCAGCTCACAGCAGTCAGAATGGCCATTAGGAATAATGCTGCAAAAAATAAACGGTGAAGGGTGTGTGGAGAAATGTGAACCCTCGGTTGTAAGGGGGGGCATGTAAAGAGCCACTAATGAAAACACAATGTAGGTGCTTTGAAAAGGGAAACATTGAGCTACCAGTCAATCAATTACAATCACTTCTTGGCCTATCACCTGAGAAAATGAGAATCAAAAAGTCACAGGCTGGCAAACTTGTACGCCAGCAAGATTTACCATAGAGAGCACTTGGAAGCAATGAAAATGTCCATCAACCGAGGAATGCACCAAGAAGAAGTGGTCCACGTACACAATGGAATATTACTCTAATAATAAATATAAATTAAATTTAAAAACAAACAAAAGCAAGGAGACATCAACATTTGTGGGTTTATCCGGGCACATTGCACTCTAATGTATAACCGAAGAACACCACTGGCCGGTAGGTCTGTTTCCCTAGTACCAGCAAGGGGAAAGTAGAAAGGCTGCCACTCTTCGGCCGATACCTGCAGAAGTAGGTTTAAAGCCTGAGCTAATGGTCACTTCATATGAACAAGTACTGCAGGGCTGTAAATGAAACCTGCCCTAAAATGTCTTGAGGCAGATAATGGCCAAAATATTTCAAATGGTGACACATACTTTAAGAAAACACTTTGAAGAAATAAGCTCTAATCACAGCTGGAAAAATAAAAAGGACATGTCTTAAAGCTCAATTTCTACGCATTATGAGAGACATGCAAATTCAACCACAAAGAGGTATCAGCTCACACCACTCAGAATAACCATCAGCAAAAACTACAAAGAATAAATGCTGAAGGTGCTGGGAAGAAATACATACCCTCCACTTTAAGTGGGACGTAACCTGGAAAGAGCCAGTAAGGAGAACAGAATAGAGGTGCCTTTAAAAGGTAAACATTGAGCTACCATATGATCCAGCAGACCTATTCCTGGACCTATAAACTAAGAAGACAGAATTGGAAGGAGACAGGCACGCAAATCGGCATTACATAGTGTTACAATAGCCAAGATATGGAAGTAACCAAAAAGTCCACCGACAGATGGGTGGACAAAGAAGAACTTCTACCTGTACAGATGGAATATGAGCTAGTGAAAAAATGAAACAATGCCACTTGCAGCACTATAGATGAGTCTAGAAGTAATTACGCAACTTGGAGTAAGTGAGAAAGCGAAAGACACATATCCTATCATATCACATATAGGGGTTACCTAAAAAATGATACAAACATAGATATTTCCACAGAGAAACACTATCACAGAATCAATAAAAAAACTTATGGTTCACCAAATAGTAAGGTGTGAGGATTGGATACATTACCATATTGAGGTTAACAGAGAGATACAAACACATGTGAAATATATAATCACCAAAGACCTACGCAATACCAAGAGAAGACTACTCAACATTGTGTCATAACCTACATGGGAAAAGGATCCGAAGAAGAATATTTATATGTATATGTGTGAAAGAACCACATCTTGCACACCTAGAACAAACAAAACATTGTAATCAAGTTTGCTGTGATAAAAAATAAAAATTAAGTTAAAAATACCAACAAGAAGTAATGAGACATAAACTTAAAGGGCTTTTTCCTCGCACATTCCATTCTAATTTACAACCTAGAACACCACTTCCAGTAAGGCTCTGTTGCCCTATTAACAAGATTTGGTAAAGGAGAAATTCTGCCGCCTTGTGGCCAATTCCCGCAAGAGCAGCTTTTAACCCACAGCTAATGGTCACTTGCCATTCAAAATGACTCAAGGCTGTAAAGGACACCTGCCCTCAAAATTGTGCTGAGGTAGGGAATGGATAAAGAAAATTCAAAACAGGCAGAATTTTCAAGAAGTTACTATGAAGAGGCAAGTTTTACTCACTCTCTTTTTAAAGAAAGGAAAATGGATAAAAGCTCAGCCTCAGGAAGTATTAGACTCATGCAATCGAATCTACAAAAAGTTTTCAACTCACACCAGTCGACTGACCATTGGAAAAAAGTCTACAAACAATAAATGCAGAAGAGGTTTTAGAGAACTGTGTACCCTCTAGCTGCTGGTGAGATGTAAAAGGGTTAAACGCTAATAATGAGAACAGAAAGGAGCTGCGTTTAAAAGGAAAAATTGAGGTACCATTCAATCCAGCAGGCGCACCAATGGGCCTCTCACCTGAGAAGACCAGAATGAAGAAGACCCGGGCTGCAAAAGCTGCACTTCAGCCTTATTCACAATAGACAAGACAGTGAAGCAACCAAAATGTCCATCAACAGATGAAAGGATAAAGAAGAAGTGGTCCATGTACACAATGAATACTAGCCATGGAAAACAATGAAACACTGCTCTTTGAGGCACCATAGATGATCTTGGAGATAATCACAGAACATGAGGTAAGTCGGAAAGCAAAAGTCCTATATCCTATGATATCACTTATAGGCGTTATCTAATAACTGACACAAATGAACATATTTCCACAGAGAAAGTCAATCACAGACTTATTAAAAAAAACTATGCTTATCTAAAAGGAAAGGTGGGGGGAATGGATAAATGAAGATTAGCGTTACCATATGTATACAAACACATATTATAAACATATATCAAAAAGACAGACCATATAGCAAAGAAGGTTTACGGAACACTCTGTAATAATTTACACGGGAAGAGAATCTCTACATTAACAGGCATATAGGATATGTAGATGAACCAGAGTGTGTACACCTTGGACAAGCAACATTCTAACCATTACCCCAATTGAAAAAATTAAAACAACGAACTAGGAGTAATGAGACATAAACTTATGGGGTGTTTTCCTGGCACATTCCATTCAAATTTACAACCTCGGCAAACGACTTCCAGAACGGCTCTGCTGCCCTAGTATCCAGATTTGGGAATGGAGAAATGCTGCATCCTTGTGGCCGTTTCCCACAACAGCAGCTTTAAAGCAACTTCAAAAGGTCACTAAATATTCACCAATTGCAGTTCTGTAAATGACACCTGCCCTCCAAAAAATACTGAGGTCGAAAATCGACCAAAAAATTCTAGAGTGCAACCTTTCAAAAAGAATATTTGAAGAGGTATATTATACTAACACTTTTTTTCTTTTTTCTTTTAACAGAAAATATAAAGCCGTGGAGAAATGATGAATTGTAGGAATTTTTACAGACATGTAAACCCAAATTACAAAAACCTGTCATTTCACACCAGTCAGAATGGCCATCAACAAAAATGCTGCAAACAATAAATGCTGACGTGATTGTGGAGAAATGCGTACCATCGATTCTAAGGGGGACGTTGTAAGAGCCACTAATGAAAGAAAAATTGAGGTGCCTTGAAAAGGTAAACGTTGAGCTACCATACCAGTCAATCAATCATACCCACTGCTGGGTCTATCACCTGAGAAAATGAAACTCAAAAATCACAGGCTGGCAATCCTGCACTCCAGCAATATTTACCATAGGCAATACTTGGAAGCAACGAAAATGTCCATCAACAGAGGAATGCACCAAGAAGAAGTGGTCCATGTACACAATGGAATATTAGCCATGGAAAACATTGAAGCACTGCTCTTTGAGGCACCATACATGAGCCTGGAGATAATCACAAAACATGAAGTAGGTCGGAAAGCAAAAGCCCTATATCCTATATTATCACTTATGGCATTATCTAATAACTGACACAGATGAACATATTTCCAAAGAGAAAGACACTCACAGGCTTAGAAAACAAACTATGCTCATCGAAAAGGAAAGGAGGGGGGAAATTGAGAAATGAAGATTAGTGTTACTATACATATACAAATACATATTATATACATGTATCAAAAAGACCGAACATATAACAAGGGAGGTCGACGGAACACTGTAATATTTTACATGGGAAGAGGATCTGTACATTAGTAGACATACATAATGTACAAATGAACCAGATTGTGTACACCTAGGACAAACAATATTCTAAACTTTACCCAGATTAAAAAAAATTTAAAAACCAAGAAGAAGTAATGAGACAAAAACATATGGGGATTTCTCCTGGCAAATTCCATTCGAATTTACAACCTTGGACAATGACTTCCAGAAAGGCTCTGCTGCCCTAGTACCCAGATTGGGGAATGGAGAAATGCTACCTCCTTGTGGCCGTTTCCCACAACAGCAGCTTTGAACCCACTGCAAAAGGTCACTAAATTTTCGCCAACTTGCAGTTCTGTAAATGGCACCTGCCCTCCAGAAAATTTCTGGGGTCAAAAATCGACCAAAAACTTCAGTTGAGGGCAACCTTCGAAGAAGAGAATTTCAAGAGCTATATTGTACTCACGGTTTTTTCTTTTAAGAGAAAACAAAAAGGCATAGGAAAATGATGAATTTTAAAAATTTTAATGATATGCATACCCATATTACAAAAACCTATCAGCTCACAGCAGTCAGAATGGCCATTAGGAATAATGCTGCAAAAAATAAACGGTGAAGGGAGTGTGGAGAAATTGAACCCTCGGTTGTAAGGGGGGGCATGTAAAGAGCCACTAATGAAAACACAATGTAGGTGCTTTGAAAAGGGAAACATTGAGCTACCAGTCAATCAATCACAATCACTTCTTGGCCTATCACCTGAGAAAATGAGAATCAAAAAGTCACAGGCTGGCAAACCTGTACGCCAGCAAGATTTACCATAGCCAGCACTTGGAAGCAATGAAAATGTCCATCAACCGAGGAATGCACCAAGAAGAAGTGGTCCACGTACACAATGGAATATTACTCTAATAATAAATATAAATTAAATTTAAAAACAAACCAAAGCAAGGAGACATCAACATTTGTGGGTTTATCCGGGCACATTGCACTCTAATGTGTAACCGAAGAACACCACTGGCCGGTAGGTCTGTTTCCCTAGTACCAGCAAGGGGAACGTAGAAAGGCTGCCGCTGTTCGGCCGATACCTGCAAAAGCAGGTTTAAAGCCTGAGCTAATGGTCACTTCATATGAACAAGTACTGCAGGGCTGTAAATGAAACCTGCCCTCAAAATGTCTTGAGGGAGATAATGGCCAAAATATTTCAAATGGTGACACATACTTTAAGAAAACACTTTGAAGAAATAAGCTCTAATCACAGCTGGAAAAATAAAAAGGACATGTCTTAAAGCTCAATTTCTACGCATTATGAGACACATGCAAATTCAACAACAAAGAGGTATCAGCTCACACCACTCAGAATAACCATCAGCAAAAACTACAAAGAATAAATGCTGAAGGTGCTGGGAAGAAATACATACCCTCCACTTTAAGTGGGACGTAACCTGGAAAGAGCCACTAAGGAGAACAGAATAGAGGTGCCTTTAAAAGGTAAACATTGAGCTACCATATGATCCAGCAGACCTATTCCTGGAGCTATAAACTAAGAAGACAGAATTGGAAGGAGACAGGCACGCAAATCGGCATTGCATAGTGTTACAATAGCCAAGATATGGAAGTAACCAAAAAGTCCACCGACAGATGGCTGGACAAAGAAGAACTTCAACCTGTACAGATGGAATATGAGCTAGTGAAAAAATGAAACAATGCCATTTGCAGCACTATAGATGAGTCTAGAAGTAATCACACAACTTGGAGTAAGTGAGAAAGCGAAAGACACATATCCTATCATATCACATATAGGGGTTACCTAAAAAATGATACAAACAAAGATATTTCCACAGAGAAACACTATCACAGAATCAATAAAAAAACTTATGGTTCACCAAATAGTAAGGTGTGAGGATTGGATACATTACCATATTGAGGTTAACAGAGAGATACAAACACACGTGAAATATATAATCACCAAAGACCTACGCAATACCAAGAGAAGACTACTCAACATTGTGTCATAACCTACATGGGAAAAGGATCCGAAGAAGAATATTTATATGTATATGTGTGAAAGAACCACATCTTGCACACCTAGAACAAACAAAACATTGTAATCAAGTTTGCTGTGATAAAAAATAAAAATTAAGTTAAAAATACCAACAAGAAGTAATGAGACATAAACTTAAAGGGCTTTTTCCTCGCACATTCCATTCTAATTTACAACCTAGAACACCACTTCCAGTAAGGCTCTGTTGCCCTATTAACCAGATTTGGTAAAGGAGAAATTCTGCCGCCTTGTGGCCAATTCCCGCAAGAGCAGATTTTAACCCACAGATAATGGTCACTTGCCATTCAAAATGACTCAAGGCTGTAAAGGACACCTGCCCTCAAAATTGTGCTGAGGTAGGGAATGGATAAAGAAAATTCAAAACAGGCAGAATTTTCAAGAAGTTACTATGAAGAGGCAAGTTTTACTCACTCTCTTTTTAAAGAAAGGAAAATGGATAAAAGCTCAGCCTCAGGAAGTATTAGACTCATGCAATCGAATCTACAAAAAGTTTTCAACTCACACCAGTCGACTGACCATTGGAAAAAAGTCTACAAACAATAAATGCAGAAGAGGTTTTAGAGAACTGTGTACCCTCTAGCTGCTGGTGAGATGTAAAAGGGTTAAACGCTAATAATGAGAACAGAAAGGAGCTGCGTTTAAAAGGAAAAATTGAGGTACCATTCAATCCAGCAGGCGCACCAATGGGCCTCTCACCTGAGAAGACCAGAATGAAGAAGACCCGGGCTGCAAAAGCTGCACTTCAGCCTTATTCACAATAGACAAGACAGTGAAGCAACCAAAATGTCCATCAACAGATGAAAGGATAAAGAAGAAGTGGTCCATGTACACAATGAATACTAGCCATGGAAAACAATGAAACACTGCTCTTTGAGGCACCATAGATGATCTTGGAGATAATCACAGAAAATGAGGTAAGTCGGAAAGCAAAAGTCCTATACCCTATGATATCACTTATAGGCGTTATCTAATAACTGACACAAATGAACATATTTCCACAGAGAAAGTCAATCACAGACTTATTAAAAAAAAACTATGCTTATCTAAAAGGAAAGGTGGGGGGAATGGATAAATGAAGATTAGCGTTACCATATGTATACAAATACATATTATATACATATATCAAAAAGACAGACCATATAGCAAAGAAGGTTTACGGAACACTCTGTAATAATTTACACGGGAAGAGAATCTCTACATAAATAGGCATATAGGATATGTAGATGAACCAGAGTGTGTACACCTTGGACAAGCAACATTCTAACCATTACCCCAATTGAAAAAATTAAAACAACGAACTAGGAGTAATGAGACATAAACTTATGGGGGGTTTTCCTGGCACATTCCATTCAAATTTACAACCTAGGCAAACGACTTCCAGAACGGCTCTGCTGCCCTAGTACCCAGATTTGGGAATGGAGAAATGCTGCATCCTTGTGGCCGTTTCCCACAACAGCAGCTTTAAAGCAACTTCAAAAGGTCACTAAATATTCACCAATTGTAGTTCTGTAAATGACACCTGCCCTCCAAAAAATACTGAGGTCGAAAATCGACCAAAAAATTCTAGAGTGCAACCTTTCAAAAAGAATATTTGAAGAGGTATATTATACTAACACTTTTTTTCTTTTTTCTTTTAACAGAAAAGATAACGCCGTGGAGAAATGATAAATTGTAGGAATTTTTACAGACATGTAAACCCAAATTAAAAAAACCTGTCAGCTCACACCAGTCAGAATGGCCATCAACAAAAATGCTGCAAACAATAAATGCTGACGTGATTGTGGAGAAATGCGTACCATCGATTCTAAGGGGGACGTGGTAAGAGCCACTAATGAAAGAAAAATTGAGGTGCCTTGAAAAGGTAAACGTTGAGCTACCATACCAGTCAATCAATCATACCCACTGCTGGTTCTATCACCTGAGAAAATGAAACTCAAAAATCACAGGCTGGCAATCCTGCACTCCAGCAATATTTACCATAGGCAACACTTGGAAGCAACGAAAATGTCCATCAACAGAGGAATGCACCAAGAAGAAGTGGTCCACGTACACAATGGAATATTACTCTAATAATAAATATAAATTAAATTTAAAAACAAACCAAAGCAAGGAGACATCAACATTTGTGGGTTTATCCGGGCACATTGCACTCTAATGTATAACCGAAGAACACCACTGGCCGGTAGGACTGTTTCCCTAGTACCAGCAAGGGGAACGTAGAAAGGCTGCCGCTCTTCGGCCGATACCTGCAAAAGCAGGTTTAAAGCCTGAGCTAATGGTCACTTCATATGAACAAGTACTGCAGGGCTGTAAATGAAACCTTCCCTCAAAATGTCTTGAGGGAGATAATGGCCAAAATATTTCAAATGGTGACACATACTTTAAGAAAACACTTTGAAGAAATAAGCTCTAATCACAGCTGGAAAAATAAAAGGGACATGTCTTAAAGCTCAATTTCTACGCATTATGAGAGACATGCAAATTCAACCACAAAGAGGTATCAGCTCACACCACTCAGAATAACCATCAGCAAAAACTACAAAGAATAAATGCTGAAGGTGCTGGGAAGAAATACATACCCTCCACTTTAAGTGGGACGTAACCTGGAAAGAGCCAGTAAGGAGAACAGAATAGAGGTGCCTTTAAAAGGTAAACATTGAGCTACCATATGATCCAGCAGACCTATTCCTGGACCTATAAACTAAGAAGACAGAATTGGAAGGAGACAGGCACGCAAATCGGCATTGCATAGTGTTACAATAGCCAAGATATGGAAGTAACCAAAAAGTCCACCGACAGATGGGTGGACAAAGAAGAACTTCTACCTGTAGAGATGGAATATGAGCTAGTGAAAAAATGAAACAATGCCATTTGCAGCACTATAGATGAGTCTAGAAGTAATCACGCAACTTGGAGTAAGTGAGAAAGCGAAAGACACATATCCTATCATATCACATATAGGGGTTACCTAAAAAATGATACAAACAAAGATATTTCCACAGAGAAACACTATCACAGAATCAATAAAAAAACTTATATTTCACCAAATAGTAAGGTGTGAGGATTGGATACATTACCATATTGAGGTTAACAGAGAGATACAAACACACGTGAAATATATAATCACCAAAGACCTACGCAATACCAAGAGAAGACTACTCAACATTGTGTCATAACCTACATGGGAAAAGGATCCGAAGAAGAATATTTATATGTATATGTGTGAAAGAACCACATCTTGCACACCTAGAACAAACAAAACATTGTAATCAAGTTTGCTGTGATAAAAAATAAAAATTAAGTTAAAAATACCAACAAGAAGTAATGAGACATAAACTTAAAGGGCTTTTTCCTCGCACATTCCATTCTAATTTACAACCTAGAACACCACTTCCAGTAAGGCTCTGTTGCCCTATTAACCAGATTTGGTAAAGGAGAAATTCTGCCGCCTTGTGGCCAATTCCCGCAAGAGCAGCTTTTAACCCACAGCTAATGGTCACTTGCCATTCAAAATGACTCAAGGCTGTAAAGGACACCTGCCCTCAAAATTGTGCTGAGGTAGGGAATGGATAAAGAAAATTCAAAACAGGCAGAATTTTCAAGAAGTTACTATGAAGAGGCAAGTTTTACTCACTCTCTTTTTAAAGAAAGGAAAATGGATAAAAGCTCAGCCTCAGGAAGTATTAGACTCATGCAATCGAATCTACAAAAAGTTTTCAACTCACACCAGTCGACTGACCATTGGAAAAAAGTCTACAAACAATAAATGCAGAAGAGGTTTTAGAGAACTGTGTACCCTCTAGCTGCTGGTGAGATGTAAAAGGGTTAAACGCTAATAATGAGAACAGAAAGGAGCTGCGTTTAAAAGGAAAAATTGAGGTACCATTCAATCCAGCAGGCGCACCAATGGGCCTCTCACCTGAGAAGACCAGAATGAAGAAGACCCGGGCTGCAAAAGCTGCACTTCAGCCTTATTCACAATAGACAAGACAGTGAAGCAACCAAAATGTCCATCAACAGATGAAAGGATAAAGAAGAAGTGGTCCATGTACACAATGAATACTAGCCATGGAAAACAATGAAACACTGCTCTTTGAGGCACCATAGATGATCTTGGAGATAATCACAGAACATGAGGTAAGTCGGAAAGCAAAAGTCCTATATCCTATGATATCACTTATAGGCGTTATCTAATAACTGACACAAATGAACATATTTCCACAGAGAAAGTCAATCACAGACTTATAAAAAAAAAACTATGCTTATATAAAAGGAAAGGTGGGGGGAATGGATAAATGAAGATTAGCGTTACCATATGTATACAAATACATATTATATACATATATCAAAAAGACAGACCATATAGCAAAGAAGGTTTACGGAACACTCTGTAATAATTTACATGGGAAGAGAATCTCTACATAAATAGGCATATAGGATATGTAGATGTAACAGAGTGTGTACACCTTGGAAAAGCAACATTCTAACCATTACCCCAATTGAAAAAATTAAAACAACGAACTAGGAGTAATGAGACATAAACTTATGGGGGGTTTTCCTGGCACATTCCATTCAAATTTACAACCTAGGCAAACGACTTCCAGAACGGCTCTGCTGCCCTAGTACCCAGATTTGGGAATGGAGAAATGCTGCATCCTTGTGGCCGTTTCCCACAACAGCAGCTTTAAAGCAACTTCAAAAGGTCACTAAATATTCACCAATTGTAGTTCTGTAAATGACACCTGCCCTCCAAAAAATACTGAGGTCGAAAATCGACCAAAAAATTCTAGAGTGCAACCTTTCAAAAAGAATATTTGAAGAGGTATATTATACTAACACTTTTTTTCTTTTTTCTTTTAACAGAAAAGATAACGCCGTGGAGAAATGATAAATTGTAGGAATTTTTACAGACATGTAAACCCAAATTACAAAAACCTGTCAGCTCACACCAGTCAGAATAACCATCAGCAAAAACTACAAAGAATAAATGCTGAAGGTGCTGGGAAGAAATACATACCCTCCACTTTAAGTGGGACGTAACCTGGAAAGAGCCAGTAAGGAGAACAGAATAGAGGTGCCTTTAAAAGGTAAACATTGAGCTACCATATGATCCAGCAGACCTATTCCTGGACCTATAAACTAAGAAGACAGAATTGGAAGGAGACAGGCACGCAAATCGGCATTGCATAGTGTTACAATAGCCAAGATATGGAAGTAACCAAAAAGTCCACCGACAGATGGGTGGACAAAGAAGAACTTCTACCTGTACAGATGGAATATGAGCTAGTGAAAAAATGAAACAATGCCATTTGCAGCACTATAGATGAGTCTAGAAGTAATCACGCAACTTGGAGTAAGTGAGAAAGCGAAAGACACATATCCTATCATATCACATATAGGGGTTACCTAAAAAATGATACAAACAAAGATATTTCCACAGAGAAACACTATCACAGAATCAATAAAAAAACTTATATTTCACCAAATAGTAAGGTGTGAGGATTGGATACATTACCATATTGAGGTTAACAGAGAGATACAAACACACGTGAAATATATAATCACCAAAGACCTACGCAATACCAAGAGAAGACTACTCAACATTGTGTCATAACCTACATGGGAAAAGGATCCGAAGAAGAATATTTATATGTATATGTGTGAAAGAACCACATCTTGCACACCTAGAACAAACAAAACATTGTAATCAAGTTTGCTGTGATAAAAAATAAAAATTAAGTTAAAAATACCAACAAGAAGTAATGAGACATAAACTTAAAGGGCTTTTTCCTCGCACATTCCATTCTAATTTACAACCTAGAACACCACTTCCAGTAAGGCTCTGTTGCCCTATTAACCAGATTTGGTAAAGGAGAAATTCTGCCGCCTTGTGGCCAATTCCCGCAAGAGCAGCTTTTAACCCACAGCTAATGGTCACTTGCCATTCAAAATGACTCAAGGCTGTAAAGGACACCTGCCCTCAAAATTGTGCTGAGGTAGGGAATGGATAAAGAAAATTCAAAACAGGCAGAATTTTCAAGAAGTTACTATGAAGAGGCAAGTTTTACTCACTCTCTTTTTAAAGAAAGGAAAATGGATAAAAGCTCAGCCTCAGGAAGTATTAGACTCATGCAATCGAATCTACAAAAAGTTTTCAACTCACACCAGTCGACTGACCATTGGAAAAAAGTCTACAAACAATAAATGCAGAAGAGGTTTTAGAGAACTGTGTACCCTCTAGCTGCTGGTGAGATGTAAAAGGGTTAAACGCTAATAATGAGAACAGAAAGGAGCTGCGTTTAAAAGGAAAAATTGAGGTACCATTCAATCCAGCAGGCGCACCAATGGGCCTCTCACCTGAGAAGACCAGAATGAAGAAGACCCGGGCTGCAAAAGCTGCACTTCAGCCTTATTCACAATAGACAAGACAGTGAAGCAACCAAAATGTCCATCAACAGATGAAAGGATAAAGAAGAAGTGGTCCATGTACACAATGAATACTAGCCATGGAAAACAATGAAACACTGCTCTTTGAGGCACCATAGATGATCTTGGAGATAATCACAGAACATGAGGTAAGTCGGAAAGCAAAAGTCCTATATCCTATGATATCACTTATAGGCGTTATCTAATAACTGACACAAATGAACATATTTCCACAGAGAAAGTCAATCACAGACTTATAAAAAAAAAACTATGCTTATATAAAAGGAAAGGTGGGGGGAATGGATAAATGAAGATTAGCGTTACCATATGTATACAAATACATATTATATACATATATCAAAAAGACAGACCATATAGCAAAGAAGGTTTACGGAACACTCTGTAATAATTTACATGGGAAGAGAATCTCTACATAAATAGGCATATAGGATATGTAGATGTAACAGAGTGTGTACACCTTGGACAAGCAACATTCTAACCATTACCCCAATTGAAAAAATTAAAACAACGAACTAGGAGTAATGAGACATAAACTTATGGGGGGTTTTCCTGGCACATTCCATTCAAATTTACAACCTAGGCAAACGACTTCCAGAACGGCTCTGCTGCCCTAGTACCCAGATTTGAGAATGGAGAAATGCTGCATCCTTGTGGCCGTTTCCCACACAGCAGCTTTAAAGCAACTTCAAAAGGTCACTAAATATTCACCAATTGTAGTTCTGTAAATGACACCTGCCCTCCAAAAAATACTGAGGTCGAAAATCGACCAAAAAATTCTAGAGTGCAACCTTTCAAAAAGAATATTTGAAGAGGTATATTATACTAACACTTTTTTTCTTTTTTCTTTTAACAGAAAAGATAACGCCGTGGAGAAATGATAAATTGTAGGAATTTTTACAGACATGTAAACCCAAATTACAAAAACCTGTCAGCTCACACCAGTCAGAATGGCCATCAACAAAAATGCTGCAAACAATAAATGCTGACGTGATTGTGGAGAAATGCGTACCATCGATTCTAAGGGGGACGTGGTAAGAGCCACTAATGAAAGAAAAATTGAGGTGCCTTGAAAAGGTAAACGTTGAGCTACCATACCAGTCAATCAATCATACCCACTGCTGGGTCTATCACCTGAGAAAATGAAACTCAAAAATCACAGGCTGGCAATCCTGCACTCCAGCATTATTTACCATAGGCAACACTTGGAAGCAACGAAAATGTCCATCAACAGAGGAATGCACCAAGAAGAAGTGGTCCATGTACACAATGGAATATTAGCCATGGAAAACATTGAAGCACTGCTCTTTGAGGCACCATACATGAGCCTGGAGATAATCACAAAACATGAAGTAGGTCGGAAAGCAAAAGACCTATATCCTATTTTATCACTTATGGCATTATCTAATAACTGACACAGATGAACATATTTCCAAAGAGAAAGACACTCACAGGCTTAGAAAACAAACTATGCTCATCTAAAAGGAAAGGAGGGGGGAAATTGAGAAATGAAGATTAGTGTTACTATACATATACAAATACATATTATATACATGTATCAAAAAGACCGAACGTATAACAAGGGAGGTCGACGGAACACTCTAATATTTTACATGGGAAGAGGATCTGTACATAAGTAGACATACATAATGTACAAATGAACCAGATTGTGTACACCTAGGACAAACAATATTCTAAACTTTACCCAGATTAAAAAAAATTTTAAAAACCAAGAAGAAGTAATGAGACAAAAACATATGGGGATTTCTCCTGGCAAATTCCATTCTAATTTACAACCTTGGACAATGACTTCCAGAAAGGCTCTGCTGCCCTAGTACCCAGATTGGGGAATGGAGAAATGCTACCTGCTTGTGGCCGTTTCCCACAACAGCAGCTTTGAACCCACTGCAAAAGGTCACTAAATTTTCGCCAACTTGCAGTTCTGTAAATGGCACCTGCCCTCCAGAAAATTTCTGGGGTCAAAAATCGACCAAAAACTTCAGTTGAGGGCAACCTTCGAAGAAGAGAATTTCAAGAGCTATATTGTACTCACGGTTTTTTCTTTTAAGAGAAAACAAAAAGGCATAGGAAAATGATGAATTTTAAAAATTTTAATGACATGCATACCCATATTACAAAAACCTACCAGCTCACAGCAGTCAGAATGGCCATTAGGAATAATGCTGCAAAAAATAAACGGTGAAGGGTGTGTGGAGAAATGTGAACCCTCGGTTGTAAGGGGGGGCATGTAAAGAGCCACTAATGAAAACACAATGTAGGTGCTTTGAAAAGGGAAACATTGAGCTACCAGTCAATCAATTACAATCACTTCTTGGCCTATCACCTGAGAAAATGAGAATCAAAAAGTCACAGGCTGGCAAACTTGTACGCCAGCAAGATTTACCATAGAGATCACTTGGAAGCAATGAAAATGTCCATCAACCGAGGAATGCACCAAGAAGAAGTGGTCCACGTACACAATGGAATATTACTCTAATAATAAATATAAATTAAATTTAAAAACAAACAAAAGCAAGGAGACATCAACATTTGTGGGTTTATCCGGGCACATTGCACTCTAATGTATAACCGAAGAACACCACTGGCCGGTAGGTCTGTTTCCCTAGTACCAGCAAGGGGAACGTAGAAAGGCTGCCACTCTTCGGCCGATACCTGCAGAAGTAGGTTTAAAGCCTGAGCTAATGGTCACTTCATATGAACAAGTACTGCAGGGCTGTAAATGAAACCTGCCCTAAAATGTCTTGAGGGAGATAATGGCCAAAATATTTCAAATGGTGACACATACTTTAAGAAAACACTTTGAAGAAATAAGCTCTAATCACAGCTGGAAAAATAAAAAGGACATGTCTTAAAGCTCAATTTCTACGCATTATGAGAGACATGCAAATTCAACCACAAAGAGGTATCAGCTCACACCACTCAGAATAACCATCAGCAAAAACTACAAAGAATAAATGCTGAAGGTGCTGGGAAGAAATACATACCCTCCACTTTAAGTGGGACGTAACCTGGAAAGAGCCAGTAAGGAGAACAGAATAGAGGTGCCTTTAAAAGGTAAACATTGAGCTACCATATGATCCAGCAGACCTATTCCTGGACCTATAAACTAAGAAGACAGAATTGGAAGGAGACAGGCACGCAAATCGGCATTACATAGTGTTACAATAGCCAAGATATGGAAGTAACCAAAAAGTCCACCGACAGATGGGTGGACAAAGAAGAACTTCTACCTGTACAGATGGAATATGAGCTAGTGAAAAAATGAAACAATGCCACTTGCAGCACTATAGATGAGTCTAGAAGTAATTACGCAACTTGGAGTAAGTGAGAAAGCGAAAGACACATATCCTATCATATCACATATAGGGGTTACCTAAAAAATGATACAAACATAGATATTTCCACAGAGAAACACTATCACAGAATCAATAAAAAAACTTATGGTTCACCAAATAGTAAGGTGTGAGGATTGGATACATTACCATATTGAGGTTAACAGAGAGATACAAACACATGTGAAATATATAATCACCAAAGACCTACGCAATACCAAGAGAAGACTACTCAACATTGTGTCATAACCTACATGGGAAAAGGATCCGAAGAAGAATATTTATATGTATATGTGTGAAAGAACCACATCTTGCACACCTAGAACAAACAAAACATTGTAATCAAGTTTGCTGTGATAAAAAATAAAAATTAAGTTAAAAATACCAACAAGAAGTAATGAGACATAAACTTAAAGGGCTTTTTCCTCGCACATTCCATTCTAATTTACAACCTAGAACACCACTTCCAGTAAGGCTCTGTTGCCCTATTAACAAGATTTGGTAAAGGAGAAATTCTGCCGCCTTGTGGCCAATTCCCGCAAGAGCAGCTTTTAACCCACAGCTAATGGTCACTTGCCATTCAAAATGACTCAAGGCTGTAAAGGACACCTGCCCTCAAAATTGTGCTGAGGTAGGGAATGGATAAAGAAAATTCAAAACAGGCAGAATTTTCAAGAAGTTACTATGAAGAGGCAAGTTTTACTCACTCTCTTTTTAAAGAAAGGAAAATGGATAAAAGCTCAGCCTCAGGAAGTATTAGACTCATGCAATCGAATCTACAAAAAGTTTTCAACTCACACCAGTCGACTGACCATTGGAAAAAAGTCTACAAACAATAAATGCAGAAGAGGTTTTAGAGAACTGTGTACCCTCTAGCTGCTGGTGAGATGTAAAAGGGTTAAACGCTAATAATGAGAACAGAAAGGAGCTGCGTTTAAAAGGAAAAATTGAGGTACCATTCAATCCAGCAGGCGCACCAATGGGCCTCTCACCTGAGAAGACCAGAATGAAGAAGACCCGGGCTGCAAAAGCTGCACTTCAGCCTTATTCACAATAGACAAGACAGTGAAGCAACCAAAATGTCCATCAACAGATGAAAGGATAAAGAAGAAGTGGTCCATGTACACAATGAATACTAGCCATGGAAAACAATGAAACACTGCTCTTTGAGGCACCATAGATGATCTTGGAGATAATCACAGAACATGAGGTAAGTCGGAAAGCAAAAGTCCTATATCCTATGATATCACTTATAGGCGTTATCTAATAACTGACACAAATGAACATATTTCCACAGAGAAAGTCAATCACAGACTTATTAAAAAAAACTATGCTTATCTAAAAGGAAAGGTGGGGGGAATGGATAAATGAAGATTAGCGTTACCATATGTATACAAACACATATTATAAACATATATCAAAAAGACAGACCATATAGCAAAGAAGGTTTACGGAACACTCTGTAATAATTTACACGGGAAGAGAATCTCTACATTAACAGGCATATAGGATATGTAGATGAACCAGAGTGTGTACACCTTGGACAAGCAACATTCTAACCATTACCCCAATTGAAAAAATTAAAACAACGAACTAGGAGTAATGAGACATAAACTTATGGGGTGTTTTCCTGGCACATTCCATTCAAATTTACAACCTCGGCAAACGACTTCCAGAACGGCTCTGCTGCCCTAGTATCCAGATTTGGGAATGGAGAAATGCTGCATCCTTGTGGCCGTTTCCCACAACAGCAGCTTTAAAGCAACTTCAAAAGGTCACTAAATATTCACCAATTGCAGTTCTGTAAATGACACCTGCCCTCCAAAAAATACTGAGGTCGAAAATCGACCAAAAAATTCTAGAGTGCAACCTTTCAAAAAGAATATTTGAAGAGGTATATTATACTAACACTTTTTTTCTTTTTTCTTTTAACAGAAAATATAAAGCCGTGGAGAAATGATGAATTGTAGGAATTTTTACAGACATGTAAACCCAAATTACAAAAACCTGTCATTTCACACCAGTCAGAATGGCCATCAACAAAAATGCTGCAAACAATAAATGCTGACGTGATTGTGGAGAAATGCGTACCATCGATTCTAAGGGGGACGTTGTAAGAGCCACTAATGAAAGAAAAATTGAGGTGCCTTGAAAAGGTAAACGTTGAGCTACCATACCAGTCAATCAATCATACCCACTGCTGGGTCTATCACCTGAGAAAATGAAACTCAAAAATCACAGGCTGGCAATCCTGCACTCCAGCAATATTTACCATAGGCAATACTTGGAAGCAACGAAAATGTCCATCAACAGAGGAATGCACCAAGAAGAAGTGGTCCATGTACACAATGGAATATTAGCCATGGAAAACATTGAAGCACTGCTCTTTGAGGCACCATACATGAGCCTGGAGATAATCACAAAACATGAAGTAGGTCGGAAAGCAAAAGCCCTATATCCTATATTATCACTTATGGCATTATCTAATAACTGACACAGATGAACATATTTCCAAAGAGAAAGACACTCACAGGCTTAGAAAACAAACTATGCTCATCTAAAAGGAAAGGAGGGGGGAAATTGAGAAATGAAGATTAGTGTTACTATACATATACAAATACATATTATATACATGTATCAAAAAGACCGAACATATAACAAGGGAGGTCGACGGAACACTGTAATATTTTACATGGGAAGAGGATCTGTACATTAGTAGACATACATAATGTACAAATGAACCAGATTGTGTACACCTAGGACAAACAATATTCTAAACTTTACCCAGATTAAAAAAAATTTAAAAACCAAGAAGAAGTAATGAGACAAAAACATATGGGGATTTCTCCTGGCAAATTCCATTCGAATTTACAACCTTGGACAATGACTTCCAGAAAGGCTCTGCTGCCCTAGTACCCAGATTGGGGAATGGAGAAATGCTACCTCCTTGTGGCCGTTTCCCACAACAGCAGCTTTGAACCCACTGCAAAAGGTCACTAAATTTTCGCCAACTTGCAGTTCTGTAAATGGCACCTGCCCTCCAGAAAATTTCTGGGGTCAAAAATCGACCAAAAACTTCAGTTGAGGGCAACCTTCGAAGAAGAGAATTTCAAGAGCTATATTGTACTCACGGTTTTTTCTTTTAAGAGAAAACAAAAAGGCATAGGAAAATGATGAATTTTAAAAATTTTAATGATATGCATACCCATATTACAAAAACCTATCAGCTCACAGCAGTCAGAATGGCCATTAGGAATAATGCTGCAAAAAATAAACGGTGAAGGGAGTGTGGAGAAATTGAACCCTCGGTTGTAAGGGGGGGCATGTAAAGAGCCACTAATGAAAACACAATGTAGGTGCTTTGAAAAGGGAAACATTGAGCTACCAGTCAATCAATCACAATCACTTCTTGGCCTATCACCTGAGAAAATGAGAATCAAAAAGTCACAGGCTGGCAAACCTGTACGCCAGCAAGATTTACCATAGCCAGCACTTGGAAGCAATGAAAATGTCCATCAACCGAGGAATGCACCAAGAAGAAGTGGTCCACGTACACAATGGAATATTACTCTAATAATAAATATAAATTAAATTTAAAAACAAACCAAAGCAAGGAGACATCAACATTTGTGGGTTTATCCGGGCACATTGCACTCTAATGTGTAACCGAAGAACACCACTGGCCGGTAGGTCTGTTTCCCTAGTACCAGCAAGGGGAACGTAGAAAGGCTGCCGCTGTTCGGCCGATACCTGCAAAAGCAGGTTTAAAGCCTGAGCTAATGGTCACTTCATATGAACAAGTACTGCAGGGCTGTAAATGAAACCTGCCCTCAAAATGTCTTGAGGGAGATAATGGCCAAAATATTTCAAATGGTGACACATACTTTAAGAAAACACTTTGAAGAAATAAGCTCTAATCACAGCTGGAAAAATAAAAAGGACATGTCTTAAAGCTCAATTTCTACGCATTATGAGACACATGCAAATTCAACAACAAAGAGGTATCAGCTCACACCACTCAGAATAACCATCAGCAAAAACTACAAAGAATAAATGCTGAAGGTGCTGGGAAGAAATACATACCCTCCACTTTAAGTGGGACGTAACCTGGAAAGAGCCACTAAGGAGAACAGAATAGAGGTGCCTTTAAAAGGTAAACATTGAGCTACCATATGATCCAGCAGACCTATTCCTGGAGCTATAAACTAAGAAGACAGAATTGGAAGGAGACAGGCACGCAAATCGGCATTGCATAGTGTTACAATAGCCAAGATATGGAAGTAACCAAAAAGTCCACCGACAGATGGCTGGACAAAGAAGAACTTCAACCTGTACAGATGGAATATGAGCTAGTGAAAAAATGAAACAATGCCATTTGCAGCACTATAGATGAGTCTAGAAGTAATCACACAACTTGGAGTAAGTGAGAAAGCGAAAGACACATATCCTATCATATCACATATAGGGGTTACCTAAAAAATGATACAAACAAAGATATTTCCACAGAGAAACACTATCACAGAATCAATAAAAAAACTTATGGTTCACCAAATAGTAAGGTGTGAGGATTGGATACATTACCATATTGAGGTTAACAGAGAGATACAAACACACGTGAAATATATAATCACCAAAGACCTACGCAATACCAAGAGAAGACTACTCAACATTGTGTCATAACCTACATGGGAAAAGGATCCGAAGAAGAATATTTATATGTATATGTGTGAAAGAACCACATCTTGCACACCTAGAACAAACAAAACATTGTAATCAAGTTTGCTGTGATAAAAAATAAAAATTAAGTTAAAAATACCAACAAGAAGTAATGAGACATAAACTTAAAGGGCTTTTTCCTCGCACATTCCATTCTAATTTACAACCTAGAACACCACTTCCAGTAAGGCTCTGTTGCCCTATTAACCAGATTTGGTAAAGGAGAAATTCTGCCGCCTTGTGGCCAATTCCCGCAAGAGCAGCTTTTAACCCACAGATAATGGTCACTTGCCATTCAAAATGACTCAAGGCTGTAAAGGACACCTGCCCTCAAAATTGTGCTGAGGTAGGGAATGGATAAAGAAAATTCAAAACAGGCAGAATTTTCAAGAAGTTACTATGAAGAGGCAAGTTTTACTCACTCTCTTTTTAAAGAAAGGAAAATGGATAAAAGCTCAGCCTCAGGAAGTATTAGACTCATGCAATCGAATCTACAAAAAGTTTTCAACTCACACCAGTCGACTGACCATTGGAAAAAAGTCTACAAACAATAAATGCAGAAGAGGTTTTAGAGAACTGTGTACCCTCTAGCTGCTGGTGAGATGTAAAAGGGTTAAACGCTAATAATGAGAACAGAAAGGAGCTGCGTTTAAAAGGAAAAATTGAGGTACCATTCAATCCAGCAGGCGCACCAATGGGCCTCTCACCTGAGAAGACCAGAATGAAGAAGACCCGGGCTGCAAAAGCTGCACTTCAGCCTTATTCACAATAGACAAGACAGTGAAGCAACCAAAATGTCCATCAACAGATGAAAGGATAAAGAAGAAGTGGTCCATGTACACAATGAATACTAGCCATGGAAAACAATGAAACACTGCTCTTTGAGGCACCATAGATGATCTTGGAGATAATCACAGAAAATGAGGTAAGTCGGAAAGCAAAAGTCCTATACCCTATGATATCACTTATAGGCGTTATCTAATAACTGACACAAATGAACATATTTCCACAGAGAAAGTCAATCACAGACTTATTAAAAAAAAACTATGCTTATCTAAAAGGAAAGGTGGGGGGAATGGATAAATGAAGATTAGCGTTACCATATGTATACAAATACATATTATATACATATATCAAAAAGACAGACCTTATAGCAAAGAAGGTTTACGGAACACTCTGTAATAATTTACACGGGAAGAGAATCTCTACATAAATAGGCATATAGGATATGTAGATGAACCAGAGTGTGTACACCTTGGACAAGCAACATTCTAACCATTACCCCAATTGAAAAAATTAAAACAACGAACTAGGAGTAATGAGACATAAACTTATGGGGGGTTTTCCTGGCACATTCCATTCAAATTTACAACCTAGGCAAACGACTTCCAGAACGGCTCTGCTGCCCTAGTACCCAGATTTGGGAATGGAGAAATGCTGCATCCTTGTGGCCGTTTCCCACAACAGCAGCTTTAAAGCAACTTCAAAAGGTCACTAAATATTCACCAATTGTAGTTCTGTAAATGACACCTGCCCTCCAAAAAATACTGAGGTCGAAAATCGACCAAAAAATTCTAGAGTGCAACCTTTCAAAAAGAATATTTGAAGAGGTATATTATACTAACACTTTTTTTCTTTTTTCTTTTAACAGAAAAGATAACGCCATGGAGAAATGATAAATTGTAGGAATTTTTACAGACATGTAAACCCAAATTAAAAAAACCTGTCAGCTCACACCAGTCAGAATGGCCATCAACAAAAATGCTGCAAACAATAAATGCTGACGTGATTGTGGAGAAATGCGTACCATCGATTCTAAGGGGGACGTGGTAAGAGCCACTAATGAAAGAAAAATTGAGGTGCCTTGAAAAGGTAAACGTTGAGCTACCATACCAGTCAATCAATCATACCCACTGCTGGTTCTATCACCTGAGAAAATGAAACTCAAAAATCACAGGCTGGCAATCCTGCACTCCAGCAATATTTACCATAGGCAACACTTGGAAGCAACGAAAATGTCCATCAACAGAGGAATGCACCAAGAAGAAGTGGTCCACGTACACAATGGAATATTACTCTAATAATAAATATAAATTAAATTTAAAAACAAACCAAAGCAAGGAGACATCAACATTTGTGGGTTTATCCGGGCACATTGCACTCTAATGTATAACCGAAGAACACCACTGGCCGGTAGGACTGTTTCCCTAGTACCAGCAAGGGGAACGTAGAAAGGCTGCCGCTCTTCGGCCGATACCTGCAAAAGCAGGTTTAAAGCCTGAGCTAATGGTCACTTCATATGAACAAGTACTGCAGGGCTGTAAATGAAACCTTCCCTCAAAATGTCTTGAGGGAGATAATGGCCAAAATATTTCAAATGGTGACACATACTTTAAGAAAACACTTTGAAGAAATAAGCTCTAATCACAGCTGGAAAAATAAAAAGGACATGTCTTAAAGCTCAATTTCTACGCATTATGAGAGACATGCAAATTCAACCACAAAGAGGTATCAGCTCACACCACTCAGAATAACCATCAGCAAAAACTACAAAGAATAAATGCTGAAGGTGCTGGGAAGAAATACATACCCTCAACTTTAAGTGGGACGTAACCTGGAAAGAGCCAGTAAGGAGAACAGAATAGAGGTGCCTTTAAAAGGTAAACATTGAGCTACCATATGATCCAGCAGACCTATTCCTGGACCTATAAACTAAGAAGACAGAATTGGAAGGAGACAGGCACGCAAATCGGCATTGCATAGTGTTACAATAGCCAAGATATGGAAGTAACCAAAAAGTCCACCGACAGATGGGTGGACAAAGAAGAACTTCTACCTGTAGAGATGGAATATGAGCTAGTGAAAAAATGAAACAATGCCATTTGCAGCACTATAGATGAGTCTAGAAGTAATCACGCAACTTGGAGTAAGTGAGAAAGCGAAAGACACATATCCTATCATATCACATATAGGGGTTACCTAAAAAATGATACAAACAAAGATATTTCCACAGAGAAACACTATCACAGAATCAATAAAAAAACTTATATTTCACCAAATAGTAAGGTGTGAGGATTGGATACATTACCATATTGAGGTTAACAGAGAGATACAAACACACGTGAAATATATAATCACCAAAGACCTACGCAATACCAAGAGAAGACTACTCAACATTGTGTCATAACCTACATGGGAAAAGGATCCGAAGAAGAATATTTATATGTATATGTGTGAAAGAACCACATCTTGCACACCTAGAACAAACAAAACATTGTAATCAAGTTTGCTGTGATAAAAAATAAAAATTAAGTTAAAAATACCAACAAGAAGTAATGAGACATAAACTTAAAGGGCTTTTTCCTCGCACATTCCATTCTAATTTACAACCTAGAACACCACTTCCAGTAAGGCTCTGTTGCCCTATTAACCAGATTTGGTAAAGGAGAAATTCTGCCGCCTTGTGGCCAATTCCCGCAAGAGCAGCTTTTAACCCACAGCTAATGGTCACTTGCCATTCAAAATGACTCAAGGCTGTAAAGGACACCTGCCCTCAAAATTGTGCTGAGGTAGGGAATGGATAAAGAAAATTCAAAACAGGCAGAATTTTCAAGAAGTTACTATGAAGAGGCAAGTTTTACTCACTCTCTTTTTAAAGAAAGGAAAATGGATAAAAGCTCAGCCTCAGGAAGTATTAGACTCATGCAATCGAATCTACAAAAAGTTTTCAACTCACACCAGTCGACTGACCATTGGAAAAAAGTCTACAAACAATAAATGCAGAAGAGGTTTTAGAGAACTGTGTACCCTCTAGCTGCTGGTGAGATGTAAAAGGGTTAAACGCTAATAATGAGAACAGAAAGGAGCTGCGTTTAAAAGGAAAAATTGAGGTACCATTCAATCCAGCAGGCGCACCAATGGGCCTCTCACCTGAGAAGACCAGAATGAAGAAGACCCGGGCTGCAAAAGCTGCACTTCAGCCTTATTCACAATAGACAAGACAGTGAAGCAACCAAAATGTCCATCAACAGATGAAAGGATAAAGAAGAAGTGGTCCATGTACACAATGAATACTAGCCATGGAAAACAATGAAACACTGCTCTTTGAGGCACCATAGATGATCTTGGAGATAATCACAGAACATGAGGTAAGTCGGAAAGCAAAAGTCCTATATCCTATGATATCACTTATAGGCGTTATCTAATAACTGACACAAATGAACATATTTCCACAGAGAAAGTCAATCACAGACTTATAAAAAAAAAACTATGCTTATATAAAAGGAAAGGTGGGGGGAATGGATAAATGAAGATTAGCGTTACCATATGTATACAAATACATATTATATACATATATCAAAAAGACAGACCATATAGCAAAGAAGGTTTACGGAACACTCTGTAATAATTTACATGGGAAGAGAATCTCTACATAAATAGGCATATAGGATATGTAGATGTAACAGAGTGTGTACACCTTGGAAAAGCAACATTCTAACCATTACCCCAATTGAAAAAATTAAAACAACGAACTAGGAGTAATGAGACATAAACTTATGGGGGGTTTTCCTGGCACATTCCATTCAAATTTACAACCTAGGCAAACGACTTCCAGAACGGCTCTGCTGCCCTAGTACCCAGATTTGAGAATGGAGAAATGCTGCATCCTTGTGGCCGTTTCCCACACAGCAGCTTTAAAGCAACTTCAAAAGGTCACTAAATATTCACCAATTGTAGTTCTGTAAATGACACCTGCCCTCCAAAAAATACTGAGGTCGAAAATCGACCAAAAAATTCTAGAGTGCAACCTTTCAAAAAGAATATTTGAAGAGGTATATTATACTAACACTTTTTTTCTTTTTTCTTTTAACAGAAAAGATAACGCCGTGGAGAAATGATAAATTGTAGGAATTTTTACAGACATGTAAACCCAAATTACAAAAACCTGTCAGCTCACACCAGTCAGAATAACCATCAGCAAAAACTACAAAGAATAAATGCTGAAGGTGCTGGGAAGAAATACATACCCTCCACTTTAAGTGGGACGTAACCTGGAAAGAGCCAGTAAGGAGAACAGAATAGAGGTGCCTTTAAAAGGTAAACATTGAGCTACCATATGATCCAGCAGACCTATTCCTGGACCTATAAACTAAGAAGACAGAATTGGAAGGAGACAGGCACGCAAATCGGCATTGCATAGTGTTACAATAGCCAAGATATGGAAGTAACCAAAAAGTCCACCGACAGATGGGTGGACAAAGAAGAACTTCTACCTGTACAGATGGAATATGAGCTAGTGAAAAAATGAAACAATGCCATTTGCAGCACTATAGATGAGTCTAGAAGTAATCACGCAACTTGGAGTAAGTGAGAAAGCGAAAGACACATATCCTATCATATCACATATAGGGGTTACCTAAAAAATGATACAAACAAAGATATTTCCACAGAGAAACACTATCACAGAATCAATAAAAAAACTTATATTTCACCAAATAGTAAGGTGTGAGGATTGGATACATTACCATATTGAGGTTAACAGAGAGATACAAACACACGTGAAATATATAATCACCAAAGACCTACGCAATACCAAGAGAAGACTACTCAACATTGTGTCATAACCTACATGGGAAAAGGATCCGAAGAAGAATATTTATATGTATATGTGTGAAAGAACCACATCTTGCACACCTAGAACAAACAAAACATTGTAATCAAGTTTGCTGTGATAAAAAATAAAAATTAAGTTAAAAATACCAACAAGAAGTAATGAGACATAAACTTAAAGGGCTTTTTCCTCGCACATTCCATTCTAATTTACAACCTAGAACACCACTTCCAGTAAGGCTCTGTTGCCCTATTAACCAGATTTGGTAAAGGAGAAATTCTGCCGCCTTGTGGCCAATTCCCGCAAGAGCAGCTTTTAACCCACAGCTAATGGTCACTTGCCATTCAAAATGACTCAAGGCTGTAAAGGACACCTGCCCTCAAAATTGTGCTGAGGTAGGGAATGGATAAAGAAAATTCAAAACAGGCAGAATTTTCAAGAAGTTACTATGAAGAGGCAAGTTTTACTCACTCTCTTTTTAAAGAAAGGAAAATGGATAAAAGCTCAGCCTCAGGAAGTATTAGACTCATGCAATCGAATCTACAAAAAGTTTTCAACTCACACCAGTCGACTGACCATTGGAAAAAAGTCTACAAACAATAAATGCAGAAGAGGTTTTAGAGAACTGTGTACCCTCTAGCTGCTGGTGAGATGTAAAAGGGTTAAACGCTAATAATGAGAACAGAAAGGAGCTGCGTTTAAAAGGAAAAATTGAGGTACCATTCAATCCAGCAGGCGCACCAATGGGCCTCTCACCTGAGAAGACCAGAATGAAGAAGACCCGGGCTGCAAAAGCTGCACTTCAGCCTTATTCACAATAGACAAGACAGTGAAGCAACCAAAATGTCCATCAACAGATGAAAGGATAAAGAAGAAGTGGTCCATGTACACAATGAATACTAGCCATGGAAAACAATGAAACACTGCTCTTTGAGGCACCATAGATGATCTTGGAGATAATCACAGAACATGAGGTAAGTCGGAAAGCAAAAGTCCTATATCCTATGATATCACTTATAGGCGTTATCTAATAACTGACACAAATGAACATATTTCCACAGAGAAAGTCAATCACAGACTTATAAAAAAAAAACTATGCTTATATAAAAGGAAAGGTGGGGGGAATGGATAAATGAAGATTAGCGTTACCATATGTATACAAATACATATTATATACATATATCAAAAAGACAGACCATATAGCAAAGAAGGTTTACGGAACACTCTGTAATAATTTACATGGGAAGAGAATCTCTACATAAATAGGCATATAGGATATGTAGATGTAACAGAGTGTGTACACCTTGGACAAGCAACATTCTAACCATTACCCCAATTGAAAAAATTAAAACAACGAACTAGGAGTAATGAGACATAAACTTATGGGGGGTTTTCCTGGCACATTCCATTCAAATTTACAACCTAGGCAAACGACTTCCAGAACGGCTCTGCTGCCCTAGTACCCAGATTTGAGAATGGAGAAATGCTGCATCCTTGTGGCCGTTTCCCACACAGCAGCTTTAAAGCAACTTCAAAAGGTCACTAAATATTCACCAATTGTAGTTCTGTAAATGACACCTGCCCTCCAAAAAATACTGAGGTCGAAAATCGACCAAAAAATTCTAGAGTGCAACCTTTCAAAAAGAATATTTGAAGAGGTATATTATACTAACACTTTTTTTCTTTTTTCTTTTAACAGAAAAGATAACGCCGTGGAGAAATGATAAATTGTAGGAATTTTTACAGACATGTAAACCCAAATTACAAAAACCTGTCAGCTCACACCAGTCAGAATGGCCATCAACAAAAATGCTGCAAACAATAAATGCTGACGTGATTGTGGAGAAATGCGTACCATCGATTCTAAGGGGGACGTGGTAAGAGCCACTAATGAAAGAAAAATTGAGGTGCCTTGAAAAGGTAAACGTTGAGCTACCATACCAGTCAATCAATCATACCCACTGCTGGGTCTATCACCTGAGAAAATGAAACTCAAAAATCACAGGCTGGCAATCCTGCACTCCAGCATTATTTACCATAGGCAACACTTGGAAGCAACGAAAATGTCCATCAACAGAGGAATGCACCAAGAAGAAGTGGTCCATGTACACAATGGAATATTAGCCATGGAAAACATTGAAGCACTGCTCTTTGAGGCACCATACATGAGCCTGGAGATAATCACAAAACATGAAGTAGGTCGGAAAGCAAAAGACCTATATCCTATTTTATCACTTATGGCATTATCTAATAACTGACACAGATGAACATATTTCCAAAGAGAAAGACACTCACAGGCTTAGAAAACAAACTATGCTCATCTAAAAGGAAAGGAGGGGGGAAATTGAGAAATGAAGATTAGTGTTACTATACATATACAAATACATATTATATACATGTATCAAAAAGACCGAACGTATAACAAGGGAGGTCGACGGAACACTCTAATATTTTACATGGGAAGAGGATCTGTACATAAGTAGACATACATAATGTACAAATGAACCAGATTGTGTACACCTAGGACAAACAATATTCTAAACTTTACCCAGATTAAAAAAAATTTTAAAAACCAAGAAGAAGTAATGAGACAAAAACATATGGGGATTTCTCCTGGCAAATTCCATTCTAATTTACAACCTTGGACAATGACTTCCAGAAAGGCTCTGCTGCCCTAGTACCCAGATTGGGGAATGGAGAAATGCTACCTGCTTGTGGCCGTTTCCCACAACAGCAGCTTTGAACCCACTGCAAAAGGTCACTAAATTTTCGCCAACTTGCAGTTCTGTAAATGGCACCTGCCCTCCAGAAAATTTCTGGGGTCAAAAATCGACCAAAAACTTCAGTTGAGGGCAACCTTCGAAGAAGAGAATTTCAAGAGCTATATTGTACTCACGGTTTTTTCTTTTAAGAGAAAACAAAAAGGCATAGGAAAATGATGAATTTTAAAAATTTTAATGACATGCATACCCATATTACAAAAACCTACCAGCTCACAGCAGTCAGAATGGCCATTAGGAATAATGCTGCAAAAAATAAACGGTGAAGGGTGTGTGGAGAAATGTGAACCCTCGGTTGTAAGGGGGGGCATGTAAAGAGCCAGTAATGAAAACACAATGTAGGTGCTTTGAAAAGGGAAACATTGAGCTACCAGTCAATCAATTACAATCACTTCTTGGCCTATCACCTGAGAAAATGAGAATCAAAAAGTCACAGGCTGGCAAACTTGTACGCCAGCAAGATTTACCATAGAGAGCACTTGGAAGCAATGAAAATGTCCATCAACCGAGGAATGCACCAAGAAGAAGTGGTCCACGTACACAATGGAATATTACTCTAATAATAAATATAAATTAAATTTAAAAACAAACAAAAGCAAGGAGACATCAACATTTGTGGGTTTATCCGGGCACATTGCACTCTAATGTATAACCGAAGAACACCACTGGCCGGTAGGTCTGTTTCCCTAGTACCAGCAAGGGGAACGTAGAAAGGCTGCCACTCTTCGGCCGATACCTGCAGAAGTAGGTTTAAAGCCTGAGCTAATGGTCACTTCATATGAACAAGTACTGCAGGGCTGTAAATGAAACCTGCCCTAAAATGTCTTGAGGGAGATAATGGCCAAAATATTTCAAATGGTGACACATACTTTAAGAAAACACTTTGAAGAAATAAGCTCTAATCACAGCTGGAAAAATAAAAAGGACATGTCTTAAAGCTCAATTTCTACGCATTATGAGAGACATGCAAATTCAACCACAAAGAGGTATCAGCTCACACCACTCAGAATAACCATCAGCAAAAACTACAAAGAATAAATGCTGAAGGTGCTGGGAAGAAATACATACCCTCCACTTTAAGTGGGACGTAACCTGGAAAGAGCCAGTAAGGAGAACAGAATAGAGGTGCCTTTAAAAGGTAAACATTGAGCTACCATATGATCCAGCAGACCTATTCCTGGACCTATAAACTAAGAAGACAGAATTGGAAGGAGACAGGCACGCAAATCGGCATTACATAGTGTTACAATAGCCAAGATATGGAAGTAACCAAAAAGTCCACCGACAGATGGGTGGACAAAGAAGAACTTCTACCTGTACAGATGGAATATGAGCTAGTGAAAAAATGAAACAATGCCACTTGCAGCACTATAGATGAGTCTAGAAGTAATTACGCAACTTGGAGTAAGTGAGAAAGCGAAAGACACATATCCTATCATATCACATATAGGGGTTACCTAAAAAATGATACAAACATAGATATTTCCACAGAGAAACACTATCACAGAATCAATAAAAAAACTTATGGTTCACCAAATAGTAAGGTGTGAGGATTGGATACATTACCATATTGAGGTTAACAGAGAGATACAAACACATGTGAAATATATAATCACCAAAGACCTACGCAATACCAAGAGAAGACTACTCAACATTGTGTCATAACCTACATGGGAAAAGGATCCGAAGAAGAATATTTATATGTATATGTGTGAAAGAACCACATCTTGCACACCTAGAACAAACAAAACATTGTAATCAAGTTTGCTGTGATAAAAAATAAAAATTAAGTTAAAAATACCAACAAGAAGTAATGAGACATAAACTTAAAGGGCTTTTTCCTCGCACATTCCATTCTAATTTACAACCTAGAACACCACTTCCAGTAAGGCTCTGTTGCCCTATTAACAAGATTTGGTAAAGGAGAAATTCTGCCGCCTTGTGGCCAATTCCCGCAAGAGCAGCTTTTAACCCACAGCTAATGGTCACTTGCCATTCAAAATGACTCAAGGCTGTAAAGGACACCTGCCCTCAAAATTGTGCTGAGGTAGGGAATGGATAAAGAAAATTCAAAACAGGCAGAATTTTCAAGAAGTTACTATGAAGAGGCAAGTTTTACTCACTCTCTTTTTAAAGAAAGGAAAATGGATAAAAGCTCAGCCTCAGGAAGTATTAGACTCATGCAATCGAATCTACAAAAAGTTTTCAACTCACACCAGTCGACTGACCATTGGAAAAAAGTCTACAAACAATAAATGCAGAAGAGGTTTTAGAGAACTGTGTACCCTCTAGCTGCTGGTGAGATGTAAAAGGGTTAAACGCTAATAATGAGAACAGAAAGGAGCTGCGTTTAAAAGGAAAAATTGAGGTACCATTCAATCCAGCAGGCGCACCAATGGGCCTCTCACCTGAGAAGACCAGAATGAAGAAGACCCGGGCTGCAAAAGCTGCACTTCAGCCTTATTCACAATAGACAAGACAGTGAAGCAACCAAAATGTCCATCAACAGATGAAAGGATAAAGAAGAAGTGGTCCATGTACACAATGAATACTAGCCATGGAAAACAATGAAACACTGCTCTTTGAGGCACCATAGATGATCTTGGAGATAATCACAGAACATGAGGTAAGTCGGAAAGCAAAAGTCCTATATCCTATGATATCACTTATAGGCGTTATCTAATAACTGACACAAATGAACATATTTCCACAGAGAAAGTCAATCACAGACTTATTAAAAAAAACTATGCTTATCTAAAAGGAAAGGTGGGGGGAATGGATAAATGAAGATTAGCGTTACCATATGTATACAAACACATATTATAAACATATATCAAAAAGACAGACCATATAGCAAAGAAGGTTTACGGAACACTCTGTAATAATTTACACGGGAAGAGAATCTCTACATTAACAGGCATATAGGATATGTAGATGAACCAGAGTGTGTACACCTTGGACAAGCAACATTCTAACCATTACCCCAATTGAAAAAATTAAAACAACGAACTAGGAGTAATGAGACATAAACTTATGGGGTGTTTTCCTGGCACATTCCATTCAAATTTACAACCTCGGCAAACGACTTCCAGAACGGCTCTGCTGCCCTAGTATCCAGATTTGGGAATGGAGAAATGCTGCATCCTTGTGGCCGTTTCCCACAACAGCAGCTTTAAAGCAACTTCAAAAGGTCACTAAATATTCACCAATTGCAGTTCTGTAAATGACACCTGCCCTCCAAAAAATACTGAGGTCGAAAATCGACCAAAAAATTCTAGAGTGCAACCTTTCAAAAAGAATATTTGAAGAGGTATATTATACTAACACTTTTTTTCTTTTTTCTTTTAACAGAAAATATAAAGCCGTGGAGAAATGATGAATTGTAGGAATTTTTACAGACATGTAAACCCAAATTACAAAAACCTGTCATTTCACACCAGTCAGAATGGCCATCAACAAAAATGCTGCAAACAATAAATGCTGACGTGATTGTGGAGAAATGCGTACCATCGATTCTAAGGGGGACGTTGTAAGAGCCACTAATGAAAGAAAAATTGAGGTGCCTTGAAAAGGTAAACGTTGAGCTACCATACCAGTCAATCAATCATACCCACTGCTGGGTCTATCACCTGAGAAAATGAAACTCAAAAATCACAGGCTGGCAATCCTGCACTCCAGCAATATTTACCATAGGCAATACTTGGAAGCAACGAAAATGTCCATCAACAGAGGAATGCACCAAGAAGAAGTGGTCCATGTACACAATGGAATATTAGCCATGGAAAACATTGAAGCACTGCTCTTTGAGGCACCATACATGAGCCTGGAGATAATCACAAAACATGAAGTAGGTCGGAAAGCAAAAGCCCTATATCCTATATTATCACTTATGGCATTATCTAATAACTGACACAGATGAACATATTTCCAAAGAGAAAGACACTCACAGGCTTAGAAAACAAACTATGCTCATCTAAAAGGAAAGGAGGGGGGAAATTGAGAAATGAAGATTAGTGTTACTATACATATACAAATACATATTATATACATGTATCAAAAAGACCGAACATATAACAAGGGAGGTCGACGGAACACTGTAATATTTTACATGGGAAGAGGATCTGTACATTAGTAGACATACATAATGTACAAATGAACCAGATTGTGTACACCTAGGACAAACAATATTCTAAACTTTACCCAGATTAAAAAAAATTTAAAAACCAAGAAGAAGTAATGAGACAAAAACATATGGGGATTTCTCCTGGCAAATTCCATTCGAATTTACAACCTTGGACAATGACTTCCAGAAAGGCTCTGCTGCCCTAGTACCCAGATTGGGGAATGGAGAAATGCTACCTCCTTGTGGCCGTTTCCCACAACAGCAGCTTTGAACCCACTGCAAAAGGTCACTAAATTTTCGCCAACTTGCAGTTCTGTAAATGGCACCTGCCCTCCAGAAAATTTCTGGGGTCAAAAATCGACCAAAAACTTCAGTTGAGGGCAACCTTCGAAGAAGAGAATTTCAAGAGCTATATTGTACTCACGGTTTTTTCTTTTAAGAGAAAACAAAAAGGCATAGGAAAATGATGGATTTTAAAAATTTTAATGATATGCATACCCATATTACAAAAACCTATCAGCTCACAGCAGTCAGAATGGCCATTAGGAATAATGCTGCAAAAAATAAACGGTGAAGGGAGTGTGGAGAAATTGAACCCTCGGTTGTAAGGGGGGGCATGTAAAGAGCCACTAATGAAAACACAATGTAGGTGCTTTGAAAAGGGAAACATTGAGCTACCAGTCAATCAATCACAATCACTTCTTGGCCTATCACCTGAGAAAATGAGAATCAAAAAGTCACAGGCTGGCAAACCTGTACGCCAGCAAGATTTACCATAGCCAGCACTTGGAAGCAATGAAAATGTCCATCAACCGAGGAATGCACCAAGAAGAAGTGGTCCACGTACACAATGGAATATTACTCTAATAATAAATATAAATTAAATTTAAAAACAAACCTAAGCAAGGAGACATCAACATTTGTGGGTTTATCCGGGCACATTGCACTCTAATGTGTAACCGAAGAACACCACTGGCCGGTAGGTCTGTTTCCCTAGTACCAGCAAGGGGAACGTAGAAAGGCTGCCGCTGTTCGGCCGATACCTGCAAAAGCAGGTTTAAAGCCTGAGCTAATGGTCACTTCATATGAACAAGTACTGCAGGGCTGTAAATGAAACCTGCCCTCAAAATGTCTTGAGGGAGATAATGGCCAAAATATTTCAAATGGTGACACATACTTTAAGAAAACACTTTGAAGAAATAAGCTCTAATCACAGCTGGAAAAATAAAAAGGACATGTCTTAAAGCTCAATTTCTACGCATTATGAGACACATGCAAATTCAACAACAAAGAGGTATCAGCTCACACCACTCAGAATAACCATCAGCAAAAACTACAAAGAATAAATGCTGAAGGTGCTGGGAAGAAATACATACCCTCCACTTTAAGTGGGACGTAACCTGGAAAGAGCCACTAAGGAGAACAGAATAGAGGTGCCTTTAAAAGGTAAACATTGAGCTACCATATGATCCAGCAGACCTATTCCTGGAGCTATAAACTAAGAAGACAGAATTGGAAGGAGACAGGCACGCAAATCGGCATTGCATAGTGTTACAATAGCCAAGATATGGAAGTAACCAAAAAGTCCACCGACAGATGGCTGGACAAAGAAGAACTTCAACCTGTACAGATGGAATATGAGCTAGTGAAAAAATGAAACAATGCCATTTGCAGCACTATAGATGAGTCTAGAAGTAATCACACAACTTGGAGTAAGTGAGAAAGCGAAAGACACATATCCTATCATATCACATATAGGGGTTACCTAAAAAATGATACAAACAAAGATATTTCCACAGAGAAACACTATCACAGAATCAATAAAAAAACTTATGGTTCACCAAATAGTAAGGTGTGAGGATTGGATACATTACCATATTGAGGTTAACAGAGAGATACAAACACACGTGAAATATATAATCACCAAAGACCTACGCAATACCAAGAGAAGACTACTCAACATTGTGTCATAACCTACATGGGAAAAGGATCCGAAGAAGAATATTTATATGTATATGTGTGAAAGAACCACATCTTGCACACCTAGAACAAACAAAACATTGTAATCAAGTTTGCTGTGATAAAAAATAAAAATTAAGTTAAAAATACCAACAAGAAGTAATGAGACATAAACTTAAAGGGCTTTTTCCTCGCACATTCCATTCTAATTTACAACCTAGAACACCACTTCCAGTAAGGCTCTGTTGCCCTATTAACCAGATTTGGTAAAGGAGAAATTCTGCCGCCTTGTGGCCAATTCCCGCAAGAGCAGCTTTTAACCCACAGCTAATGGTCACTTGCCATTCAAAATGACTCAAGGCTGTAAAGGACACCTGCCCTCAAAATTGTGCTGAGGTAGGGAATGGATAAAGAAAATTCAAAACAGGCAGAATTTTCAAGAAGTTACTATGAAGAGGCAAGTTTTACTCACTCTCTTTTTAAAGAAAGGAAAATGGATAAAAGCTCAGCCTCAGGAAGTATTAGACTCATGCAATTCAATCTACAAAAAGTTTTCAACTCACACCAGTCGACTGACCATTGGAAAAAAGTCTACAAACAATAAATGCAGAAGAGGTTTTAGAGAACTGTGTACCCTCTAGCTGCTGGTGAGATGTAAAAGGGTTAAACGCTAATAATGAGAACAGAAAGGAGCTGCGTTTAAAAGGAAAAATTGAGGTACCATTCAATCCAGCAGGCGCACCAATGGGCCTCTCACCTGAGAAGACCAGAATGAAGAAGACCCGGGCTGCAAAAGCTGCACTTCAGCCTTATTCACAATAGACAAGACAGTGAAGCAACCAAAATGTCCATCAACAGATGAAAGGATAAAGAAGAAGTGGTCCATGTACACAATGAATACTACCCATGGAAAACAATGAAACACTGCTCTTTGAGGCACCATAGATGATCTTGGAGATAATCACAGAACATGAGGTAAGTCGGAAAGCAAAAGTCCTATATCCTATGATATAACTTATAGGCGTTATCTAATAACTGACACAAATGAACATATTTCCACAGAGAAAGTCAATCACAGACTTATTAAAAAAAAACTATGCTTATCTAAAAGGAAAGGTGGGGGGAATGGATAAATGAAGATTAGCGTTACCATATGTATACAAATACATATTATATACATATATCAAAAAGACAGACCATATAGCAAAGAAGGTTTACGGAACACTCTGTAATAATTTACACGGGAAGAGAATCTCTACATAAATAGGCATATAGGATATGTAGATGTACCAGAGTGTGTACACCTTGGACAAGCAACATTCTAACCATTACCCCAATTGAAAAAATTAAAACAACGAACTAGGAGTAATGAGACATAAACTTATGGGGGGTTTTCCTGGCACATTCCATTCAAATTTACAACCTAGGCAAACGACTTCCAGAACGGCTCTGCTGCCCTAGTACCCAGATTTGGGAATGGAGAAATGCTGCATCCTTGTGGCCGTTTCCCACAACAGCAGCTTTAAAGCAACTTCAAAAGGTCATTAAATATTCACCAATTGCAGTTCTGTAAATGACACCTGCCCTCCAAAAAATACTGAGGTCGAAAATCGACCAAAAAATTCTAGAGTGCAACCTTTCAAAAAGAATATTTGAAGAGGTATATTATACTAACACGTTTTTTCTTTTTTCTTTTAACAGAAAAGATAACGCCGTGGAGAAATGATGAATTGTAGGAATTTTTACAGACATGTAAACCCAAATTACAAAACCTGTCATCTCACACCAGTCAGAATGGCCATCAACAAAAATGCTGCAAACAATAAATGCTGACGTGATTGTGGAGAAATGCGTACCATCGATTCTAAGGGGGACGTGGTAAGAGCCACTAATGAAAGAAAAATTGAGGTGCCTTGAAAAGGTAAACGTTGAGCTACCATACCAGTCAATCAATCATACCCACTGCTGGGTCTATCACCTGAGAAAATGAAACTCAAAAATCACAGGCTGGCAATCCTGCACTCCAGCAATATTTACCATAGGCAACACTTGGAAGCAACGAAAATGTCCATCAACAGAGGAATGCACCAAGAAGAAGTGGTCCATGTACACAATGGAATATTAGCCATGGAAAACATTGAAGCACTGCTCTTTGAGGCACCATACATGAGCCTGGAGATAATCACAAAACATGAAGTAGGTCGGAAAGCAAAAGCCCTATATCCTATATTATCACTTATGGCATTATCTAATAACTGACACAGATGAACATATTTCAAAGAGAAAGACACTCACAGGCTTAGAAAACAAACTATGCTCATCTAAAAGGAAAGGAGGGGGGAAATTGAGAAATGAAGATTAGTGTTACTATACATATACAAATACATATTATATACATGTATCAAAAAGACCGAACATATAACAAGGGAGGTCGACGGAACACTGTAATATTTTACATGGGAAGAGGATCTGTACATTAGTAGACATACATAATGTACAAATGAACCAGATTGTGTACACCTAGGACAAACAATATTCTAAACTTTACCCAGATTAAAAAAAATTTTAAAAACCAAGAAGAAGTAATGAGACAAAAACATATGGGGATTTCTCCTGGCAAATTCCATTCTAATTTACAACCTTGGACAATGACTTCCAGAAAGGCTCTGTTGCCCTAGTACCCAGATTGGGGAATGGAGAAATGCTAACTCCTTGTGGCCGTTTCCCACAACAGCAGCTTTGAACCCACTGCAAAAGGTCACTAAATTTTCGCCAACTTGCAGTTCTGTAAATGGCACCTGCCCTCCAGAAAATTTCTGGGGTCAAAAATCGACCAAAAACTTCAGTTGAGGGCAACCTTCGAAGAAGAGAATTTCAAGAGCTATATTGTACTCACGGTTTTTTCTTTTAAGAGAAAACAAAAAGGCATAGGAAAATGATGAATTTTAAAAATTTTAATGATATGCATACCCATATTACAAAAACCTATCAGCTCACAGCAGTCAGAATGGCCATTAGGAATAATGCTGCAAAAAATAAACGGTGAAGGGAGTGCGGAGAAATGTGAACCCTCGGTTGTAAGGGGGGGCATGTAAAGAGCCACTAATGAAAACACAATGTAGGTGCTTTGAAAAGGGAAACATTGAGCTACCAGTCAATCAATCACAATCACTTCTTGGCCTATCACCTGAGAAAATGAGAATCAAAAAGTCACAGGCTTGCAAACCTGTACGCCAGCAAGATTTACCATAGCCAGCACTTGGAAGCAATGAAAATGTCCATCAACCGAGGAATGCACCAAGAAGAAGTGGTCCACGTACACAATGGAATATTACTCTAATAATAAATATAAATTAAATTTAAAAACAAACCAAAGCAAGGAGACATCAACATTTGTGGGTTTATCCGGGCACATTGCACTCTAATGTATAACCGAAGAACACCACTGGCCGGTAGGTCTGTTTCCCTAGTACCAGCAAGGGGAACGTAGAAAGGCTGCCGCTCTTCGGCCGATACCTGCAAAAGCAGGTTTAAAGCCTGAGCTAATGGTCACTTCATATGAACAAGTACTGCAGGGCTGTAAATGAAACCTGCCCTCAAAATGTCTTGAGGGAGATAATGGCCAAAATATTTCAAATGGTGACACATACTTTAAGAAAACACTTTGAAGAAATAAGCTCTAATCACAGCTGGAAAAATAAAAAGGACATGTCTTAAAGCTCAATTTCTACACATTATGACAGACATGCAAATTCAACCACAAAGAGGTATCAGCTCACACCACTCAGAATAACCATCAGCAAAAACTACAAAGAATAAATGCTGAAGGTGCTGGGAAGAAATACATACCCTCCACTTTAAGTGGGACGTAACCTGGAAAGAGCCACTAAGGAGAACAGAATAGAGGTGCCTTTAAAAGGTAAACATTGAGCTACCATATGATCCAGCAGACCTATTCCTGGACCTATAAACTAAGAAGACAGAATTGGAAGGAGACAGGCACGCAAATCGGCATTGCATAGTGTTACAATAGCCAAGATATGGAAGTAACCAAAAAGTCCACCGACAGATGGCTGGACAAAGAAGAACTTCTACCTGTACAGATGGAATATGAGCTAGTGAAAAAATGAAACAATGCCATTTGCAGCACTATAGATGAGTCTAGAAGTAATCACGCAACTTGGAGTAAGTGAGAAAGCGAAAGACACATATCCTATCATATCACATATAGGGGTTACCTAAAAAATGATACAAACAAAGATATTTCCACAGAGAAACACTATCACAGAATCAATAAAAAAACTTATGGTTCACCAAGTAGTAAGGTGTGAGGATTGGATACATTACCATATTGAGGTTAACAGAGAGATACAAACACATGTGAAATATATGATCACCAAAGACCTACGCAATACCAAGAGAAGACTACTCAACATTGTGTCATAACCTACATGGGAAAAGGATCCGAAGAAGAATATTTATATGTATATGTGTGAAAGAACCACATCTTGCACACCTAGAACAAACAAAACATTGTAATCAAGTTTGCTGTGATAAAAAATAAAAATTAAGTTAAAAATACCAACAAGAAGTAATGAGACATAAACTTAAAGGGCTTTTTCCTCGCACATTCCATTCTAATTTACAACCTAGAACACCACTTCCAGTAAGGCTCTGTTGCCCTATTAACCATATTTGGTAAAGGAGAAATTCTGCCGCCTTGTGGCCAATTCCCGCAAGAGCAGCTTTTAACCCACAGCTAATGGTCACTTGCCATTCAAAATGACTCAAGGCTGTAAAGGACACCTGCCCTCAAAATTGTGCTGAGGTAGGGAATGGATAAAGAAAATTCAAAACAGGCAGAATTTTCAAGAAGTTACTATGAAGAGGCAAGTTTTACTCACTCTCTTTTTAAAGAAAGGAAAATGGATAAAAGCTCAGCCTCAGGAAGTATTAGACTCATGCAATCGAATCTACAAAAAGTTTTCAACTCACAGCAGTCGACTGACCATTGGAAAAAAGTCTACAAACAATAAATGCAGAAGAGGTTTTAGAGAACTGTGTACCCTCTAGCTGCTGGTGAGATGTAAAAGGGTTAAACGCTCATAATGAGAACAGAAAGGAGCTGCGTTTAAAAGGAAAAATTGAGGTGCCATTCAATCCAGCAGGCGCACCAATGGGCCTCTCACCTGAGAAGACCAGAATGAAGAAGACCCGGGCTGCAAAAGCTGCACTTCAGCCTTCTTCACAATAGACAAGACAGTGAAGCAACCAAAATGTCCATCAACAGATGAAAGGATAAAGAAGAAGTGGTCCATGTACACAATGAATACAAGACATGGAAAACAATGAAACACTGCTCTTTGAGGCACCATAGATGATCTTGGAGATAATCACAGAACATGAGGTAAGTCGGAAAGCAAAAGTCCAATATCCTATGATATCACTTATAGGCGTTATCTAATAACTGACACAAATGAACATATTTCCACAGAGAAAGTCAATCACAGACTTATTAAAAAAAACTATGCTTATCTAAAAGGAAAGGTGGGGGGAATGGATAAATGAAGATTAGCGTTACCATATGTATACAAATACATATTATATACATATATCAAAAAGACAGACCATATAGCAAAGAAGGTTTACGGAACACTCTGTAATAATTTACACGGGAAGAGAATCTCTACATAAATAGGCATATAGGATATGTAGATGAACCAGAGTGTGTACACCTTGGACAAGCAACATTCTAACCATTACCCCAATTGAAAAAATTAAAACAACAAACTAGGTGTAATGAGACATAAACTTATGGGGGGTTTTCCTGGCACATTCCATTCAAATTTACAACCTAGGCAAACGACTTCCAGAACGGCTCTGCTGCCCTAGTACCCAGATTTGGGAATGGAGAAATGTTGCATCCTTGTGGCCGTTTCCCACAACAGCAGCTTTAAAGCAACTTCAAAAGGTCACTAAATATTCACCAATTGCAGTTCTGTAAATGACACCTGCCCTCCAAAAAATACTGAGGTCGAAAATCGACCAAAAAATTCTAGAGTGCAACCTTTCAAAAAGAATATTTGAAGAGGTATATCATATTAACACTTTTTTTCTTTTTTCTTTTAACAAAAAAGATAAAGCCGTGGAGAAATGATGAATTGTAGGAATTTTTACAGACATGTAAACCCAAATTACAAAAACCTGTCAGCTCACACCAGTCAGAATGGCCATCAACAAAAATGCTGCAAACAATAAATGCTGACATGATTGTGGAGAAATGCGTACCATCGATTCTAAGGGGGACGTGGTAAGAGCCACTAATGAAAGAAAAATTGAGGTGCCTTGAAAAGGTAAACGTTGAGCTACCATACCAGTCAATCAATCATACCCACTGCTGGGACTATCACCTGAAACAATGAAACTCAAAAATCACAGGCTGGCAATCCTGCACTCCAGCAATATTTACCATAGGCAACACTTGGAAGCAACGAAAATGTCCATCAACAGAGGAATGCACCAAGAAGAAGTGGTCCATGTACACAATGGAATATTAGCCATGGAAAACATTGAAGCACTGCTCTTTGAGGCACCATACATGAGCCTGGAGATAATCACAAAACATGAAGTAGGTCGGAAAGCAAAAGACCTATATCCTATATTATCACTTATGGCATTATCTAATAACTGACACAGATGAACATATTTCCAAAGAGAAAGACACTCACAGGCTTAGAAAACAAACTATGCTCATCTAAAAGGAAAGGAGGGGGGAAATTGAGAAATGAAGATTAGAGTTACTATACATATACAAATACATATTATATACATGTATCAAAAAGACTGAACATATAACAAGGGAGGTCGACGGAACACTGTAATATTTTACATGGGAAGAGGATCTGTACATTAATAGACATACATAATGTACAAATGAACCAGATTGTGTACACCTAGGACAAACAATATTCTAAACTTTACCCAGATTAAAAAAATTTTGAAAACCAAGAAGAAGTAATGAGACAAAAACATATGGGGATTTCTCCTGGCAAATTCCATTCTAATTTACAACCTTGGACAATGACTTCCAGAAAGGCTCTGCTGCCCTAGTACCCAGATTGGGGAATGGAGAAATGCTACCTCCTTGTGGCCGTTTCCCACAACAGCAGCTTTGAACCCACTGCAAAAGGTCACTATATTTTCGCCAACTTGCAGTTCTGTAAATGGCACCTGCCCTCCAGACAATTTCTAGGGTCAAAAATCGACCAAAAACTTCAGTTGAGGGCAACCTTCGAAGAAGAGAATTTCGAGAGCTATATTGTACTCACGGCTTTTTCTTTTAAGAGAAAACAAAAAGGCATAGGAAAATGATGAATTTTAAAAATTTTAATGATATGCATACCCATATTACAAAAACCTATCAGCTCACAGCAGTCAGAATGGCCATTAGGAATAATGCTGCAAAAAATAAACGGTGAAGGGAGTGCGGAGAAATGTGTACCCTCGGTTGTAAGGGGGGGCATGTAAAGAGCCACTAATGAAAACACAATGTAGGTGCTTTGAAAAGGGAAACATTGAGCTACCAGTCAATCAATCACAATCACTTCTTGGCCTATCACCTGAGAAAATGAGAATCAAAAAGTGACAGGCTGGCAAACCTGTACGCCAGCAAGATTTACCATAGCCAGCCCTTGGAAGCAATGAAAATGTCCATCAACCGAGGAATGCACCAAGAAGAAGTGGTCCACGTACACAATGGAATATTACTCTAATAATAAATATAAATTAAATTTAAAAAGAAGCAGAAGCAAGGAGACATCAACATTTGTGGGTTTATCCGGGCACATTGCACTCTAATTTATAACCGAAGAACACCACTGGCCGGTAGGTCTGTTTCCCTAGTACCAGCAAGGGGAACGTAGAAAGGCTGCCGCTCTTCGGCCGATACCTGCAAAAGCAGGTTTAAAGCCTGAGCTAATGGTCACTTCATATGAACAAGTACTGCAGGGCTGTAAATGAAACCTGCCCTCAAAATGTCTTGAGGGAGATAATGGCCAAAATATTTCAAATGGTGACAGATACTTTAAGAAAACACTTTGAAGAAATAAGCTCTAATCACAGCTGGAAAAATAAAAAGGACATGTCTTAAAGCTCAATTTCTACGCATTATGAGACACATGCAAATTCAACCACAAAGAGGTATCAGCTCACACCACTCAGAATAACCATCAGCAAAAACTACAAAGAATAAATGCTGAAGGTGCTGGGAAGAAATACATACCCTCCACTTTAAGTGGGACGTAACCTGGAAAGAGCCACTAAGGAGAACAGAATAGAGGTGCCTTTAAAAGGTAAACATTGAGCTACCATATGATCCAGCAGACCTATTCCTGGACCTATAAACTAAGAAGACAGAATTGGAAGGAGACAGGCACGCAAATCGGCATTGCATAGTGTTACAATAGCCAAGATATGGAAGTAACCAAAAAGTCCACCGACAGATGGGTGGACAAAGAAGAACTTCTACCTGTACAGATGGAATATGAGCTAGTGAAAAAATGAAACAATGCCATTTGCAGCACTATAGATGAGTCTAGAAGTAATCACGCAACTTGGAGTAAGTGAGAAAGCAAAAGACACATATCCTATCATATCACATATAGGGGTTACCTAAAAAATGATACAGACAAAGATATTTCCACAGAGAAACACTATCACAGAATCAATAAAAAAACTTATGGTTCACCAAATAGTAAGGTGTGAGGATTGGATACATTATCATATTGAGGTTAACAGAGAGATACAAACACATGTGAAATATATAATCACCAAAGACCTACGCAATACCAAGAGAAGACTACTCAACATTGTGTCACAACCTACATGGGAAAAGGATCCGAAGAAGAATATTTATATGTAAATGTGTGAAAGAACCACATCTTGCACACCTAGAACAAACAAAACATTGTAATCAAGTTTGCTGTGATAAAAAATAAAAATTAAGTTAAAAATACCAACAAGAAGTAATGAGACATAAACTTAAAGGGCTTTTTCCTCGCACATTCCATTCTAATTTACAACCTAGAACACCACTTCCAGTAAGGCTCTGTTGCCCTAGTAACCAGATTTGGTAAAGGAGAAATGCTGCCGCCTTGTGACCAATTCCCGCAAGAGCAGCTTTTAACCCACAGCTAATGGTCACTTGCCATTCAAAATGACTCAAGGCTGTAAAGGACACCTGCCCTCAAAATTGTGCTGAGGTAGGGAATGGATAAAGAAAATTCAAAACAGGCAGAATTTTCAAGAAGTTACTATGAAGAGGCAAGTTTTACTCACTCTCTTTTTAAAGAAAGGAAAATGGATAAAAGCTCAACCTCAGGAAGTATTAGACTCATGCAATCTAATCTACAAAAAGTTTTCAACTCACACCAGTCGACTGACCATTGGAAAAAAGTCTACAAACAATAAATGCAGAAGAGGTTTTAGAGAACTGTGTACCCTCTAGCTGCTGGTGAGATGTAAAAGGGTTAAACGCTAATAATGAGAACAGAAAGGAGCTGCGTTTAAAAGGAAAAATTGAGGTACCATTCAATCCAGCAGGCGCACCAATGGGCCTCTCACCTGAGAAGACCAGAATGAAGAAGACCCGGGCTGCAAAAGCTGCACTTCAGCCTTATTCACAATAGACAAGACAGTGAAGCAACCAAAATGTCCATCAACAGATGAAAGGATAAAGAAGAAGTGGTCCATGTACACAATGAATACTAGCCATGGAAAACAATGAAACACTGCTCTTTGAGGCACCATAGATGATCTTGGAGATAATCACAGAACATGAGGTAAGTCGGAAAGCAAAAGTCCTATATCCTATGATATCACTTATAGGCGTTATCTAATAACTGACACAAATGAACATACTTCCACAGAGAAAGTCAATCACAGACTTATTAAAAAAAAACTATGCTTATCTAAAAGGAAAGGTGGGGGGAATGGATAAATGAAGATTAGCGTTACCATATGTATACAAATACATATTATATACATATATCAAAAAGACAGACCATATAGCAAAGAAGGTTTACGGAACACTCGGTAATAATTTACATGGGAAGAGAATCTCTACATAAATAGGCATATAGGATATGTAGATGAACCAGAGTGTGTACACCTTGGACAAGCAACATTCTAACCATTACCCCAATTGAAAAAATTAAAACAACGAACTAGGAGTAATGAGACATAAACTAATGGGGGGTTTTCCTGGCACATTCCATTCAAATTTACAACCTAGGCAAACGACTTCCGGAATGGCTCTGCTGCCCTAGTACCGAGATTTGGGAATGGAGAAATGCTGCATCCTTGTGGCCGTTTCCCACAACAGCAGCTTTAAAGCAACTTCAAAAGGTCACTAAATATTCACCAATTGCAGTTCTGTAAATGACAACTGCCCTCCAGAAAATACTGAGGTCGAAAATCGAGCAAAAAATTCTAGAGTGCAACCTTTCAAAAAGAATATTTGAAGAGGTATATTATACTAACACTTTTTTTCTTTTTTCTTTTAACAGAAAAGATAAAGCCGTGGAGAAATGATGAATTGTAGGAATTTTTACAGACATGTAAACCCAAATTACAAAAACCTGTCAGCTCACACCAGTCAGAATGGCCATCAACAAAAATGCTGCAAACAATAAATGCTGACATGATTGTGGAGAAATGCGTACCATCGATTCTAAGGGGGACGTGGTAAGAGCCACTAATGAAAGAAAAATTGAGGTGCCTTGAAAAGGTAAACGTTGAGCTACCATACCAGTCAATCAATCATACCCACTGCTGGGTCTATCACCTGAGAAAATGCAACTCAAAAATCACAGGCTGGCAATTCTGCACTCCAGCAATATTTACCATAGGCAACACTTGGAAGCAACGAAAATGTCCATCAACAGAGGAATGCACCAAGAAGAAGTGGTCCATGTACACAATGGAATATTAGCCATGGAAAACATTGAAGCACTGCTCTTTGAGGCACCATACATGAGCCTGGAGATAATCACAAAACATGTAGTAGGTCGGAAAGCAAAAGACCTATATCCTATATTATCACTTATGGCATTATCTAATAACTGACACAGATGAACATATTTCCAAAGAGAAAGACACTCACAGGCTTAGAAAACAAACTATGCTCATCTAAAAGGAAAGGAGGGGGGAAATTGAGAAATGAAGATTAGAGTTACTATACATATACAAATACATATTATATACATGTATCAAAAAGACCGAACATATAACAAGGGAGGTCGACGGAACACTGTAATATTTTACATGGGAAGAGGATCTGTACATTAGTAGACATACATAATGTACAAATGAACAAGATTGTGTACCCCTAGGACAAACAATATTCTAAAATTTACCCAGATTAAAAAAATTTTAAAAACCAAGAAGTAATGAGACAAAATCATATGGGGATTTCTCCTGGCAAATTCCATTCTAATTTACAACCTTGGACAATGACTTCCAGAAAGGCTCTGCTGCCCTAGTACCCAGACTGGGGAATGGAGAAATGCTACCTCCTTGTGGCCGTTTCCCACAACAGCAGCTTTGAACCCACTGCAAAAGGTCACTATATTTTCGCCAACTTGCAGTTCTGTAAATGGCACCTGCCCTCCAGACAATTTCTGGGGTCAAAAATCGACCAAAAACTTCAGTTGAGGGCAACCTTCGAAGAAGAGAATTTCGAGAGCTATATTGTACTCACGGCTTTTTCTTTTAAGAGAAAACAAAAAGGCATAGGAAAATGATGAATTTTAAAAATTTTAATGATATGCATACCCATATTACAAAAACCTATCAGCTCACAGCAGTCAGAATGGCCATTAGGAATAATGCTGCAAAAAATAAACGGTGAAGGGAGTGCGGAGAAATGTGTACCCTCGGTTGTAAGGGGGGGCATGTAAAGAGCCACTAATGAAAACACAATGTAGGTGCTTTGAAAAGGGAAACATTGAGCTACCAGTCAATCAATCACAATCACTTCTTGGCCTATCACCTGAGAAAATGAGAATCAAAAAGTGACAGGCTGGCAAACCTGTACGCCAGCAAGATTTACCATAGCCAGCCCTTGGAAGCAATGAAAATGTCCATCAACCGAGGAATGCACCAAGAAGAAGTGGTCCACGTACACAATGGAATATTACTCTAATAATAAATATAAATTAAATTTAAAAAGAAGCAGAAGCAAGGAGACATCAACATTTGTGTGTTTATCCGGGCACATTGCACTCTAATTTATAACCGAAGAACACCACTGGCCGGTAGGTCTGTTTCCCTAGTACCAGCAAGGGGAACGTAGAAAGGCTGCCGCTCTTCGGCCGATACCTGCAAAAGCAGGTTTAAAGCCTGAGCTAATGGTCACTTCATATGAACAAGTACTGCAGGGCTGTAAATGAAACCTGCCCTCAAAATGTCTTGAGGGAGATAATGGCCAAAATATTTCAAATGGTGACAGATACTTTAAGAAAACACTTTGAAGAAATAAGCTCTAATCACAGCTGGAAAAATAAAAAGGACATGTCTTAAAGCTCAATTTCTACGCATTATGAGACACATGCAAATTCAACCACAAAGAGGTATCAGCTCACACCACTCAGAATAACCATCAGCAAAAACTACAAAGAATAAATGCTGAAGGTGCTGGGAAGAAATACATACCCTCCACTTTAAGTGGGACGTAACCTGGAAAGAGCCACTAAGGAGAACAGAATAGAGGTGCCTTTAAAAGGTAAACATTGAGCTACCATATGATCCAGCAGACCTATTCCTGGACCTATAAACTAAGAAGACAGAATTGGAAGGAGACAGGCACGCAAATCGGCATTGCATAGTGTTACAATAGCCAAGATATGGAAGTAACCAAAAAGTCCACCGACAGATGGGTGGACAAAGAACAACTTCTACCTGTACAGATGGAATATGAGCTAGTGAAAAAATGAAACAATGCCATTTGCAGCACTATAGATGAGTCTAGAAGTAATCACGCAACTTGGAGTAAGTGAGAAAGCAAAAGACACATATCCTATCATATCACATATAGGGGTTACCTAAAAAATGATACAGACAAAGATATTTCCACAGAGAAACACTATCACAGAATCAATAAAAAAACTTATGGTTCACCAAATAGTAAGGTGTGAGGATTGGATACATTATCATATTGAGGTTAACAGAGAGATACAAACACATGTGAAATATATAATCACCAAAGACCTACGCAATACCAAGAGAAGACTACTCAACATTGTGTCACAACCTACATGGGAAAAGGATCCGAAGAAGAATATTTATATGTAAATGTGTGAAAGAACCACATCTTGCACACCTAGAACAAACAAAACATTGTAATCAAGTTTGCTGTGATAAAAAATAAAAATTAAGTTAAAAATACCAACAAGAAGTAATGAGACATAAACTTAAAGGGCTTTTTCCTCGCACATTCCATTCTAATTTACAACCTAGAACACCACTTCCAGTAAGGCTCTGTTGCCCTAGTAACCAGATTTGGTAAAGGAGAAATGCTGCCGCCTTGTGACCAATTCCCGCAAGAGCAGCTTTTAACCCACAGCTAATGGTCACTTGCCATTCAAAATGACTCAAGGCTGTAAAGGACACCTGCCCTCAAAATTGTGCTGAGGTAGGGAATGGATAAAGAAAATTCAAAACAGGCAGAATTTTCAAGAAGTTACTATGAAGAGGCAAGTTTTACTCACTCTCTTTTTAAAGAAAGGAAAATGGATAAAAGCTCAACCTCAGGAAGTATTAGACTCATGCAATCTAATCTACAAAAAGTTTTCAACTCACACCAGTCGACTGACCATTGGAAAAAAGTCTACAAACAATAAATGCAGAAGAGGTTTTAGAGAACTGTGTACCCTCTAGCTGCTGGTGAGATGTAAAAGGGTTAAACGCTAATAATGAGAACAGAAAGGAGCTGCGTTTAAAAGGAAAAATTGAGGTACCATTCAATCCAGCAGGCGCACCAATGGGCCTCTCACCTGAGAAGACCAGAATGAAGAAGACCCGGGCTGCAAAAGCTGCACTTCAGCCTTATTCACAATAGACAAGACAGTGAAGCAACCAAAATGTCCATCAACAGATGAAAGGATAAAGAAGAACTGGTCCATGTACACAATGAATACTAGCCATGGAAAACAATGAAACACTGCTCTTTGAGGCACCATAGATGATCTTGGAGATAATCACAGAACATGAGGTAAGTCGGAAAGCAAAAGTCCTATATCCTATGATATCACTTATAGGCGTTATCTAATAACTGACACAAATGAACATATTTCCACAGAGAAAGTCAATCACAGACTTATTAAAAAAAAACTATGCTTATCTAAAAGGAAAGGTGGGGGGAATGGATAAATGAAGATTAGCGTTACCATATGTATACAAATACATATTATATACATATATCAAAAAGACAGACCATATAGCAAAGAAGGTTTACGGAACACTCGGTAATAATTTACATGGGAAGAGAATCTCTACATAAATAGGCATATAGGATATGTAGATGAACCAGAGTGTGTACACCTTGGACAAGCAACATTCTAACCATTACCCCAATTGAAAAAATTAAAACAACGAACTAGGAGTAATGAGACATAAACTAATGGGGGGTTTTCCTGGCACATTCCATTCAAATTTACAACCTAGGCAAACGACTTCCGGAATGGCTCTGCTGCCCTAGTACCGAGATTTGGGAATGGAGAAATGCTGCATCCTTGTGGCCGTTTCCCACAACAGCAGCTTTAAAGCAACTTCAAAAGGTCACTAAATATTCACCAATTGCAGTTCTGTAAATGACAACTGCCCTCCAGAAAATACTGAGGTCGAAAATCGAGCAAAAAATTCTAGAGTGCAACCTTTCAAAAAGAATATTTGAAGAGGTATATTATACTAACACTTTTTTTCTTTTTTCTTTTAACAGAAAAGATAAAGCCGTGGAGAAATGATGAATTGTAGGAATTTTTACAGACATGTAAACCCAAATTACAAAAACCTGTCAGCTCACACCAGTCAGAATGGCCATCAACAAAAATGCTGCAAACAATAAATGCTGACATGATTGTGGAGAAATGCGTACCATCGATTCTAAGGGGGACGTGGTAAGAGCCACTAATGAAAGAAAAATTGAGGTGCCTTGAAAAGGTAAACGTTGAGCTACCATACCAGTCAATCAATCATACCCACTGCTGGGTCTATCACCTGAGAAAATGCAACTCAAAAATCACAGGCTGGCAATTCTGCACTCCAGCAATATTTACCATAGGCAACACTTGGAAGCAACGAAAATGTCCATCAACAGAGGAATGCACCAAGAAGAAGTGGTCCATGTACACAATGGAATATTAGCCATGGAAAACATTGAAGCACTGCTCTTTGAGGCACCATACATGAGCCTGGAGATAATCACAAAACATGTAGTAGGTCGGAAAGCAAAAGACCTATATCCTATATTATCACTTATGGCATTATCTAATAACTGACACAGATGAACATATTTCCAAAGAGAAAGACACTCACAGGCTTAGAAAACAAACTATGCTCATCTAAAAGGAAAGGAGGGGGGAAATTGAGAAATGAAGATTAGAGTTACTATACATATACAAATACATATTATATACATGTATCAAAAAGACCGAACATATAACAAGGGAGGTCGACGGAACACTGTAATATTTTACATGGGAAGAGGATCTGTACATTAGTAGACATACATAATGTACAAATGAACAAGATTGTGTACCCCTAGGACAAACAATATTCTAAAATTTACCCAGATTAAAAAAATTTTAAAAACCAAGAAGTAATGAGACAAAATCATATGGGGATTTCTCCTGGCAAATTCCATTCTAATTTACAACCTTGGACAATGACTTCCAGAAAGGCTCTGCTGCCCTAGTACCCAGACTGGGGAATGGAGAAATGCTACCTCCTTGTGGCCGTTTCCCACAACAGCAGCTTTGAACCCACTGCAAAAGGTCACTATATTTTCGCCAACTTGCAGTTCTGTAAATGGCACCTGCCCTAGAGAAAATTTCTGGGGTCAAAAATCGACCAAAAACTTCAGTTGAGGGCAAGCTTCGAAGAAGAGAATTTCGAGAGCTATATTGTACTCACGGTTTTTTCTTTTAAGAGAAAACAAAAAGGCATAGGAAAATGATGAATTTTAAAAATTTTAATGATATGCATACCCATATTACAAAAACCTATCAGCTCACAGCAGTCAGAATGGCCATTAGGAATAATGCTGCAAAAAATAAACGGTGAAGGGAGTGCGGAGAAATGTGTACCCTCGGTTGTAAGGGGGGGCATGTAAAGAGCCACTAATGAAAACACAATGTAGGTGCTTTGAAAAGGGAAACATTGAGCTACCAGTCAATCAATCACAATCACTTCTTGGCCTACCACCTGAGAAAATGAGAATCAAAAAGTGACAGGCTGGCAAACCTGTACGCCAGCAAGATTTACCATAGCCAGCCCTTGGAAGCAATGAAAATGTCCATCAACCGAGGAATGCACCAAGAAGAAGTGGTCCACGTACACAATGGAATATTACTCTAATAATAAATATAAATTAAATTTAAAAACAAGCAGAAGCAAGGAGACATCAACATTTGTGGGTTTATCCGGGCACATTGCACTCTAATTTATAACCGAAGAACACCACTGGCCGGTAGGTCTGTTTCCCTAGTACCAGCAAGGGGAACGTAGAAAGGCTGCCGCTCTTCGGCCGATACCTGCAAAAGCAGGTTTAAAGCCTGAGCTAATGGTCACTTCATATGAACAAGTACTGCAGGGCTGTAAATGAAACCTGCCCTCAAAATGTCTTGAGGGAGATAATGGCCAAAATATTTCAAATGGTGACAGATACTTTAAGAAAACACTTTGAAGAAATAAGCTCTAATCACAGCTGGAAAAATAAAAAGGACATGTCTTAAAGCTCAATTTCTACGCATTATGAGACACATGCAAATTCAACCACAAAGAGGTATCAGCTCACACCACTCAGAATAACCATCAGCAAAAACTACAAAGAATAAATGCTGAAGGTGCTGGGAAGAAATACATACCCTCCACTTTAAGTGGGACGTAACCTGGAAAGAGCCACTAAGGAGAACAGAATAGAGGTGCCTTTAAAAGGTAAACATTGAGCTACCATATGATCCAGCAGACCTATTCCTGGACCTATAAACTAAGAAGACAGAATTGGAAGGAGACAGGCACGCAAATCGGCATTGCATAGTGTTACAATAGCCAAGATATGGAAGTAACCAAAAAGTCCACCGACAGATGGGTGGACAAAGAACAACTTCTACCTGTACAGATGGAATATGAGCTAGTGAAAAAATGAAACAATGCCATTTGCAGCACTATAGATGAGTCTAGAAGTAATCACGCAACTTGGAGTAAGTGAGAAAGCGAAAGACACATATCCTATCATATCACATATAGGGGTTACCTAAAAAATGATACAGACAAAGATATTTCCACAGAGAAACACTATCACAGAATCAATAAAAAAACTTATGGTTCACCAAATAGTAAGGTGTGAGGATTGGATACATTATCATATTGAGGTTAACAGAGAGATACAAACACATGTGAAATATATAATCACCAAAGACCTACGCAATACCAAGAGAAGACTACTCAACATTGTGTCACAACCTACATGGGAAAAGGATCCGAAGAAGAATATTTATATGTAAATGTGTGAAAGAACCACATCTTGCACACCTAGAACAAACAAAACATTGTAATCAAGTTTGCTGTGATAAAAAATAAAAATTAAGTTAAAAATACCAACAAGAAGTAATGAGACATAAACTTAAAGGGCTTTTTCCTCGCACATTCCATTCTAATTTACAACCTAGAACACCACTTCCAGTAAGGCTCTGTTGCCCTAGTAACCAGATTTGGTAAAGGAGAAATGCTGCCGCCTTGTGACCAATTCCCGCAAGAGCAGCTTTTAACCCACAGCTAATGGTCACTTGCCATTCAAAATGACTCAAGGCTGTAAAGGACACCTGCCCTCAAAATTGTGCTGAGGTAGGGAATGGATAAAGAAAATTCAAAACAGGCAGAATTTTCAAGAAGTTACTATGAAGAGGCAAGTTTTACTCACTCTCTTTTTAAAGAAAGGAAAATGGATAAAAGCTCAACCTCAGGAAGTATTAGACTCATGCAATCTAATCTACAAAAAGTTTTCAACTCACACCAGTCGACTGACCATTGGAAAAAAGTCTACAAACAATAAATGCAGAAGAGGTTTTAGAGAACTGTGTACCCTCTAGCTGCTGGTGAGATGTAAAAGGGTTAAACGCTAATAATGAGAACAGAAAGGAGCTGCGTTTAAAAGGAAAAATTGAGGTACCATTCAATCCAGCAGGCGCACCAATGGGCCTCTCACCTGAGAAGACCAGAATGAAGAAGACCCGGGCTGCAAAAGCTGCACTTCAGCCTTATTCACAATAGACAAGACAGTGAAGCAACCAAAATGTCCATCAACAGATGAAAGGATAAAGAAGAACTGGTCCATGTACACAATGAATACTAGCCATGGAAAACAATGAAACACTGCTCTTTGAGGCACCATAGATGATCTTGGAGATAATCACAGAACATGAGGTAAGTCGGAAAGCAAAAGTCCTATATCCTATGATATCACTTATAGGCGTTATCTAATAACTGACACAAATGAACATATTTCCACAGAGAAAGTCAATCACAGACTTATTAAAAAAAAACTATGCTTATCTAAAAGGAAAGGTGGGGGGAATGGATAAATGAAGATTAGCGTTACCATATGTATACAAATACATATTATATACATATATCAAAAAGACAGACCATATAGCAAAGAAGGTTTACGGAACACTCGGTAATAATTTACATGGGAAGAGAATCTCTACATAAATAGGCATATAGGATATGTAGATGAACCAGAGTGTGTACACCTTGGACAAGCAACATTCTAACCATTACCCCAATTGAAAAAATTAAAACAACGAACTAGGAGTAATGAGACATAAACTAATGGGGGGTTTTCCTGGCACATTCCATTCAAATTTACAACCTAGGCAAACGACTTCCGGAATGGCTCTGCTGCCCTAGTACCGAGATTTGGGAATGGAGAAATGCTGCATCCTTGTGGCCGTTTCCCACAACAGCAGCTTTAAAGCAACTTCAAAAGGTCACTAAATATTCACCAATTGCAGTTCTGTAAATGACAACTGCCCTCCAGAAAATACTGAGGTCGAAAATCGAGCAAAAAATTCTAGAGTGCAACCTTTCAAAAAGAATATTTGAAGAGGTATATTATACTAACACTTTTTTTCTTTTTTCTTTTAACAGAAAAGATAAAGCCGTGGAGAAATGATGAATTGTAGGAATTTTTACAGACATGTAAACCCAAATTACAAAAACCTGTCAGCTCACACCAGTCAGAATGGCCATCAACAAAAATGCTGCAAACAATAAATGCTGACATGATTGTGGAGAAATGCGTACCATCGATTCTAAGGGGGACGTGGTAAGAGCCACTAATGAAAGAAAAATTGAGGTGCCTTGAAAAGGTAAACGTTGAGCTACCATACCAGTCAATCAATCATACCCACTGCTGGGTCTATCACCTGAGAAAATGCAACTCAAAAATCACAGGCTGGCAATTCTGCACTCCAGCAATATTTACCATAGGCAACACTTAGAAGCAACGAAAATGTCCATCAACAGAGGAATGCACCAAGAAGAAGTGGTCCATGTACACAATGGAATATTAGCCATGGAAAACATTGAAGCACTGCTCTTTGAGGCACCATACATGAGCCTGGAGATAATCACAAAACATGTAGTAGGTCGGAAAGCAAAAGACCTATATCCTATATTATCACTTATGGCATTATCTAATAACTGACACAGATGAACATATTTCCAAAGAGAAAGACACTCACAGGCTTAGAAAACAAACTATGCTCATCTAAAAGGAAAGGAGGGGGGAAATTGAGAAATGAAGATTAGAGTTACTATACATATACAAATACATATTATATACATGTATCAAAAAGACCGAACATATAACAAGGGAGGTCGACGGAACACTGTAATATTTTACATGGGAAGAGGATCTGTACATTAGTAGACATACATAATGTACAAATGAACAAGATTGTGTACCCCTAGGACAAACAATATTCTAAAATTTACCCAGATTAAAAAAATTTTAAAAACCAAGAAGTAATGAGACAAAATCATATGGGGATTTCTCCTGGCAAATTCCATTCTAATTTACAACCTTGGACAATGACTTCCAGAAAGGCTCTGCTGCCCTAGTACCCAGACTGGGGAATGGAGAAATGCTACCTCCTTGTGGCCGTTTCCCACAACAGCAGCTTTGAACCCACTGCAAAAGGTCACTATATTTTCGCCAACTTGCAGTTCTGTAAATGGCACCTGCCCTAGAGAAAATTTCTGGGGTCAAAAATCGACCAAAAACTTCAGTTGAGGGCAAGCTTCGAAGAAGAGAATTTCGAGAGCTATATTGTACTCACGGTTTTTTCTTTTAAGAGAAAACAAAAAGGCATAGGAAAATGATGAATTTTAAAAATTTTAATGATATGCATACCCATATTACAAAAACCTATCAGCTCACAGCAGTCAGAATGGCCATTAGGAATAATGCTGCAAAAAATAAACGGTGAAGGGAGTGCGGAGAAATGTGTACCCTCGGTTGTAAGGGGGGGCTTGTAAAGAGCCACTAATGAAAACACAATGTAGGTGCTTTGAAAAGGGAAACATTGAGCTACCAGTCAATCAATCACAATCACTTCTTGGCCTATCACCTGAGAAAATGAGAATCAAAAAGTGACAGGCTGGCAAACCTGTACGCCAGCAAGATTTACCATAGCCAGCCCTTGGAAGCAATGAAAATGTCCATCAACCGAGGAATGCACCAAGAAGAAGTGGTCCACGTACACAATGGAATATTACTCTAATAATAAATATAAATTAAATTTAAAAAGAAGCAGAAGCAATGAGACATCAACATTTGTGGGTTTATCCGGGCACATTGCACTCTAATTTATAACCGAAGAACACCACTGGCCGGTAGGTCTGTTTCCCTAGTACCAGCAAGGGGAACGTAGAAAGGCTGCCGCTCTTCGGCCGATACCTGCAAAAGCAGGTTTAAAGCCTGAGCTAATGGTCACTTCATATGAACAAGTACTGCAGGGCTGTAAATGAAACCTGCCCTCAAAATGTCTTGAGGGAGATAATGGCCAAAATATTTCAAATGGTGACAGATACTTTAAGAAAACACTTTGAAGAAATAAGCTCTAATCACAGCTGGAAAAATAAAAAGGACATGTCTTAAAGCTCAATTTCTACGCATTATGAGACACATGCAAATTCAACCACAAAGAGGTATCAGCTCACACCACTCAGAATAACCATCAGCAAAAACTACAAAGAATAAATGCTGAAGGTGCTGGGAAGAAATACATACCCTCCACTTTAAGTGGGACGTAACCTGGAAAGAGCCACTAAGGAGAACAGAATAGAGGTGCCTTTAAAAGGTAAACATTGAGCTACCATATGATCCAGCAGACCTATTCCTGGACCTATAAACTAAGAAGACAGAATTGGAAGGAGACAGGCACGCAAATCGGCATTGCATAGTGTTACAATAGCCAAGATATGGAAGTAACCAAAAAGTCCACCGACAGATGGGTGGACAAAGAACAACTTCTACCTGTACAGATGGAATATGAGCTAGTGAAAAAATGAAACAATGCCATTTGCAGCACTATAGATGAGTCTAGAAGTAATCACGCAACTTGGAGTAAGTGAGAAAGCGAAAGACACATATCCTATCATATCACATATAGGGGTTACCTAAAAAATGATACAGACAAAGATATTTCCACAGAGAAACACTATCACAGAATCAATAAAAAAACTTATGGTTCACCAAATAGTAAGGTGTGAGGATTGGATACATTATCATATTGAGGTTAACAGAGAGATACAAACACATGTGAAATATATAATCACCAAAGACCTACGCAATACCAAGAGAAGACTACTCAACATTGTGTCATAACCTACATGGGAAAAGGATCCGAAGAAGAATATTTATATGTAAATGTGTGAAAGAACCACATCTTGCACACCTAGAACAAACAAAACATTGTAATCAAGTTTGCTGTGATAAAAAATAAAAATTAAGTTAAAAATACCAACAAGAAGTAATGAGACATAAACTTAAAGGGCTTTTTCCTCGCACATTCCATTCTAATTTACAACCTAGAACACCACTTCCAGTAAGGCTCTGTTGCCCTAGTAACCAGATTTGGTTAAGGAGAAATGCTGCCGCCTTGTGGCCAATTCCCGCAAGAGCAGCTTTTAACCCACAGCTAATGGTCACTTGCCATTCAAAATGATTCAAGGCTGTAAAGGACACCTGCCCTCAAAATTGTGCTGAGGTAGGGAATGGATAAAGAAAATTCAAAACAGGCAGAATTTTCAAGAAGTTACTATGAAGAGGCAAGTTTTACTCACTCTCTTTTTAAAGAAAGGAAAATGGATAAAAGCTCAACCTCAGGAAGTATTAGACTCATGCAATCTAATCTACAAAAAGTTTTCAACTCACACCAGTCGACTGACCATTGGAAAAAAGTCTACAAACAATAAATGCAGAAGAGGTTTTAGAGAACTGTGTACCCTCTAGCTGCTGGTGAGATGTAAAAGGGTTAAACGCTAATAATGAGAACAGAAAGGAGCTGCGTTTAAAAGGAAAAATTGAGGTACCATTCAATCCAGCAGGCGCACCAATGGGCCTCTCACCTGAGAAGACCAGAATGAAGAAGACCCGGGCTGCAAAAGCTGCACTTCAGCCTTATTCACAATAGACAAGACAGTGAAGCAACCAAAATGTCCATCAACAGATGAAAGGATAAAGAAGAAGTGGTCCATGTACACAATGAATACTAGCCATGGAAAACAATGAAACACTGCTCTTTGAGGCACCATAGATGATCTTGGAGATAATCACAGAACATGAGGTAAGTCGGAAAGCAAAAGTCCTATATCTTATGATATCACTTATAGGCGTTATCTAATAACTGACACAAATGAACATATTTCCACAGAGAAAGTCAATCACAGACTTATTAAAAAAAACTATGCTTATCTAAAAGGAAAGGTGGGGTGAATGGATAAATGAAGATTAGCATTACCATATGTATACAAATACATATTATATACATATATCAAAATGACAGACCATATAGCAAAGAAGGTTTACGGAACACTCTGTAATAATTTTCACGGGAAGAGAATCTCTACATAAATAGGCATATAGGATATGTAGATGAACCAGAGTGTGTACACCTTGGACAAGCAACATTCTAACCATTACCCCAATTGAAAAAATTAAAACAACGAACTAGGTGTAAAGAGACATAAACTTATGGGGGGTTTTCCTGGCACATTCCATTCAAATTTACAACCTAGGCAAACGACTTCCAGAACGGCTCTGCTGCCCTATTACCCAGATTTGGGAATGGAGAAATGCTGCATCCTTGTGGCCGTTTCCCACAACAGCAGCTTTAAAGCAACTTCAAAAGGTCACTAAATATTCACCAATTGCAGTTCTGTAAATGACACCTGCCCTCCAAAAAATACTGAGGTCGAAAATCGACCAAAAAATTCTAGAGTGCAACCTTTCAAAAAGAATATTTGAAGAGGTATATTATATTAACAATTATTTTCTTTTTTCTTTTAACAAAAAAGATAAAGCCGTGGAGAAATGATGAATTGTAGGAATTTTTACAGACATGTAAACCCAAATTACAAAAACCTGTCAGCTCACACCAGTCAGAATGGCCATCAACAAAAATGCTGCAAACAATAAATGCTGACATGATTGTGGAGAAATGCGTACCATCGATTCTAAGGGGGACGTGGTAAGAGCCACTAATGAAAAAAAAATTGAGGTGCCTTGAAAATGTAAACGTTGAGCTACCATACCAGTCAATCAATCATACCCACTGCTGGGTCTATCACCTGAGAAAATGAAAATCAAAAATCACAGGCTGGCAATCCTGCACTCCAGCAATATTTACCATAGGCAACACTTGGAAGCAACGAAAATGTCCATCAACAGAGGAATCCACCAAGAAGAAGTGGTCCATGTACACAATGGAATATTAGCCATGGAAAACATTGAAGCACTGCTCTTTGAGGCACCATACATGAGCCTGGAGATAATCACAAAACATGAAGTAGGTCGGAAAGCCAAAGACCTATATCCTATATTATCACTTATGGCATTATCTAATGACTGACACAGATGAACATATTTCCAAAGAGAAAGACACTCACAGGCTTAGAAAACAAGCTATGCTCATCTAAAAGGAAAGGAGGGGGGAAATTGAGAAATGATGATTAGAGTTACTATACATATACAAATACATATTATATACATGTATCAAAAAGACTGAACATATAACAAGGGAGGTCGACGGAACACTGTAATATTTTACATGGGAAGAGGATCTGTACATTAATAGACATACATAATGTACAAATGAACCAGATTGTGTACACCTAGGACAAACAATATTCTAAACTTTACCCAGATTAAAAAAATTTTGAAAACCAAGAAGAAGTAATGAGACAAAAACATATGGGGATTTCTCCTGGCAAATTCCATTCTAATTTACAACCTTGGACAATGACTTCCAGAAAGGCTCTGCTGCCCTAGTACCCAGATTGGGGAATGGAGAAAAGCTACCTCCTTGTGGCCGTTTCCCACAACAGCAGCTTTGAACCCACTGCAAAAGGTCACTATATTTTCGCCAACTTGCAGTTCTGTAAATGGCACCTGCCCTCCAGAAAATTTCTGGGGTCAAAAATCGACCAAAAACTTCAGTTGAGGGCAACCTTCGAAGAAGAGAATTTCGAGAGCTATATTGTACTCACGGTTTTTTCTTTTAAGAGAAAACAAAAAGGCATAGGAAAATGATGAATTTTAAAAATTTTAATGATATGCATACCCATATTACAAAAACCTATCAGCTCACAGCAGTCAGAATGGCCATTAGGAATAATGCTGCAAAAAATAAACGGTGAAGGGAGTGCGGAGAAATGTGTACCCTCGGTTGTAAGGGGGGGCTTGTAAAGAGCCACTAATGAAAACACAATGTAGGTGCTTTGAAAAGGGAAACATTGAGCTACCAGTCAATCAATCACAATCACTTCTTGGCCTATCACCTGAGAAAATGAGAATCAAAAAGTGACAGGCTGGCAAACCTGTACGCCAGCAAGATTTACCATAGCCAGCCCTTGGAAGCAATGAAAATGTCCATCAACCGAGGAATGCACCAAGAAGAAGTGGTCCACGTACACAATGGAATATTACTCTAATAATAAATATAAATTAAATTTAAAAAGAAGCAGAAGCAATGAGACATCAACATTTGTGGGTTTATCCGGGCACATTGCACTCTAATTTATAACCGAAGAACACCACTGGCCGGTAGGTCTGTTTCCCTAGTACCAGCAAGGGGAACGTAGAAAGGCTGCCGCTCTTCGGCCGATACCTGCAAAAGCAGGTTTAAAGCCTGAGCTAATGGTCACTTCATATGAACAAGTACTGCAGGGCTGTAAATGAAACCTGCCCTCAAAATGTCTTGAGGGAGATAATGGCCAAAATATTTCAAATGGTGACAGATACTTTAAGAAAACACTTTGAAGAAATAAGCTCTAATCACAGCTGGAAAAATAAAAAGGACATGTCTTAAAGCTCAATTTCTACGCATTATGAGACACATGCAAATTCAACCACAAAGAGGTATCAGCTCACACCACTCAGAATAACCATCAGCAAAAACTACAAAGAATAAATGCTGAAGGTGCTGGGGAGAAATACATACCCTCCACTTTAAGTGGGACGTAACCTGGAAAGAGCCACTAAGGAGAACAGAATAGAGGTGCCTTTAAAAGGTAAACATTGAGCTACCATATGATCAAGCAGACCTATTCCTGGACCTATAAACTAAGAAGACAGAATTGGAAGGAGACAGGCACGCAAATCGGCATTGCATAGTGTTACAATAGCCAAGATATGGAAGTAACCAAAAAGTCCACCGACAGATGGGTGGACAAAGAACAACTTCTACCTGTACAGATGGAATATGAGCTAGTGAAAAAATGAAACAATGCCATTTGCAGCACTATAGATGAGTCTAGAAGTAATCACGCAACTTGGAGTAAGTGAGAAAGCGAAAGACACATATCCTATCATATCACATATAGGGGTTACCTAAAAAATGATACAGACAAAGATATTTCCACAGAGAAACACTATCACAGAATCAATAAAAAAACTTATGGTTCACCAAATAGTAAGGTGTGAGGATTGGATACATTATCATATTGAGGTTAACAGAGAGATACAAACACATGTGAAATATATAATCACCAAAGACCTACGCAATACCAAGAGAAGACTACTCAACATTGTGTCATAACCTACATGGGAAAAGGATCCGAAGAAGAATATTTATATGTAAATGTGTGAAAGAACCACATCTTGCACACCTAGAACAAACAAAACATTGTAATCAAGTTTGCTGTGATAAAAAATAAAAATTAAGTTAAAAATACCAACAAGAAGTAATGAGACATAAACTTAAAGGGCTTTTTCCTCGCACATTCCATTCTAATTTACAACCTAGAACACCACTTCCAGTAAGGCTCTGTTGCCCTAGTAACCAGATTTGGTTAAGGAGAAATGCTGCCGCCTTGTGGCCAATTCCCGCAAGAGCAGCTTTTAACCCACAGCTAATGGTCACTTGCCATTCAAAATGACTCAAGGCTGTAAAGGACACCTGCCCTCAAAATTGTGCTGAGGTAGGGAATGGATAAAGAAAATTCAAAACAGGCAGAATTTTCAAGAAGTTACTATGAAGAGGCAAGTTTTACTCACTCTCTTTTTAAAGAAAGGAAAATGGATAAAAGCTCAACCTCAGGAAGTATTAGACTCATGCAATCTAATCTACAAAAAGTTTTCAACTCACACCAGTCGACTGACCATTGGAAAAAAGTCTACAAACAATAAATGCAGAAGAGGTTTTAGAGAACTGTGTACCCTCTAGCTGCTGGTGAGATGTAAAAGGGTTAAACGCTAATAATGAGAACAGAAAGGAGCTGCGTTTAAAAGGAAAAATTGAGGTACCATTCAATCCAGCAGGCGCACCAATGGGCCTCTCACCTGAGAAGACCAGAATGAAGAAGACCCGGGCTGCAAAAGCTGCACTTCAGCCTTATTCACAATAGACAAGACAGTGAAGCAACCAAAATGTCCATCAACAGATGAAAGGATAAAGAAGAAGTGGTCCATGTACACAATGAATACTAGCCATGGAAAACAATGAAACACTGCTCTTTGAGGCACCATAGATGATCTTGGAGATAATCACAGAACATGAGGTAAGTCGGAAAGCAAAAGTCCTATATCCTATGATATCACTTATAGGCGTTATCTAATAACTGACACAAATGAACATATTTCCACAGAGAAAGTCAATCACAGACTTATTAAAAAAAACTATGCTTATCTAAAAGGAAAGGTGGGGTGAATGGATAAATGAAGATTAGCATTACCATATGTATACAAATACATATTATATACATATATCAAAATGACAGACCATATAGCAAAGAAGGTTTACGGAACACTCTGTAATAATTTTCACGGGAAGAGAATCTCTACATAAATAGGCATATAGGATATGTAGATGAACCAGAGTGTGTACACCTTGGACAAGCAACATTCTAACCATTACCCCAATTGAAAAAATTAAAACAACGAACTAGGTGTAAAGAGACATAAACTTATGGGGGGTTTTCCTGGCACATTCCATTCAAATTTACAACCTAGGCAAACGACTTCCAGAACGGCTCTGCTGCCCTATTACCCAGATTTGGGAATGGAGAAATGCTGCATCCTTGTGGCCGTTTCCCACAACAGCAGCTTTAAAGCAACTTCAAAAGGTCACTAAATATTCACCAATTGCAGTTCTGTAAATGACAACTGCCCTCCAAAAAATACTGAGGTCGAAAATCGACCAAAAAATTCTAGAGTGCAACCTTTCAAAAAGAATATTTGAAGAGGTATATTATACTAACAATTATTTTCTTTTTTCTTTTAACAAAAAAGATAAAGCCGTGGAGAAATGATGAATTGTAGGAATTTTTACAGACATGTAAACCCAAATTACAAAAACCTGTCAGCTCACACCAGTCAGAATGGCCATCAACAAAAATGCTGCAAACAATAAATGCTGACATGATTGTGGAGAAATGCGTACCATCGATTCTAAGGGGGACGTGGTAAGAGCCACTAATGAAAAAAAAATTGAGGTGCCTTGAAAAGGTAAACGTTGAGCTACCATACCAGTCAATCAATCATACCCACTGCTGGGTCTATCACCTGAGAAAATGAAAATCAAAAATCACAGGCTGGCAATCCTGCACTCCAGCAATATTTACCATAGGCAACACTTGGAAGCAACGAAAATGTCCATCAACAGAGGAATCCACCAAGAAGAAGTGGTCCATGTACACAAGGGAATATTAGCCATGGAAAACATTGAAGCACTGCTCTTTGAGGCACCATACATGAGCCTGGAGATAATCACAAAACATGAAGTAGGTCGGAAAGCCAAAGACCTATATCCTATATTATCACTTATGGCATTATCTAATGACTGACACAGATGAACATATTTCCAAAGAGAAAGACACTCACAGGCTTAGAAAACAAGCTATGCTCATCTAAAAGGAAAGGAGGGGGGAAATTGAGAAATGATGATTAGAGTTACTATACATATACAAATACATATTATATACATGTATCAAAAAGACTGAACATATAACAAGGGAGGTCGACGGAACACTGTAATATTTTACATGGGAAGAGGATCTGTACATTAATAGACATACATAATGTACAAATGAACCAGATTGTGTACACCTAGGACAAACAATATTCTAAACTTTACCCAGATTAAAAAAATTTTGAAAACCAAGAAGAAGTAATGAGACAAAAACATATGGGGATTTCTCCTGGCAAATTCCATTCTAATTTACAACCTTGGACAATGACTTCCAGAAAGGCTCTGCTGCCCTAGTACCCAGATTGGGGAATGGAGAAAAGCTACCTCCTTGTGGCCGTTTCCCACAACAGCAGCTTTGAACCCACTGCAAAAGGTCACTATATTTTCGCCAACTTGCAGTTCTGTAAATGGCACCTGCCCTCCAGAAAATTTCTGGGGTCAAAAATCGACCAAAAACTTCAGTTGAGGGCAACCTTCGAAGAAGAGAATTTCGAGAGCTATATTGTACTCACGGTTTTTTCTTTTAAGAGAAAACAAAAAGGCATAGGAAAATGATGAATTTTAAAAATTTTAATGATATGCATACCCATATTACAAAAACCTATCAGCTCACAGCAGTCAGAATGGCCATTAGGAATAATGCTGCAAAAAATAAACGGTGAAGGGAGTGCGGAGAAATGTGTACCCTCGGTTGTAAGGGGGGGCTTGTAAAGAGCCACTAATGAAAACACAATGTAGGTGCTTTGAAAAGGGAAACATTGAGCTACCAGTCAATCAATCACAATCACTTCTTGGCCTATCACCTGAGAAAATGAGAATCAAAAAGTGACAGGCTGGCAAACCTGTACGCCAGCAAGATTTACCATAGCCAGCCCTTGGAAGCAATGAAAATGTCCATCAACCGAGGAATGCACCAAGAAGAAGTGGTCCACGTACACAATGGAATATTACTCTAATAATAAATATAAATTAAATTTAAAAAGAAGCAGAAGCAATGAGACATCAACATTTGTGGGTTTATCCGGGCACATTGCACTCTAATTTATAACCGAAGAACACCACTGGCCGGTAGGTCTGTTTCCCTAGTACCAGCAAGGGGAACGTAGAAAGGCTGCCGCTCTTCGGCCGATACCTGCAAAAGCAGGTTTAAAGCCTGAGCTAATGGTCACTTCATATGAACAAGTACTGCAGGGCTGTAAATGAAACCTGCCCTCAAAATGTCTTGAGGGAGATAATGGCCAAAATATTTCAAATGGTGACAGATACTTTAAGAAAACACTTTGAAGAAATAAGCTCTAATCACAGCTGGAAAAATAAAAAGGACATGTCTTAAAGCTCAATTTCTACGCATTATGAGACACATGCAAATTCAACCACAAAGAGGTATCAGCTCACACCACTCAGAATAACCATCAGCAAAAACTACAAAGAATAAATGCTGAAGGTGCTGGGAAGAAATACATACCCTCCACTTTAAGTGGGACGTAACCTGGAAAGAGCCACTAAGGAGAACAGAATAGAGGTGCCTTTAAAAGGTAAACATTGAGCTACCATATGATCCAGCAGACCTATTCCTGGACCTATAAACTAAGAAGACAGAATTGGAAGGAGACAGGCACGCAAATCGGCATTGCATAGTGTTACAATAGCCAAGATATGGAAGTAACCAAAAAGTCCACCGACAGATGGGTGGACAAAGAACAACTTCTACCTGTACAGATGGAATATGAGCTAGTGAAAAAATGAAACAATGCCATTTGCAGCACTATAGATGAGTCTAGAAGTAATCACGCAACTTGGAGTAAGTGAGAAAGCGAAAGACACATATCCTATCATATCACATATAGGGGTTACCTAAAAAATGATACAGACAAAGATATTTCCACAGAGAAACACTATCACAGAATCAATAAAAAAACTTATGGTTCACCAAATAGTAAGGTGTGAGGATTGGATACATTATCATATTGAGGTTAACAGAGAGATACAAACACATGTGAAATATATAATCACCAAAGACCTACGCAATACCAAGAGAAGACTACTCAACATTGTGTCATAACCTACATGGGAAAAGGATCCGAAGAAGAATATTTATATGTAAATGTGTGAAAGAACCACATCTTGCACACCTAGAACAAACAAAACATTGTAATCAAGTTTGCTGTGATAAAAAATAAAAATTAAGTTAAAAATACCAACAAGAAGTAATGAGACATAAACTTAAAGGGCTTTTTCCTCGCACATTCCATTCTAATTTACAACCTAGAACACCACTTCCAGTAAGGCTCTGTTGCCCTAGTAACCAGATTTGGTTAAGGAGAAATGCTGCCGCCTTGTGGCCAATTCCCGCAAGAGCAGCTTTTAACCCACAGCTAATGGTCACTTGCCATTCAAAATGATTCAAGGCTGTAAAGGACACCTGCCCTCAAAATTGTGCTGAGGTAGGGAATGGATAAAGAAAATTCAAAACAGGCAGAATTTTCAAGAAGTTACTATGAAGAGGCAAGTTTTACTCACTCTCTTTTTAAAGAAAGGAAAATGGATAAAAGCTCAACCTCAGGAAGTATTAGACTCATGCAATCTAATCTACAAAAAGTTTTCAACTCACACCAGTCGACTGACCATTGGAAAAAAGTCTACAAACAATAAATGCAGAAGAGGTTTTAGAGAACTGTGTACCCTCTAGCTGCTGGTGAGATGTAAAAGGGTTAAACGCTAATAATGAGAACAGAAAGGAGCTGCGTTTAAAAGGAAAAATTGAGGTACCATTCAATCCAGCAGGCGCACCAATGGGCCTCTCACCTGAGAAGACCAGAATGAAGAAGACCCGGGCTGCAAAAGCTGCACTTCAGCCTTATTCACAATAGACAAGACAGTGAAGCAACCAAAATGTCCATCAACAGATGAAAGGATAAAGAAGAAGTGGTCCATGTACACAATGAATACTAGCCATGGAAAACAATGAAACACTGCTCTTTGAGGCACCATAGATGATCTTGGAGATAATCACAGAACATGAGGTAAGTCGGAAAGCAAAAGTCCTATATCCTATGATATCACTTATAGGCGTTATCTAATAACTGACACAAATGAACATATTTCCACAGAGAAAGTCAATCACAGACTTATTAAAAAAAACTATGCTTATCTAAAAGGAAAGGTGGGGTGAATGGATAAATGAAGATTAGCATTACCATATGTATACAAATACATATTATATACATATATCAAAATGACAGACCATATAGCAAAGAAGGTTTACGGAACACTCTGTAATAATTTTCACGGGAAGAGAATCTCTACATAAATAGGCATATAGGATATGTAGATGAACCAGAGTGTGTACACCTTGGACAAGCAACATTCTAACCATTACCCCAATTGAAAAAATTAAAACAACGAACTAGGTGTAAAGAGACATAAACTTATGGGGGGTTTTCCTGGCACATTCCATTCAAATTTACAACCTAGGCAAACGACTTCCAGAACGGCTCTGCTGCCCTATTACCCAGATTTGGGAATGGAGAAATGCTGCATCCTTGTGGCCGTTTCCCACAACAGCAGCTTTAAAGCAACTTCAAAAGGTCACTAAATATTCACCAATTGCAGTTCTGTAAATGACACCTGCCCTCCAAAAAATACTGAGGTCGAAAATCGACCAAAAAATTCTAGAGTGCAACCTTTCAAAAAGAATATTTGAAGAGGTATATTATACTAACAATTATTTTCTTTTTTCTTTTAACAAAAAAGATAAAGCCGTGGAGAAATGATGAATTGTAGGAATTTTTACAGACATGTAAACCCAAATTACAAAAACCTGTCAGCTCACACCAGTCAGAATGGCCATCAACAAAAATGCTGCAAACAATAAATGCTGACATGATTGTGGAGAAATGCGTACCATCGATTCTAAGGGGGACGTGGTAAGAGCCACTAATGAAAAAAAAATTGAGGTGCCTTGAAAAGGTAAACGTTGAGCTACCATACCAGTCAATCAATCATACCCACTGCTGGGTCTATCACCTGAGAAAATGAAAATCAAAAATCACAGGCTGGCAATCCTGCACTCCAGCAATATTTACCATAGGCAACACTTGGAAGCAACGAAAATGTCCATCAACAGAGGAATCCACCAAGAAGAAGTGGTCCATGTACACAATGGAATATTAGCCATGGAAAACATTGAAGCACTGCTCTTTGAGGCACCATACATGAGCCTGGAGATAATCACAAAACATGAAGTAGGTCGGAAAGCCAAAGACCTATATCCTATATTATCACTTATGGCATTATCTAATGACTGACACAGATGAACATATTTCCAAAGAGAAAGACACTCACAGGCTTAGAAAACAAGCTATGCTCATCTAAAAGGAAAGGAGGGGGGAAATTGAGAAATGATGATTAGAGTTACTATACATATACAAATACATATTATATACATGTATCAAAAAGACTGAACATATAACAAGGGAGGTCGATGGAACACTGTAATATTTTACATGGGAAGAGGATCTGTACATTAATAGACATACATAATGTACAAATGAACCAGATTGTGTACACCTAGGACAAACAATATTCTAAACTTTACCCAGATTAAAAAAATTTTGAAAACCAAGAAGAAGTAATGAGACAAAAACATATGGGGATTTCTCCTGGCAAATTCCATTCTAATTTACAACCTTGGACAATGACTTCCAGAAAGGCTCTGCTGCCCTAGTACCCAGATTGGGGAATGGAGAAAAGCTACCTCCTTGTGGCCGTTTCCCACAACAGCAGCTTTGAACCCACTGCAAAAGGTCACTATATTTTCGCCAACTTGCAGTTCTGTAAATGGCACCTGCCCTCCAGAAAATTTCTGGGGTCAAAAATCGACCAAAAACTTCAGTTGAGGGCAACCTTCGAAGAAGAGAATTTCGAGAGCTATATTGTACTCACGGTTTTTTCTTTTAAGAGAAAACAAAAAGGCATAGGAAAATGATGAATTTTAAAAATTTTAATGATATGCATACCCATATTACAAAAACCTATCAGCTCACAGCAGTCAGAATGGCCATTAGGAATAATGCTGCAAAAAATAAACGGTGAAGGGAGTGCGGAGAAATGTGTACCCTCGGTTGTAAGGGGGGGCTTGTAAAGAGCCACTAATGAAAACACAATGTAGGTGCTTTGAAAAGGGAAACATTGAGCTACCAGTCAATCAATCACAATCACTTCTTGGCCTATCACCTGAGAAAATGTGAATCAAAAAGTGACAGGCTGGCAAACCTGTACGCCAGCAAGATTTACCATAGCCAGCCCTTGGAAGCAATGAAAATGTCCATCAACCGAGGAATGCACCAAGAAGAAGTGGTCCACGTACACAATGGAATATTACTCTAATAATAAATATAAATTAAATTTAAAAAGAAGCAGAAGCAATGAGACATCAACATTTGTGGGTTTATCCGGGCACATTGCACTCTAATTTATAACCGAAGAACACCACTGGCCGGTAGGTCTGTTTCCCTAGTACCAGCAAGGGGAACGTAGAAAGGCTGCCGCTCTTCGGCCGATACCTGCAAAAGCAGGTTTAAAGCCTGAGCTAATGGTCACTTCATATGAACAAGTACTGCAGGGCTGTAAATGAAACCTGCCCTCAAAATGTCTTGAGGGAGATAATGGCCAAAATATTTCAAATGGTGACAGATACTTTAAGAAAACACTTTGAAGAAATAAGCTCTAATCACAGCTGGAAAAATAAAAAGGACATGTCTTAAAGCTCAATTTCTACGCATTATGAGACACATGCAAATTCAACCACAAAGAGGTATCAGCTCACACCACTCAGAATAACCATCAGCAAAAACTACAAAGAATAAATGCTGAAGGTGCTGGGAAGAAATACATACCCTCCACTTTAAGTGGGACGTAACCTGGAAAGAGCCACTAAGGAGAACAGAATAGAGGTGCCTTTAAAAGGTAAACATTGAGCTACCATATGATCCAGCAGACCTATTCCTGGACCTATAAACTAAGAAGACAGAATTGGAAGGAGACAGGCACGCAAATCGGCATTGCATAGTGTTACAATAGCCAAGATATGGAAGTAACCAAAAAGTCCACCGACAGATGGGTGGACAAAGAACAACTTCTACCTGTACAGATGGAATATGAGCTAGTGAAAAAATGAAACAATGCCATTTGCAGCACTATAGATGAGTCTAGAAGTAATCACGCAACTTGGAGTAAGTGAGAAAGCGAAAGACACATATCCTATCATATCACATATAGGGGTTACCTAAAAAATGATACAGACAAAGATATTTCCACAGAGAAACACTATCACAGAATCAATAAAAAAACTTATGGTTCACCAAATAGTAAGGTGTGAGGATTGGATACATTATCATATTGAGGTTAACAGAGAGATACAAACACATGTGAAATATATAATCACCAAAGACCTACGCAATACCAAGAGAAGACTACTCAACATTGTGTCATAACCTACATGGGAAAAGGATCCGAAGAAGAATATTTATATGTAAATGTGTGAAAGAACCACATCTTGCACACCTAGAACAAACAAAACATTGTAATCAAGTTTGCTGTGATAAAAAATAAAAATTAAGTTAAAAATACCAACAAGAAGTAATGAGACATAAACTTAAAGGGCTTTTTCCTCGCACATTCCATTCTAATTTACAACCTAGAACACCACTTCCAGTAAGGCTCTGTTGCCCTAGTAACCAGATTTGGTTAAGGAGAAATGCTGCCGCCTTGTGGCCAATTCCCGCAAGAGCAGCTTTTAACCCACAGCTAATGGTCACTTGCCATTCAAAATGATTCAAGGCTGTAAAGGACACCTGCCCTCAAAATTGTGCTGAGGTAGGGAATGGATAAAGAAAATTCAAAACAGGCAGAATTTTCAAGAAGTTACTATGAAGAGGCAAGTTTTACTCACTCTCTTTTTAAAGAAAGGAAAATGGATAAAAGCTCAACCTCAGGAAGTATTAGACTCATGCAATCTAATCTACAAAAAGTTTTCAACTCACACCAGTCGACTGACCATTGGAAAAAAGTCTACAAACAATAAATGCAGAAGAGGTTTTAGAGAACTGTGTACCCTCTAGCTGCTGGTGAGATGTAAAAGGGTTAAACGCTAATAATGAGAACAGAAAGGAGCTGCGTTTAAAAGGAAAAATTGAGGTACCATTCAATCCAGCAGGCGCACCAATGGGCCTCTCACCTGAGAAGACCAGAATGAAGAAGACCCGGGCTGCAAAAGCTGCACTTCAGCCTTATTCACAATAGACAAGACAGTGAAGCAACCAAAATGTCCATCAACAGATGAAAGGATAAAGAAGAACTGGTCCATGTACACAATGAATACTAGCCATGGAAAACAATGAAACACTGCTCTTTGAGGCACCATAGATGATCTTGGAGATAATCACAGAACATGAGGTAAGTCGGAAAGCAAAAGTCCTATATCCTATGATATCACTTATAGGCGTTATCTAATAACTGACACAAATGAACATATTTCCACAGAGAAAGTCAATCACAGACTTATTAAAAAAAAACTATGCTTATCTAAAAGGAAAGGTGGGGGGAATGGATAAATGAAGATTAGCGTTACCATATGTATACAAATACATATTATATACATATATCAAAAAGACAGACCATATAGCAAAGAAGGTTTACGGAACACTCGGTAATAATTTACATGGGAAGAGAATCTCTACATAAATAGGCATATAGGATATGTAGATGAACCAGAGTGTGTACACCTTGGACAAGCAACATTCTAACCATTACCCCAATTGAAAAAATTAAAACAACGAACTAGGAGTAATGAGACATAAACTAATGGGGGGTTTTCCTGGCACATTCCATTCAAATTTACAACCTAGGCAAACGACTTCCGGAATGGCTCTGCTGCCCTAGTACCGAGATTTGGGAATGGAGAAATGCTGCATCCTTGTGGCCGTTTCCCACCACAGCAGCTTTAAAGCAACTTCAAAAGGTCACTAAATATTCACCAATTGCAGTTCTGTAAATGACAACTGCCCTCCAGAAAATACTGAGGTCGAAAATCGAGCAAAAAATTCTAGAGTGCAACCTTTCAAAAAGAATATTTGAAGAGGTATATTATACTAACACTTTTTTTCTTTTTTCTTTTAACAGAAAAGATAAAGCCGTGGAGAAATGATGAATTGTAGGAATTTTTACAGACATGTAAACCCAAATTACAAAAACCTGTCAGCTCACACCAGTCAGAATGGCCATCAACAAAAATGCTGCAAACAATAAATGCTGACATGATTGTGGAGAAATGCGTACCATCGATTCTAAGGGGGACGTGGTAAGAGCCACTAATGAAAGAAAAATTGAGGTGCCTTGAAAAGGTAAACGTTGAGCTACCATACCAGTCAATCAATCATACCCACTGCTGGGTCTATCACCTGAGAAAATGCAACTCAAAAATCACAGGCTGGCAATTCTGCACTCCAGCAATATTTACCATAGGCAACACTTGGAAGCAACGAAAATGTCCATCAACAGAGGAATGCACCAAGAAGAAGTGGTCCATGTACACAATGGAATATTAGCCATGGAAAACATTGAAGCACTGCTCTTTGAGGCACCATACATGAGCCTGGAGATAATCACAAAACATGTAGTAGGTCGGAAAGCAAAAGACCTATATCCTATATTATCACTTATGGCATTATCTAATAACTGACACAGATGAACATATTTCCAAAGAGAAAGACACTCACAGGCTTAGAAAACAAACTATGCTCATCTAAAAGGAAAGGAGGGGGGAAATTGAGAAATGAAGATTAGAGTTACTATACATATACAAATACATATTATATACATGTATCAAAAAGACCGAACATATAACAAGGGAGGTCGACGGAACACTGTAATATTTTACATGGGAAGAGGATCTGTACATTAGTAGACATACATAATGTACAAATGAACAAGATTGTGTACCCCTAGGACAAACAATATTCTAAAATTTACCCAGATTAAAAAAATTTTAAAAACCAAGAAGTAATGAGACAAAATCATATGGGGATTTCTCCTGGCAAATTCCATTCTAATTTACAACCTTGGACAATGACTTCCAGAAAGGCTCTGCTGCCCTAGTACCCAGACTGGGGAATGGAGAAATGCTACCTCCTTGTGGCCGTTTCCCACAACAGCAGCTTTGAACCCACTGCAAAAGGTCACTATATTTTCGCCAACTTGCAGTTCTGTAAATGGCACCTGCCCTAGAGAAAATTTCTGGGGTCAAAAATCGACCAAAAACTTCAGTTGAGGGCAAGCTTCGAAGAAGAGAATTTCGAGAGCTATATTGTACTCACGGTTTTTTCTTTTAAGAGAAAACAAAAAGGCATAGGAAAATGATGAATTTTAAAAATTTTAATGATATGCATACCCATATTACAAAAACCTATCAGCTCACAGCAGTCAGAATGGCCATTAGGAATAATGCTGCAAAAAATAAACGGTGAAGGGAGTGCGGAGAAATGTGTACCCTCGGTTGTAAGGGGGGGCATGTAAAGAGCCACTAATGAAAACACAATGTAGGTGCTTTGAAAAGGGAAACATTGAGCTACCAGTCAATCAATCACAATCACTTCTTGGCCTACCACCTGAGAAAATGAGAATCAAAAAGTGACAGGCTGGCAAACCTGTACGCCAGCAAGATTTACCATAGCCAGCCCTTGGAAGCAATGAAAATGTCCATCAACCGAGGAATGCACCAAGAAGAAGTGGTCCACGTACACAATGGAATATTACTCTAATAATAAATATAAATTAAATTTAAAAACAAGCAGAAGCAAGGAGACATCAACATTTGTGGGTTTATTCGGGCACATTGCACTCTAATTTATAACCGAAGAACACCACTGGCCGGTAGGTCTGTTTCCCTAGTACCAGCAAGGGGAACGTAGAAAGGCTGCCGCTCTTCGGCCGATACCTGCAAAAGCAGGTTTAAAGCCTGAGCTAATGGTCACTTCATATGAACAAGTACTGCAGGGCTGTAAATGAAACCTGCCCTCAAAATGTCTTGAGGGAGATAATGGCCAAAATATTTCAAATGGTGACAGATACTTTAAGAAAACACTTTGAAGAAATAAGCTCTAATCACAGCTGGAAAAATAAAAAGGACATGTCTTAAAGCTCAATTTCTACGCATTATGAGACACATGCAAATTCAACCACAAAGAGGTATCAGCTCACACCACTCAGAATAACCATCAGCAAAAACTACAAAGAATAAATGCTGAAGGTGCTGGGAAGAAATACATACCCTCCACTTTAAGTGGGACGTAACCTGGAAAGAGCCACTAAGGAGAACAGAATAGAGGTGCCTTTAAAAGGTAAACATTGAGCTACCATATGATCCAGCAGACCTATTCCTGGACCTATAAACTAAGAAGACAGAATTGGAAGGAGACAGGCACGCAAATCGGCATTGCATAGTGTTACAATAGCCAAGATATGGAAGTAACCAAAAAGTCCACCGACAGATGGGTGGACAAAGAACAACTTCTACCTGTACAGATGGAATATGAGCTAGTGAAAAAATGAAACAATGCCATTTGCAGCACTATAGATGAGTCTAGAAGTAATCACGCAACTTGGAGTAAGTGAGAAAGCGAAAGACACATATCCTATCATATCACATATAGGGGTTACCTAAAAAATGATACAGACAAAGATATTTCCACAGAGAAACACTATCACAGAATCAATAAAAAAACTTATGGTTCACCAAATAGTAAGGTGTGAGGATTGGATACATTATCATATTGAGGTTAACAGAGAGATACAAACACATGTGAAATATATAATCACCAAAGACCTACGCAATACCAAGAGAAGACTACTCAACATTGTGTCACAACCTACATGGGAAAAGGATCCGAAGAAGAATATTTATATGTAAATGTGTGAAAGAACCACATCTTGCACACCTAGAACAAACAAAACATTGTAATCAAGTTTGCTGTGATAAAAAATAAAAATTAAGTTAAAAATACCAACAAGAAGTAATGAGACATAAACTTAAAGGGCTTTTTCCTCGCACATTCCATTCTAATTTACAACCTAGAACACCACTTCCAGTAAGGCTCTGTTGCCCTAGTAACCAGATTTGGTAAAGGAGAAATGCTGCCGCCTTGTGACCAATTCCCGCAAGAGCAGCTTTTAACCCACAGCTAATGGTCACTTGCCATTCAAAATGACTCAAGGCTGTAAAGGACACCTGCCCTCAAAATTGTGCTGAGGTAGGGAATGGATAAAGAAAATTCAAAACAGGCAGAATTTTCAAGAAGTTACTATGAAGAGGCAAGTTTTACTCACTCTCTTTTTAAAGAAAGGAAAATGGATAAAAGCTCAACCTCAGGAAGTATTAGACTCATGCAATCTAATCTACAAAAAGTTTTCAACTCACACCAGTCGACTGACCATTGGAAAAAAGTCTACAAACAATAAATGCAGAAGAGGTTTTAGAGAACTGTGTACCCTCTAGCTGCTGGTGAGATGTAAAAGGGTTAAACGCTAATAATGAGAACAGAAAGGAGCTGCGTTTAAAAGGAAAAATTGAGGTACCATTCAATCCAGCAGGCGCACCAATGGGCCTCTCACCTGAGAAGACCAGAATGAAGAAGACCCGGGCTGCAAAAGCTGCACTTCAGCCTTATTCACAATAGACAAGACAGTGAAGCAACCAAAATGTCCATCAACAGATGAAAGGATAAAGAAGAACTGGTCCATGTACACAATGAATACTAGCCATGGAAAACAATGAAACACTGCTCTTTGAGGCACCATAGATGATCTTGGAGATAATCACAGAACATGAGGTAAGTCGGAAAGCAAAAGTCCTATATCCTATGATATCACTTATAGGCGTTATCTAATAACTGACACAAATGAACATATTTCCACAGAGAAAGTCAATCACAGACTTATTAAAAAAAAACTATGCTTATCTAAAAGGAAAGGTGGGGGGAATGGATAAATGAAGATTAGCGTTACCATATGTATACAAATACATATTATATACATATATCAAAAAGACAGACCATATAGCAAAGAAGGTTTACGGAACACTCGGTAATAATTTACATGGGAAGAGAATCTCTACATAAATAGGCATATAGGATATGTAGATGAACCAGAGTGTGTACACCTTGGACAAGCAACATTCTAACCATTACCCCAATTGAAAAAATTAAAACAACGAACTAGGAGTAATGAGACATAAACTAATGGGGGGTTTTCCTGGCACATTCCATTCAAATTTACAACCTAGGCAAACGACTTCCGGAATGGCTCTGCTGCCCTAGTACCGAGATTTGGGAATGGAGAAATGCTGCATCCTTGTGGCCGTTTCCCACAACAGAAGCTTTAAAGCAACTTCAAAAGGTCACTAAATATTCACCAATTGCAGTTCTGTAAATGACAACTGCCCTCCAGAAAATACTGAGGTCGAAAATCGAGCAAAAAATTCTAGAGTGCAACCTTTCAAAAAGAATATTTGAAGAGGTATATTATACTAACACTTTTTTTCTTTTTTCTTTTAACAGAAAAGATAAAGCCGTGGAGAAATGATGAATTGTAGGAATTTTTACAGACATGTAAACCCAAATTACAAAAACCTGTCAGCTCACACCAGTCAGAATGGCCATCAACAAAAATGCTGCAAACAATAAATGCTGACATGATTGTGGAGAAATGCGTACCATCGATTCTAAGGGGGACGTGGTAAGAGCCACTAATGAAAGAAAAATTGAGGTGCCTTGAAAAGGTAAACGTTGAGCTACCATACCAGTCAATCAATCATACCCACTGCTGGGTCTATCACCTGAGAAAATGCAACTCAAAAATCACAGGCTGGCAATTCTGCACTCCAGCAATATTTACCATAGGCAACACTTGGAAGCAACGAAAATGTCCATCAACAGAGGAATGCACCAAGAAGAAGTGGTCAATGTACACAATGGAATATTAGCCATGGAAAACATTGAAGCACTGCTCTTTGAGGCACCATACATGAGCCTGGAGATAATCACAAAACATGTAGTAGGTCGGAAAGCAAAAGACCTATATCCTATATTATCACTTATGGCATTATCTAATAACTGACACAGATGAACATATTTCCAAAGAGAAAGACACTCACAGGCTTAGAAAACAAACTATGCTCATCTAAAAGGAAAGGAGGGGGGAAATTGAGAAATGAAGATTAGAGTTACTATACATATACAAATACATATTATATACATGTATCAAAAAGACCGAACATATAACAAGGGAGGTCGACGGAACACTGTAATATTTTACATGGGAAGAGGATCTGTACATTAGTAGACATACATAATGTACAAATGAACAAGATTGTGTACCCCTAGGACAAACAATATTCTAAAATTTACCCAGATTAAAAAAATTTTAAAAACCAAGAAGTAATGAGACAAAATCATATGGGGATTTCTCCTGGCAAATTCCATTCTAATTTACAACCTTGGACAATGACTTCCAGAAAGGCTCTGCTGCCCTAGTACCCAGACTGGGGAATGGAGAAATGCTACCTCCTTGTGGCCGTTTCCCACAACAGCAGCTTTGAACCCACTGCAAAAGGTCACTATATTTTCGCCAACTTGCAGTTCTGTAAATGGCACCTGCCCTAGAGAAAATTTCTGGGGTCAAAAATCGACCAAAAACTTCAGTTGAGGGCAAGCTTCGAAGAAGAGAATTTCGAGAGCTATATTGTACTCACGGTTTTTTCTTTTAAGAGAAAACAAAAAGGCATAGGAAAATGATGAATTTTAAAAATTTTAATGATATGCATACCCATATTACAAAAACCTATCAGCTCACAGCAGTCAGAATGGCCATTAGGAATAATGCTGCAAAAAATAAACGGTGAAGGGAGTGCGGAGAAATGTGTACCCTCGGTTGTAAGGGGGGGCATGTAAAGAGCCACTAATGAAAACACAATGTAGGTGCTTTGAAAAGGGAAACATTGAGCTACCAGTCAATCAATCACAATCACTTCTTGGCCTACCACCTGAGAAAATGAGAATCAAAAAGTGACAGGCTGGCAAACCTGTACGCCAGCAAGATTTACCATAGCCAGCCCTTGGAAGCAATGAAAATGTCCATCAACCGAGGAATGCACCAAGAAGAAGTGGTCCACGTACACAATGGAATATTACTCTAATAATAAATATAAATTAAATTTAAAAACAAGCAGAAGCAAGGAGACATCAACATTTGTGGGTTTATCCGGGCACATTGCACTCTAATTTATAACCGAAGAACACCACTGGCCGGTAGGTCTGTTTCCCTAGTACCAGCAAAGGGAACGTAGAAAGGCTGCCGCTCTTCGGCCGATACCTGCAAAAGCAGGTTTAAAGCCTGAGCTAATGGTCACTTCATATGAACAAGTACTGCAGGGCTGTAAATGAAACCTGCCCTCAAAATGTCTTGAGGGAGATAATGGCCAAAATATTTCAAATGGTGACAGATACTTTAAGAAAACACTTTGAAGAAATAAGCTCTAATCACAGCTGGAAAAATAAAAAGGACATGTCTTAAAGCTCAATTTCTACGCATTATGAGACACATGCAAATTCAACCACAAAGAGGTATCAGCTCACACCACTCAGAATAACCATCAGCAAAAACTACAAAGAATAAATGCTGAAGGTGCTGGGAAGAAATACATACCCTCCACTTTAAGTGGGACGTAACCTGGAAAGAGCCACTAAGGAGAACAGAATAGAGGTGCCTTTAAAAGGTAAACATTGAGCTACCATATGATCCAGCAGACCTATTCCTGGACCTATAAACTAAGAAGACAGAATTGGAAGGAGACAGGCACGCAAATCGGCATTGCATAGTGTTACAATAGCCAAGATATGGAAGTAACCAAAAAGTCCACCGACAGATGGGTGGACAAAGAACAACTTCTACCTGTACAGATGGAATATGAGCTAGTGAAAAAATGAAACAATGCCATTTGCAGCACTATAGATGAGTCTAGAAGTAATCACGCAACTTGGAGTAAGTGAGAAAGCGAAAGACACATATCCTATCATATCACATATAGGGGTTACCTAAAAAATGATACAGACAAAGATATTTCCACAGAGAAACACTATCACAGAATCAATAAAAAAACTTATGGTTCACCAAATAGTAAGGTGTGAGGATTGGATACATTATCATATTGAGGTTAACAGAGAGATACAAACACATGTGAAATATATAATCACCAAAGACCTACGCAATACCAAGAGAAGACTACTCAACATTGTGTCACAACCTACATGGGAAAAGGATCCGAAGAAGAATATTTATATGTAAATGTGTGAAAGAACCACATCTTGCACACCTAGAACAAACAAAACATTGTAATCAAGTTTGCTGTGATAAAAAATAAAAATTAAGTTAAAAATACCAACAAGAAGTAATGAGACATAAACTTAAAGGGCTTTTTCCTCGCACATTCCATTCTAATTTACAACCTAGAACACCACTTCCAGTAAGGCTCTGTTGCCCTAGTAACCAGATTTGGTAAAGGAGAAATGCTGCCGCCTTGTGACCAATTCCCGCAAGAGCAGCTTTTAACCCACAGCTAATGGTCACTTGCCATTCAAAATGACTCAAGGCTGTAAAGGACACCTGCCCTCAAAATTGTGCTGAGGTAGGGAATGGATAAAGAAAATTCAAAACAGGCAGAATTTTCAAGAAGTTACTATGAAGAGGCAAGTTTTACTCACTCTCTTTTTAAAGAAAGGAAAATGGATAAAAGCTCAACCTCAGGAAGTATTAGACTCATGCAATCTAATCTACAAAAAGTTTTCAACTCACACCAGTCGACTGACCATTGGAAAAAAGTCTACAAACAATAAATGCAGAAGAGGTTTTAGAGAACTGTGTACCCTCTAGCTGCTGGTGAGATGTAAAAGGGTTAAACGCTAATAATGAGAACAGAAAGGAGCTGCGTTTAAAAGGAAAAATTGAGGTACCATTCAATCCAGCAGGCGCACCAATGGGCCTCTCACCTGAGAAGACCAGAATGAAGAAGACCCGGGCTGCAAAAGCTGCACTTCAGCCTTATTCACAATAGACAAGACAGTGAAGCAACCAAAATGTCCATCAACAGATGAAAGGATAAAGAAGAACTGGTCCATGTACACAATGAATACTAGCCATGGAAAACAATGAAACACTGCTCTTTGAGGCACCATAGATGATCTTGGAGATAATCACAGAACATGAGGTAAGTCGGAAAGCAAAAGTCCTATATCCTATGATATCACTTATAGGCGTTATCTAATAACTGACACAAATGAACATATTTCCACAGAGAAAGTCAATCACAGACTTATTAAAAAAAAACTATGCTTATCTAAAAGGAAAGGTGGGGGGAATGGATAAATGAAGATTAGCGTTACCATATGTATACAAATACATATTATATACATATATCAAAAAGACAGACCATATAGCAAAGAAGGTTTACGGAACACTCGGTAATAATTTACATGGGAAGAGAATCTCTACATAAATAGGCATATAGGATATTTAGATGAACCAGAGTGTGTACACCTTGGACAAGCAACATTCTAACCATTACCCCAATTGAAAAAATTAAAACAACGAACTAGGAGTAATGAGACATAAACTAATGGGGGGTTTTCCTGGCACATTCCATTCAAATTTACAACCTAGGCAAACGACTTCCGGAATGGCTCTGCTGCCCTAGTACCGAGATTTGGGAATGGAGAAATGCTGCATCCTTGTGGCCGTTTCCCACAACAGCAGCTTTAAAGCAACTTCAAAAGGTCACTAAATATTCACCAATTGCAGTTCTGTAAATGACAACTGCCCTCCAGAAAATACTGAGGTCGAAAATCGAGCAAAAAATTCTAGAGTGCAACCTTTCAAAAAGAATATTTGAAGAGTTATATTATACTAACACTTTTTTTCTTTTTTCTTTTAACAGAAAAGATAAAGCCGTGGAGAAATGATGAATTGTAGGAATTTTTACAGACATGTAAACCCAAATTACAAAAACCTGTCAGCTCACACCAGTCAGAATGGCCATCAACAAAAATGCTGCAAACAATAAATGCTGACATGATTGTGGAGAAATGCGTACCATCGATTCTAAGGGGGACGTGGTAAGAGCCACTAATGAAAGAAAAATTGAGGTGCCTTGAAAAGGTAAACGTTGAGCTACCATACCAGTCAATCAATCATACCCACTGCTGGGTCTATCACCTGAGAAAATGCAACTCAAAAATCACAGGCTGGCAATTCTGCACTCCAGCAATATTTACCATAGGCAACACTTAGAAGCAACGAAAATGTCCATCAACAGAGGAATGCACCAAGAAGAAGTGGTCCATGTACACAATGGAATATTAGCCATGGAAAACATTGAAGCACTGCTCTTTGAGGCACCATTCATGAGCCTGGAGATAATCACAAAACATGTAGTAGGTCGGAAAGCAAAAGACCTATATCCTATATTATCACTTATGGCATTATCTAATAACTGACACAGATGAACATATTTCCAAAGAGAAAGACACTCACAGGCTTAGAAAACAAACTATGCTCATCTAAAAGGAAAGGAGGGGGGAAATTGAGAAATGAAGATTAGAGTTACTATACATATACAAATACATATTATATACATGTATCAAAAAGACCGAACATATAACAAGGGAGGTCGACGGAACACTGTAATATTTTACATGGGAAGAGGATCTGTACATTAGTAGACATACATAATGTACAAATGAACAAGATTGTGTACCCCTAGGACAAACAATATTCTAAAATTTACCCAGATTAAAAAAATTTTAAAAACCAAGAAGTAATGAGACAAAATCATATGGGGATTTCTCCTGGCAAATTCCATTCTAATTTACAACCTTGGACAATGACTTCCAGAAAGGCTCTGCTGCCCTAGTACCCAGACTGGGGAATGGAGAAATGCTACCTCCTTGTGGCCGTTTCCCACAACAGCAGCTTTGAACCCACTGCAAAAGGTCACTATATTTTCGCCAACTTGCAGTTCTGTAAATGGCACCTGCCCTAGAGAAAATTTCTGGGGTCAAAAATCGACCAAAAACTTCAGTTGAGGGCAAGCTTCGAAGAAGAGAATTTCGAGAGCTATATTGTACTCACGGTTTTTTCTTTTAAGAGAAAACAAAAAGGCATAGGAAAATGATGAATTTTAAAAATTTTAATGATATGCATACCCATATTACAAAAACCTATCAGCTCACAGCAGTCAGAATGGCCATTAGGAATAATGCTGCAAAAAATAAACGGTGAAGGGAGTGCGGAGAAATGTGTACCCTCGGTTGTAAGGGGGGGCTTGTAAAGAGCCACTAATGAAAACACAATGTAGGTGCTTTGAAAAGGGAAACATTGAGCTACCAGTCAATCAATCACAATCACTTCTTGGCCTACCACCTGAGAAAATGAGAATCAAAAAGTGACAGGCTGGCAAACCTGTACGCCAGCAAGATTTACCATAGCCAGCCCTTGGAAGCAATGAAAATGTCCATCAACCGAGGAATGCACCAAGAAGAAGTGGTCCACGTACACAATGGAATATTACTCTAATAATAAATATAAATTAAATTTAAAAACAAGCAGAAGCAAGGAGACATCAACATTTGTGGGTTTATTCGGGCACATTGCACTCTAATTTATAACCGAAGAACACCACTGGCCGGTAGGTCTGTTTCCCTAGTACCAGCAAGGGGAACGTAGAAAGGCTGCCGCTCTTCGGCCGATACCTGCAAAAGCAGGTTTAAAGCCTGAGCTAATGGTCACTTCATATGAACAAGTACTGCAGGGCTGTAAATGAAACCTGCCCTCAAAATGTCTTGAGGGAGATAATGGCCAAAATATTTCAAATGGTGACAGATACTTTAAGAAAACACTTTGAAGAAATAAGCTCTAATCACAGCTGGAAAAATAAAAAGGACATGTCTTAAAGCTCAATTTCTACGCATTATGAGACACATGCAAATTCAACCACAAAGAGGTATCAGCTCACACCACTCAGAATAACCATCAGCAAAAACTACAAAGAATAAATGCTGAAGGTGCTGGGAAGAAATACATACCCTCCACTTTAAGTGGGACGTAACCTGGAAAGAGCCACTAAGGAGAACAGAATAGAGGTGCCTTTAAAAGGTAAACATTGAGCTACCATATGATCCAGCAGACCTATTCCTGGACCTATAAACTAAGAAGACAGAATTGGAAGGAGACAGGCACGCAAATCGGCATTGCATAGTGTTACAATAGCCAAGATATGGAAGTAACCAAAAAGTCCACCGACAGATGGGTGGACAAAGAACAACTTCTACCTGTACAGATGGAATATGAGCTAGTGAAAAAATGAAACAATGCCATTTGCAGCACTATAGATGAGTCTAGAAGTAATCACGCAACTTGGAGTAAGTGAGAAAGCGAAAGACACATATCCTATCATATCACATATAGGGGTTACCTAAAAAATGATACAGACAAAGATATTTCCACAGAGAAACACTATCACAGAATCAATAAAAAAACTTATGGTTCACCAAATAGTAAGGTGTGAGGATTGGATACATTATCATATTGAGGTTAACAGAGAGATACAAACACATGTGAAATATATAATCACCAAAGACCTACGCAATACCAAGAGAAGACTACTCAACATTGTGTCATAACCTACATGGGAAAAGGATCCGAAGAAGAATATTTATATGTAAATGTGTGAAAGAACCACATCTTGCACACCTAGAACAAACAAAACATTGTAATCAAGTTTGCTGTGATAAAAAATAAAAATTAAGTTAAAAATACCAACAAGAAGTAATGAGACATAAACTTAAAGGGCTTTTTCCTCGCACATTCCATTCTAATTTACAACCTAGAACACCACTTCCAGTAAGGCTCTGTTGCCCTAGTAACCAGATTTGGTTAAGGAGAAATGCTGCCGCCTTGTGGCCAATTCCCGCAAGAGCAGCTTTTAACCCACAGCTAATGGTCACTTGCCATTCAGAATGACTCAAGGCTGTAAAGGACACCTGCCCTCAAAATTGTGCTGAGGTAGGGAATGGATAAAGAAAATTCAAAACAGGCAGAATTTTCAAGAAGTTACTATGAAGAGGCAAGTTTTACTCACTCTCTTTTTAAAGAAAGGAAAATGGATAAAAGCTCAACCTCAGGAAGTATTAGACTCATGCAATCTAATCTACAAAAAGTTTTCAACTCACACCAGTCGACTGACCATTGGAAAAAAGTCTACAAACAATAAATGCAGAAGAGGTTTTAGAGAACTGTGTACCCTCTAGCTGCTGGTGAGATGTAAAAGGGTTAAACGCTAATAATGAGAACAGAAAGGAGATGCGTTTAAAAGGAAAAATTGAGGTACCATTCAATCCAGCAGGCGCACCAATGGGCCTCTCACCTGAGAAGACCAGAATGAAGAAGACCCGGGCTGCAAAAGCTGCACTTCAGCCTTATTCACAATAGACAAGACAGTGAAGCAACCAAAATGTCCATCAACAGATGAAAGGATAAAGAAGAAGTGGTCCATGTACACAATGAATACTAGCCATGGAAAACAATGAAACACTGCTCTTTGAGGCACCATAGATGATCTTGGAGATAATCACAGAACATGAGGTAAGTCGGAAAGCAAAAGTCCTATATCCTATGATATCACTTATAGGCGTTATCTAATAACTGACACAAATGAACATATTTCCACAGAGAAAGTCAATCACAGACTTATTAAAAAAAACTATGCTTATCTAAAAGGAAAGGTGGGGTGAATGGATAAATGAAGATTAGCATTACCATATGTATACAAATACATATTATATACATATATCAAAATGACAGACCATATAGCAAAGAAGGTTTACGGAACACTCTGTAATAATTTTCACGGGAAGAGAATCTCTACATAAATAGGCATATAGGATATGTAGATGAACCAGAGTGTGTACACCTTGGACAAGCAACATTCTAACCATTACCCCAATTGAAAAAATTAAAACAACGAACTAGGTGTAAAGAGACATAAACTTATGGGGGGTTTTCCTGGCACATTCCATTCAAATTTACAACCTAGGCAAACGACTTCCAGAACGGCTCTGCTGCCCTATTACCCAGATTTGGGAATGGAGAAATGCTGCATCCTTGTGGCCGTTTCCCACAACAGCAGCTTTAAAGCAACTTCAAAAGGTCACTAAATATTCACCAATTGCAGTTCTGTAAATGACACCTGCCCTCCAAAAAATACTGAGGTCGAAAATCGACCAAAAAATTCTAGAGTGCAACCTTTCAAAAAGAATATTTGAAGAGGTATATTATACTAACAATTATTTTCTTTTTTCTTTTAACAAAAAAGATAAAGCCGTGGAGAAATGATGAATTGTAGGAATTTTTACAGACATGTAAACCCAAATTACAAAAACCTGTCAGCTCACACCAGTCAGAATGGCCATCAACAAAAATGCTGCAAACAATAAATGCTGACATGATTGTGGAGAAATGCGTACCATCGATTCTAAGGGGGACGTGGTAAGAGCCACTAATGAAAAAAAAATTGAGGTGCCTTGAAAAGGTAAACGTTGAGCTACCATACCAGTCAATCAATCATACCCACTGCTGGGTCTATCACCTGAGAAAATGAAAATCAAAAATCACAGGCTGGCAATCCTGCACTCCAGCAATATTTACCATAGGCAACACTTGGAAGCAACGAAAATGTCCATCAACAGAGGAATCCACCAAGAAGAAGTGGTCCATGTACACAATGGAATATTAGCCATGGAAAACATTGAAGCACTGCTCTTTGAGGCACCATACATGAGCCTGGAGATAATCACAAAACATGAAGTAGGTCGGAAAGCCAAAGACCTATATCCTATATTATCACTTATGGCATTATCTAATGACTGACACAGATGAACATATTTCCAAAGAGAAAGACACTCACAGGCTTAGAAAACAAGCTATGCTCATCTAAAAGGAAAGGAGGGGGGAAATTGAGAAATGATGATTAGAGTTACTATACATATACAAATACATATTATATACATGTATCAAAAAGACTGAACATATAACAAGGGAGGTCGATGGAACACTGTAATATTTTACATGGGAAGAGGATCTGTACATTAATAGACATACATAATGTACAAATGAACCAGATTGTGTACACCTAGGACAAACAATATTCTAAACTTTACCCAGATTAAAAAAATTTTGAAAACCAAGAAGAAGTAATGAGACAAAAACATATGGGGATTTCTCCTGGCAAATTCCATTCTAATTTACAACCTTGGACAATGACTTCCAGAAAGGCTCTGCTGCCCTAGTACCCAGATTGGGGAATGGAGAAAAGCTACCTCCTTGTGGCCGTTTCCCACAACAGCAGCTTTGAACCCACTGCAAAAGGTCACTATATTTTCGCCAACTTGCAGTTCTGTAAATGGCACCTGCCCTCCAGAAAATTTCTGGGGTCAAAAATCGACCAAAAACTTCAGTTGAGGGCAACCTTCGAAGAAGAGAATTTCGAGAGCTATATTGTACTCACGGTTTTTTCTTTTAAGAGAAAACAAAAAGGCATAGGAAAATGATGAATTTTAAAAATTTTAATGATATGCATACCCATATTACAAAAACCTATCAGCTCACAGCAGTCAGAATGGCCATTAGGAATAATGCTGCAAAAAATAAACGGTGAAGGGAGTGCGGAGAAATGTGTACCCTCGGTTGTAAGGGGGGGCTTGTAAAGAGCCACTAATGAAAACACAATGTAGGTGCTTTGAAAAGGGAAACATTGAGCTACCAGTCAATCAATCACAATCACTTCTTGGCCTATCACCTGAGAAAATGAGAATCAAAAAGTGACAGGCTGGCAAACCTGTACGCCAGCAAGATTTACCATAGCCAGCCCTTGGAAGCAATGAAAATGTCCATCAACCGAGGAATGCACCAAGAAGAAGTGGTCCACGTACACAATGGAATATTACTCTAATAATAAATATAAATTAAATTTAAAAAGAAGCAGAAGCAATGAGACATCAACATTTGTGGGTTTATCCGGGCACATTGCACTCTAATTTATAACCGAAGAACACCACTGGCCGGTAGGTCTGTTTCCCTAGTACCAGCAAGGGGAACGTAGAAAGGCTGCCGCTCTTCGGCCGATACCTGCAAAAGCAGGTTTAAAGCCTGAGCTAATGGTCACTTCATATGAACAAGTACTGCAGGGCTGTAAATGAAACCTGCCCTCAAAATGTCTTGAGGGAGATAATGGCCAAAATATTTCAAATGGTGACAGATACTTTAAGAAAACACTTTGAAGAAATAAGCTCTAATCACAGCTGGAAAAATAAAAAGGACATGTCTTAAAGCTCAATTTCTACGCATTATGAGACACATGCAAATTCAACCACAAAGAGGTATCAGCTCACACCACTCAGAATAACCATCAGCAAAAACTACAAAGAATAAATGCTGAAGGTGCTGGGGAGAAATACATACCCTCCACTTTAAGTGGGACGTAACCTGGAAAGAGCCACTAAGGAGAACAGAATAGAGGTGCCTTTAAAAGGTAAACATTGAGCTACCATATGATCCAGCAGACCTATTCCTGGACCTATAAACTAAGAAGACAGAATTGGAAGGAGACAGGCACGCAAATCGGCATTGCATAGTGTTACAATAGCCAAGATATGGAAGTAACCAAAAAGTCCACCGACAGATGGGTGGACAAAGAACAACTTCTACCTGTACAGATGGAATATGAGCTAGTGAAAAAATGAAACAATGCCATTTGCAGCACTATAGATGAGTCTAGAAGTAATCACGCAACTTGGAGTAAGTGAGAAAGCGAAAGACACATATCCTATCATATCACATATAGGGGTTACCTAAAAAATGATACAGACAAAGATATTTCCACAGAGAAACACTATCACAGAATCAATAAAAAAACTTATGGTTCACCAAATAGTAAGGTGTGAGGATTGGATACATTATCATATTGAGGTTAACAGAGAGATACAAACACATGTGAAATATATAATCACCAAAGACCTACGCAATACCAAGAGAAGACTACTCAACATTGTGTCATAACCTACATGGGAAAAGGATCCGAAGAAGAATATTTATATGTAAATGTGTGAAAGAACCACATCTTGCACACCTAGAACAAACAAAACATTGTAATCAAGTTTGCTGTGATAAAAAATAAAAATTAAGTTAAAAATACCAACAAGAAGTAATGAGACATAAACTTAAAGGGCTTTTTCCTCGCACATTCCATTCTAATTTACAACCTAGAACACCACTTCCAGTAAGGCTCTGTTGCCCTAGTAACCAGATTTGGTTAAGGAGAAATGCTGCCGCCTTGTGGCCAATTCCCGCAAGAGCAGCTTTTAACCCACAGCTAATGGTCACTTGCCATTCAAAATGATTCAAGGCTGTAAAGGACACCTGCCCTCAAAATTGTGCTGAGGTAGGGAATGGATAAAGAAAATTCAAAACAGGCAGAATTTTCAAGAAGTTACTATGAAGAGGCAAGTTTTACTCACTCTCTTTTTAAAGAAAGGAAAATGGATAAAAGCTCAACCTCAGGAAGTATTAGACTCATGCAATCTAATCTACAAAAAGTTTTCAACTCACACCAGTCGACTGACCATTGGAAAAAAGTCTACAAACAATAAATGCAGAAGAGGTTTTAGAGAACTGTGTACCCTCTAGCTGCTGGTGAGATGTAAAAGGGTTAAACGCTAATAATGAGAACAGAAAGGAGCTGCGTTTAAAAGGAAAAATTGAGGTACCATTCAATCCAGCAGGCGCACCAATGGGCCTCTCACCTGAGAAGACCAGAATGAAGAAGACCCGGGCTGCAAAAGCTGCACTTCAGCCTTATTCACAATAGACAAGACAGTGAAGCAACCAAAATGTCCATCAACAGATGAAAGGATAAAGAAGAAGTGGTCCATGTACACAATGAATACTAGCCATGGAAAACAATGAAACACTGCTCTTTGAGGCACCATAGATGATCTTGGAGATAATCACAGAACATGAGGTAAGTCGGAAAGCAAAAGTCCTATATCCTATGATATCACTTATAGGCGTTATCTAATAACTGACACAAATGAACATATTTCCACAGAGAAAGTCAATCACAGACTTATTAAAAAAAACTATGCTTATCTAAAAGGAAAGGTGGGGTGAATGGATAAATGAAGATTAGCATTACCATATGTATACAAATACATATTATATACATATATCAAAATGACAGACCATATAGCAAAGAAGGTTTACGGAACACTCTGTAATAATTTTCACGGGAAGAGAATCTCTACATAAATAGGCATATAGGATATGTAGATGAACCAGAGTGTGTACACCTTGGACAAGCAACATTCTAACCATTACCCCAATTGAAAAAATTAAAACAACGAACTAGGTGTAAAGAGACATAAACTTATGGGGGGTTTTCCTGGCACATTCCATTCAAATTTACAACCTAGGCAAACGACTTCCAGAACGGCTCTGCTGCCCTATTACCCAGATTTGGGAATGGAGAAATGCTGCATCCTTGTGGCCGTTTCCCACAACAGCAGCTTTAAAGCAACTTCAAAAGGTCACTAAATATTCACCAATTGCAGTTCTGTAAATGACACCTGCCCTCCAAAAAATACTGAGGTCGAAAATCGACCAAAAAATTCTAGAGTGCAACCTTTCAAAAAGAATATTTGAAGAGGTATATTATACTAACAATTATTTTCTTTTTTCTTTTAACAAAAAAGATAAAGCCGTGGAGAAATGATGAATTGTAGGAATTTTTACAGACATGTAAACCCAAATTACAAAAACCTGTCAGCTCACACCAGTCAGAATGGCCATCAACAAAAATGCTGCAAACAATAAATGCTGACATGATTGTGGAGAAATGCGTACCATCGATTCTAAGGGGGACGTGGTAAGAGCCACTAATGAAAAAAAAATTGAGGTGCCTTGAAAAGGTAAACGTTGAGCTACCATACCAGTCAATCAATCATACCCACTGCTGGGTCTATCACCTGAGAAAATGAAAATCAAAAATCACAGGCTGGCAATCCTGCACTCCAGCAATATTTACCATAGGCAACACTTGGAAGCAACGAAAATGTCCATCAACAGAGGAATCCACCAAGAAGAAGTGGTCCATGTACACAATGGAATATTAGCCATGGAAAACATTGAAGCACTGCTCTTTGAGGCACCATACATGAGCCTGGAGATAATCACAAAACATGAAGTAGGTCGGAAAGCCAAAGACCTATATCCTATATTATCACTTATGGCATTATCTAATGACTGACACAGATGAACATATTTCCAAAGAGAAAGACACTCACAGGCTTAGAAAACAAGCTATGCTCATCTAAAAGGAAAGGAGGGGGGAAATTGAGAAATGATGATTAGAGTTACTATACATATACAAATACATATTATATACATGTATCAAAAAGACTGAACATATAACAAGGGAGGTCGACGGAACACTGTAATATTTTACATGGGAAGAGGATCTGTACATTAATAGACATACATAATGTACAAATGAACCAGATTGTGTACACCTAGGACAAACAATATTCTAAACTTTACCCAGATTAAAAAAATTTTGAAAACCAAGAAGAAGTAATGAGACAAAAACATATGGGGATTTCTCCTGGCAAATTCCATTCTAATTTACAACCTTGGACAATGACTTCCAGAAAGGCTCTGCTGCCCTAGTACCCAGATTGGGGAATGGAGAAAAGCTACCTCCTTGTGGCCGTTTCCCACAACAGCAGCTTTGAACCCACTGCAAAAGGTCACTATATTTTCGCCAACTTGCAGTTCTGTAAATGGCACCTGCCCTCCAGAAAATTTCTGGGGTCAAAAATCGACCAAAAACTTCAGTTGAGGGCAACCTTCGAAGAAGAGAATTTCGAGAGCTATATTGTACTCACGGTTTTTTCTTTTAAGAGAAAACAAAAAGGCATAGGAAAATGATGAATTTTAAAAATTTTAATGATATGCATACCCATATTACAAAAACCTATCAGCTCACAGCAGTCAGAATGGCCATTAGGAATAATGCTGCAAAAAATAAACGGTGAAGGGAGTGCGGAGAAATGTGTACCCTCGGTTGTAAGGGGGGGCTTGTAAAGAGCCACTAATGAAAACACAATGTAGGTGCTTTGAAAAGGGAAACATTGAGCTACCAGTCAATCAATCACAATCACTTCTTGGCCTATCACCTGAGAAAATGAGAATCAAAAAGTGACAGGCTGGCAAACCTGTACGCCAGCAAGATTTACCATAGCCAGCCCTTGGAAGCAATGAAAATGTCCATCAACCGAGGAATGCACCAAGAAGAAGTGGTCCACGTACACAATGGAATATTACTCTAATAATAAATATAAATTAAATTTAAAAAGAAGCAGAAGCAATGAGACATCAACATTTGTGGGTTTATCCGGGCACATTGCACTCTAATTTATAACCGAAGAACACCACTGGCCGGTAGGTCTGTTTCCCTAGTACCAGCAAGGGGAACGTAGAAAGGCTGCCGCTCTTCGGCCGATACCTGCAAAAGCAGGTTTAAAGCCTGAGCTAATGGTCACTTCATATGAACAAGTACTGCAGGGCTGTAAATGAAACCTGCCCTCAAAATGTCTTGAGGGAGATAATGGCCAAAATATTTCAAATGGTGACAGATACTTTAAGAAAACACTTTGAAGAAATAAGCTCTAATCACAGCTGGAAAAATAAAAAGGACATGTCTTAAAGCTCAATTTCTACGCATTATGAGACACATGCAAATTCAACCACAAAGAGGTATCAGCTCACACCACTCAGAATAACCATCAGCAAAAACTACAAAGAATAAATGCTGAAGGTGCTGGGAAGAAATACATACCCTCCACTTTAAGTGGGACGTAACCTGGAAAGAGCCACTAAGGAGAACAGAATAGGGGTGCCTTTAAAAGGTAAACATTGAGCTACCATATGATCCAGCAGACCTATTCCTGGACCTATAAACTAAGAAGACAGAATTGGAAGGAGACAGGCACGCAAATCGGCATTGCATAGTGTTACAATAGCCAAGATATGGAAGTAACCAAAAAGTCCACCGACAGATGGGTGGACAAAGAACAACTTCTACCTGTACAGATGGAATATGAGCTAGTGAAAAAATGAAACAATGCCATTTGCAGCACTATAGATGAGTCTAGAAGTAATCACGCAACTTGGAGTAAGTGAGAAAGCGAAAGACACATATCCTATCATATCACATATAGGGGTTACCTAAAAAATGATACAGACAAAGATATTTCCACAGAGAAACACTATCACAGAATCAATAAAAAAACTTATGGTTCACCAAATAGTAAGGTGTGAGGATTGGATACATTATCATATTGAGGTTAACAGAGAGATACAAACACATGTGAAATATATAATCACCAAAGACCTACGCAATACCAAGAGAAGACTACTCAACATTGTGTCATAACCTACATGGGAAAAGGATCCGAAGAAGAATATTTATATGTAAATGTGTGAAAGAACCACATCTTGCACACCTAGAACAAACAAAACATTGTAATCAAGTTTGCTGTGATAAAAAATAAAAATTAAGTTAAAAATACCAACAAGAAGTAATGAGACATAAACTTAAAGGGCTTTTTCCTCGCACATTCCATTCTAATTTACAACCTAGAACACCACTTCCAGTAAGGCTCTGTTGCCCTAGTAACCAGATTTGGTTAAGGAGAAATGCTGCCGCCTTGTGGCCAATTCCCGCAAGAGCAGCTTTTAACCCACAGCTAATGGTCACTTGCCATTCAAAATGATTCAAGGCTGTAAAGGACACCTGCCCTCAAAATTGTGCTGAGGTAGGGAATGGATAAAGAAAATTCAAAACAGGCAGAATTTTCAAGAAGTTACTATGAAGAGGCAAGTTTTACTCACTCTCTTTTTAAAGAAAGGAAAATGGATAAAAGCTCAACCTCAGGAAGTATTAGACTCATGCAATCTAATCTACAAAAAGTTTTCAACTCACACCAGTCGACTGACCATTGGAAAAAAGTCTACAAACAATAAATGCAGAAGAGGTTTTAGAGAACTGTGTACCCTCTAGCTGCTGGTGAGATGTAAAAGGGTTAAACGCTAATAATGAGAACAGAAAGGAGCTGCGTTTAAAAGGAAAAATTGAGGTACCATTCAATCCAGCAGGCGCACCAATGGGCCTCTCACCTGAGAAGACCAGAATGAAGAAGACCCGGGCTGCAAAAGCTGCACTTCAGCCTTATTCACAATAGACAAGACAGTGAAGCAACCAAAATGTCCATCAACAGATGAAAGGATAAAGAAGAAGTGGTCCATGTACACAATGAATACTAGCCATGGAAAACAATGAAACACTGCTCTTTGAGGCACCATAGATGATCTTGGAGATAATCACAGAACATGAGGTAAGTCGGAAAGCAAAAGTCCTATATCCTATGATATCACTTATAGGCGTTATCTAATAACTGACACAAATGAACATATTTCCACAGAGAAAGTCAATCACAGACTTATTAAAAAAAACTATGCTTATCTAAAAGGAAAGGTGGGGTGAATGGATAAATGAAGATTAGCATTACCATATGTATACAAATACATATTATATACATATATCAAAATGACAGACCATATAGCAAAGAAGGTTTACGGAACACTCTGTAATAATTTTCACGGGAAGAGAATCTCTACATAAATAGGCATATAGGATATGTAGATGAACCAGAGTGTGTACACCTTGGACAAGCAACATTCTAACCATTACCCCAATTGAAAAAATTAAAACAACGAACTAGGTGTAAAGAGACATAAACTTATGGGGGGTTTTCCTGGCACATTCCATTCAAATTTACAACCTAGGCAAACGACTTCCAGAACGGCTCTGCTGCCCTATTACCCAGATTTGGGAATGGAGAAATGCTGCATCCTTGTGGCCGTTTCCCACAACAGCAGCTTTAAAGCAACTTCAAAAGGTCACTAAATATTCACCAATTGCAGTTCTGTAAATGACACCTGCCCTCCAAAAAATACTGAGGTCGAAAATCGACCAAAAAATTCTAGAGTGCAACCTTTCAAAAAGAATATTTGAAGAGGTATATTATACTAAGAATTATTTTCTTTTTTCTTTTAACAAAAAAGATAAAGCCGTGGAGAAATGATGAATTGTAGGAATTTTTACAGACATGTAAACCCAAATTACAAAAACCTGTCAGCTCACACCAGTCAGAATGGCCATCAACAAAAATGCTGCAAACAATAAATGCTGACATGATTGTGGAGAAATGCGTACCATCGATTCTAAGGGGGACGTGGTAAGAGCCACTAATGAAAAAAAAATTGAGGTGCCTTGAAAAGGTAAACGTTGAGCTACCATACCAGTCAATCAATCATACCCACTGCTGGGTCTATCACCTGAGAAAATGAAAATCAAAAATCACAGGCTGGCAATCCTGCACTCCAGCAATATTTACCATAGGCAACACTTGGAAGCAACGAAAATGTCCATCAACAGAGGAATCCACCAAGAAGAAGTGGTCCATGTACACAATGGAATATTAGCCATGGAAAACATTGAAGCACTGCTCTTTGAGGCACCATACATGAGCCTGGAGATAATCACAAAACATGAAGTAGGTCGGAAAGCCAAAGACCTATATCCTATATTATCACTTATGGCATTATCTAATGACTGACACAGATGAACATATTTCCAAAGAGAAAGACACTCACAGGCTTAGAAAACAAGCTATGCTCATCTAAAAGGAAAGGAGGGGGGAAATTGAGAAATGATGATTAGAGTTACTATACATATACAAATACATATTATATACATGTATCAAAAAGACTGAACATATAACAAGGGAGGTCGACGGAACACTGTAATATTTTACATGGGAAGAGGATCTGTACATTAATAGACATACATAATGTACAAATGAACCAGATTGTGTACACCTAGGACAAACAATATTCTAAACTTTACCCAGATTAAAAAAATTTTGAAAACCAAGAAGAAGTAATGAGACAAAAACATATGGGGATTTCTCCTGGCAAATTCCATTCTAATTTACAACCTTGGACAATGACTTCCAGAAAGGCTCTGCTGCCCTAGTACCCAGATTGGGGAATGGAGAAAAGCTACCTCCTTGTGGCCGTTTCCCACAACAGCAGCTTTGAACCCACTGCAAAAGGTCACTATATTTTCGCCAACTTGCAGTTCTGTAAATGGCACCTGCCCTCCAGAAAATTTCTGGGGTCAAAAATCGACCAAAAACTTCAGTTGAGGGCAACCTTCGAAGAAGAGAATTTCGAGAGCTATATTGTACTCACGGTTTTTTCTTTTAAGAGAAAACAAAAAGGCATAGGAAAATGATGAATTTTAAAAATTTTAATGATATGCATACCCATATTACAAAAACCTATCAGCTCACAGCAGTCAGAATGGCCATTAGGAATAATGCTGCAAAAAATAAACGGTGAAGGGAGTGCGGAGAAATGTGTACCCTCGGTTGTAAGGGGGGGCTTGTAAAGAGCCACTAATGAAAACACAATGTAGGTGCTTTGAAAAGGGAAACATTGAGCTACCAGTCAATCAATCACAATCACTTCTTGGCCTATCACCTGAGAAAATGTGAATCAAAAAGTGACAGGCTGGCAAACCTGTACGCCAGCAAGATTTACCATAGCCAGCCCTTGGAAGCAATGAAAATGTCCATCAACCGAGGAATGCACCAAGAAGAAGTGGTCCACGTACACAATGGAATATTACTCTAATAATAAATATAAATTAAATTTAAAAAGAAGCAGAAGCAATGAGACATCAACATTTGTGGGTTTATCCGGGCACATTGCACTCTAATTTATAACCGAAGAACACCACTGGCCGGTAGGTCTGTTTCCCTAGTACCAGCAAGGGGAACGTAGAAAGGCTGCCGCTCTTCGGCCGATACCTGCAAAAGCAGGTTTAAAGCCTGAGCTAATGGTCACTTCATATGAACAAGTACTGCAGGGCTGTAAATGAAACCTGCCCTCAAAATGTCTTGAGGGAGATAATGGCCAAAATATTTCAAATGGTGACAGATACTTTAAGAAAACACTTTGAAGAAATAAGCTCTAATCACAGCTGGAAAAATAAAAAGGACATGTCTTAAAGCTCAATTTCTACGCATTATGAGACACATGCAAATTCAACCACAAAGAGGTATCAGCTCACACCACTCAGAATAACCATCAGCAAAAACTACAAAGAATAAATGCTGAAGGTGCTGGGAAGAAATACATACCCTCCACTTTAAGTGGGACGTAACCTGGAAAGAGCCACTAAGGAGAACAGAATAGGGGTGCCTTTAAAAGGTAAACATTGAGCTACCATATGATCCAGCAGACCTATTCCTGGACCTATAAACTAAGAAGACAGAATTGGAAGGAGACAGGCACGCAAATCGGCATTGCATAGTGTTACAATAGCCAAGATATGGAAGTAACCAAAAAGTCCACCGACAGATGGGTGGACAAAGAACAACTTCTACCTGTACAGATGGAATATGAGCTAGTGAAAAAATGAAACAATGCCATTTGCAGCACTATAGATGAGTCTAGAAGTAATCACGCAACTTGGAGTAAGTGAGAAAGCGAAAGACACATATCCTATCATATCACATATAGGGGTTACCTAAAAAATGATACAGACAAAGATATTTCCACAGAGAAACACTATCACAGAATCAATAAAAAAACTTATGGTTCACCAAATAGTAAGGTGTGAGGATTGGATACATTATCATATTGAGGTTAACAGAGAGATACAAACACATGTGAAATATATAATCACCAAAGACCTACGCAATACCAAGAGAAGACTACTCAACATTGTGTCATAACCTACATGGGAAAAGGATCCGAAGAAGAATATTTATATGTAAATGTGTGAAAGAACCACATCTTGCACACCTAGAACAAACAAAACATTGTAATCAAGTTTGCTGTGATAAAAAATAAAAATTAAGTTAAAAATACCAACAAGAAGTAATGAGACATAAACTTAAAGGGCTTTTTCCTCGCACATTCCATTCTAATTTACAACCTAGAACACCACTTCCAGTAAGGCTCTGTTGCCCTAGTAACCAGATTTGGTTAAGGAGAAATGCTGCCGCCTTGTGGCCAATTCCCGCAAGAGCAGCTTTTAACCCACAGCTAATGGTCACTTGCCATTCAAAATGATTCAAGGCTGTAAAGGACACCTGCCCTCAAAATTGTGCTGAGGTAGGGAATGGATAAAGAAAATTCAAAACAGGCAGAATTTTCAAGAAGTTACTATGAAGAGGCAAGTTTTACTCACTCTCTTTTTAAAGAAAGGAAAATGGATAAAAGCTCAACCTCAGGAAGTATTAGACTCATGCAATCTAATCTACAAAAAGTTTTCAACTCACACCAGTCGACTGACCATTGGAAAAAAGTCTACAAACAATAAATGCAGAAGAGGTTTTAGAGAACTGTGTACCCTCTAGCTGCTGGTGAGATGTAAAAGGGTTAAACGCTAATAATGAGAACAGAAAGGAGCTGCGTTTAAAAGGAAAAATTGAGGTACCATTCAATCCAGCAGGCGCACCAATGGGCCTCTCACCTGAGAAGACCAGAATGAAGAAGACCCGGGCTGCAAAAGCTGCACTTCAGCCTTATTCACAATAGACAAGACAGTGAAGCAACCAAAATGTCCATCAACAGATGAAAGGATAAAGAAGAAGTGGTCCATGTACACAATGAATACTAGCCATGGAAAACAATGAAACACTGCTCTTTGAGGCACCATAGATGATCTTGGAGATAATCACAGAACATGAGGTAAGTCGGAAAGCAAAAGTCCTATATCCTATGATATCACTTATAGGCGTTATCTAATAACTGACACAAATGAACATATTTCCACAGAGAAAGTCAATCACAGACTTATTAAAAAAAACTATGCTTATCTAAAAGGAAAGGTGGGGTGAATGGATAAATGAAGATTAGCATTACCATATGTATACAAATACATATTATATACATATATCAAAATGACAGACCATATAGCAAAGAAGGTTTACGGAACACTCTGTAATAATTTTCACGGGAAGAGAATCTCTACATAAATAGGCATATAGGATATGTAGATGAACCAGAGTGTGTACACCTTGGACAAGCAACATTCTAACCATTACCCCAATTGAAAAAATTAAAACAACGAACTAGGTGTAAAGAGACATAAACTTATGGGGGGTTTTCCTGGCACATTCCATTCAAATTTACAACCTAGGCAAACGACTTCCAGAACGGCTCTGCTGCCCTATTACCCAGATTTGGGAATGGAGAAATGCTGCATCCTTGTGGCCGTTTCCCACAACAGCAGCTTTAAAGCAACTTCAAAAGGTCACTAAATATTCACCAATTGCAGTTCTGTAAATGACACCTGCCCTCCAAAAAATACTGAGGTCGAAAATCGACCAAAAAATTCTAGAGTGCAACCTTTCAAAAAGAATATTTGAAGAGGTATATTATACTAAGAATTATTTTCTTTTTTCTTTTAACAAAAAAGATAAAGCCGTGGAGAAATGATGAATTGTAGGAATTTTTACAGACATGTAAACCCAAATTACAAAAACCTGTCAGCTCACACCAGTCAGAATGGCCATCAACAAAAATGCTGCAAACAATAAATGCTGACATGATTGTGGAGAAATGCGTACCATCGATTCTAAGGGGGACGTGGTAAGAGCCACTAATGAAAAAAAAATTGAGGTGCCTTGAAAAGGTAAACGTTGAGCTACCATACCAGTCAATCAATCATACCCACTGCTGGGTCTATCACCTGAGAAAATGAAAATCAAAAATCACAGGCTGGCAATCCTGCACTCCAGCAATATTTACCATAGGCAACACTTGGAAGCAACGAAAATGTCCATCAACAGAGGAATCCACCAAGAAGAAGTGGTCCATGTACACAATGGAATATTAGCCATGGAAAACATTGAAGCACTGCTCTTTGAGGCACCATACATGAGCCTGGAGATAATCACAAAACATGAAGTAGGTCGGAAAGCCAAAGACCTATATCCTATATTATCACTTATGGCATTATCTAATGACTGACACAGATGAACATATTTCCAAAGAGAAAGACACTCACAGGCTTAGAAAACAAGCTATGCTCATCTAAAAGGAAAGGAGGGGGGAAATTGAGAAATGATGATTAGAGTTACTATACATATACAAATACATATTATATACATGTATCAAAAAGACTGAACATATAACAAGGGAGGTCGACGGAACACTGTAATATTTTACATGGGAAGAGGATCTGTACATTAATAGACATACATAATGTACAAATGAACCAGATTGTGTACACCTAGGACAAACAATATTCTAAACTATACCCAGATTAAAAAAATTTTGAAAACCAAGAAGAAGTAATGAGACAAAAACATATGGGGATTTCTCCTGGCAAATTCCATTCTAATTTACAACCTTGGACAATGACTTCCAGAAAGGCTCTGCTGCCCTAGTACCCAGATTGGGGAATGGAGAAAAGCTACCTCCTTGTGGCCGTTTCCCACAACAGCAGCTTTGAACCCACTGCAAAAGGTCACTATATTTTCGCCAACTTGCAGTTCTGTAAATGGCACCTGCCCTCCAGAAAATTTCTGGGGTCAAAAATCGACCAAAAACTTCAGTTGAGGGCAACCTTCGAAGAAGAGAATTTCGAGAGCTATATTGTACTCACGGTTTTTTCTTTTAAGAGAAAACAAAAAGGCATAGGAAAATGATGAATTTTAAAAATTTTAATGATATGCATACCCATATTACAAAAACCTATCAGCTCACAGCAGTCAGAATGGCCATTAGGAATAATGCTGCAAAAAATAAACGGTGAAGGGAGTGCGGAGAAATGTGTACCCTCGGTTGTAAGGGGGGGCTTGTAAAGAGCCACTAATGAAAACACAATGTAGGTGCTTTGAAAAGGGAAACATTGAGCTACCAGTCAATCAATCACAATCACTTCTTGGCCTATCACCTGAGAAAATGTGAATCAAAAAGTGACAGGCTGGCAAACCTGTACGCCAGCAAGATTTACCATAGCCAGCCCTTGGAAGCAATGAAAATGTCCATCAACCGAGGAATGCACCAAGAAGAAGTGGTCCACGTACACAATGGAATATTACTCTAATAATAAATATAAATTAAATTTAAAAAGAAGCAGAAGCAATGAGACATCAACATTTGTGGGTTTATCCGGGCACATTGCACTCTAATTTATAACCGAAGAACACCACTGGCCGGTAGGTCTGTTTCCCTAGTACCAGCAAGGGGAACGTAGAAAGGCTGCCGCTCTTCGGCCGATACCTGCAAAAGCAGGTTTAAAGCCTGAGCTAATGGTCACTTCATATGAACAAGTACTGCAGGGCTGTAAATGAAACCTGCCCTCAAAATGTCTTGAGGGAGATAATGGCCAAAATATTTCAAATGGTGACAGATACTTTAAGAAAACACTTTGAAGAAATAAGCTCTAATCACAGCTGGAAAAATAAAAAGGACATGTCTTAAAGCTCAATTTCTACGCATTATGAGACACATGCAAATTCAACCACAAAGAGGTATCAGCTCACACCACTCAGAATAACCATCAGCAAAAACTACAAAGAATAAATGCTGAAGGTGCTGGGAAGAAATACATACCCTCCACTTTAAGTGGGACGTAACCTGGAAAGAGCCACTAAGGAGAACAGAATAGAGGTGCCTTTAAAAGGTAAACATTGAGCTACCATATGATCCAGCAGACCTATTCCTGGACCTATAAACTAAGAAGACAGAATTGGAAGGAGACAGGCACGCAAATCGGCATTGCATAGTGTTACAATAGCCAAGATATGGAAGTAACCAAAAAGTCCACCGACAGATGGGTGGACAAAGAACAACTTCTACCTGTACAGATGGAATATGAGCTAGTGAAAAAATGAAACAATGCCATTTGCAGCACTATAGATGAGTCTAGAAGTAATCACGCAACTTGGAGTAAGTGAGAAAGCGAAAGACACATATCCTATCATATCACATATAGGGGTTACCTAAAAAATGATACAGACAAAGATATTTCCACAGAGAAACACTATCACAGAATCAATAAAAAAACTTATGGTTCACCAAATAGTAAGGTGTGAGGATTGGATACATTATCATATTGAGGTTAACAGAGAGATACAAACACATGTGAAATATATAATCACCAAAGACCTACGCAATACCAAGAGAAGACTACTCAACATTGTGTCATAACCTACATGGGAAAAGGATCCGAAGAAGAATATTTATATGTAAATGTGTGAAAGAACCACATCTTGCACACCTAGAACAAACAAAACATTGTAATCAAGTTTGCTGTGATAAAAAATAAAAATTAAGTTAAAAATACCAACAAGAAGTAATGAGACATAAACTTAAAGGGCTTTTTCCTCGCACATTCCATTCTAATTTACAACCTAGAACACCACTTCCAGTAAGGCTCTGTTGCCCTAGTAACCAGATTTGGTTAAGGAGAAATGCTGCCGCCTTGTGGCCAATTCCCGCAAGAGCAGCTTTTAACCCACAGCTAATGGTCACTTGCCATTCAAAATGATTCAAGGCTGTAAAGGACACCTGCCCTCAAAATTGTGCTGAGGTAGGGAATGGATAAAGAAAATTCAAAACAGGCAGAATTTTCAAGAAGTTACTATGAAGAGGCAAGTTTTACTCACTCTCTTTTTAAAGAAAGGAAAATGGATAAAAGCTCAACCTCAGGAAGTATTAGACTCATGCAATCTAATCTACAAAAAGTTTTCAACTCACACCAGTCGACTGACCATTGGAAAAAAGTCTACAAACAATAAATGCAGAAGAGGTTTTAGAGAACTGTGTACCCTCTAGCTGCTGGTGAGATGTAAAAGGGTTAAACGCTAATAATGAGAACAGAAAGGAGCTGCGTTTAAAAGGAAAAATTGAGGTACCATTCAATCCAGCAGGCGCACCAATGGGCCTCTCACCTGAGAAGACCAGAATGAAGAAGACCCGGGCTGCAAAAGCTGCACTTCAGCCTTATTCACAATAGACAAGACAGTGAAGCAACCAAAATGTCCATCAACAGATGAAAGGATAAAGAAGAAGTGGTCCATGTACACAATGAATACTAGCCATGGAAAACAATGAAACACTGCTCTTTGAGGCACCATAGATGATCTTGGAGATAATCATAGAACATGAGGTAAGTCGGAAAGCAAAAGTCCTATATCCTATGATATCACTTATAGGCGTTATCTAATAACTGACACAAATGAACATATTTCCACAGAGAAAGTCAATCACAGACTTATTAAAAAAAACTATGCTTATCTAAAAGGAAAGGTGGGGTGAATGGATAAATGAAGATTAGCATTACCATATGTATACAAATACATATTATATACATATATCAAAATGACAGACCATATAGCAAAGAAGGTTTACGGAACACTCTGTAATAATTTTCACGGGAAGAGAATCTCTACATAAATAGGCATATAGGATATGTAGATGAACCAGAGTGTGTACACCTTGGACAAGCAACATTCTAACCATTACCCCAATTGAAAAAATTAAAACAACGAACTAGGTGTAAAGAGACATAAACTTATGGGGGGTTTTCCTGGCACATTCCATTCAAATTTACAACCTAGGCAAACGACTTCCAGAACGGCTCTGCTGCCCTATTACCCAGATTTGGGAATGGAGAAATGCTGCATCCTTGTGGCCGTTTCCCACAACAGCAGCTTTAAAGCAACTTCAAAAGGTCACTAAATATTCACCAATTGCAGTTCTGTAAATGACACCTGCCCTCCAAAAAATACTGAGGTCGAAAATCGACCAAAAAATTCTAGAGTGCAACCTTTCAAAAAGAATATTTGAAGAGGTATATTATACTAACAATTATTTTCTTTTTTCTTTTAACAAAAAAGATAAAGCCGTGGAGAAATGATGAATTGTAGGAATTTTTACAGACATGTAAACCCAAATTACAAAAACCTGTCAGCTCACACCAGTCAGAATGGCCATCAACAAAAATGCTGCAAACAATAAATGCTGACATGATTGTGGAGAAATGCGTACCATCGATTCTAAGGGGGACGTGGTAAGAGCCACTAATGAAAAAAAAATTGAGGTGCCTTGAAAAGGTAAACGTTGAGCTACCATACCAGTCAATCAATCATACCCACTGCTGGGTCTATCACCTGAGAAAATGAAAATCAAAAATCACAGGCTGGCAATCCTGCACTCCAGCAATATTTACCATAGGCAACACTTGGAAGCAACGAAAATGTCCATCAACAGAGGAATCCACCAAGAAGAAGTGGTCCATGTACACAAGGGAATATTAGCCATGGAAAACATTGAAGCACTGCTCTTTGAGGCACCATACATGAGCCTGGAGATAATCACAAAACATGAAGTAGGTCGGAAAGGCAAAGACCTATATCCTATATTATCACTTATGGCATTATCTAATGACTGACACAGATGAACATATTTCCAAAGAGAAAGACACTCACAAGCTTAGAAAACAAGCTATGCTCATCTAAAAGGAAAGGAGGGGGGAAATTGAGAAATGATGATTAGAGTTACTATACATATACAAATACATATCATATACATGTATCAAAAAGACTGAACATATAACAAGGGAGGTCGACGGAACACTGTAATATTTTACATGGGAAGAGGATCTGTACATTAATAGACATACATAATGTACAAATGAACCAGATTGTGTACACCTAGGACAAACAATATTCTAAACTTTACCCAGATTAAAAAAATTTTGAAAACCAAGAAGAAGTAATGAGACAAAAACATATGGGGATTTCTCCTGGCAAATTCCATTCTAATTTACAACCTTGGACAATGACTTCCAGAAAGGCTCTGCTGCCCTAGTACCCAGATTGGGGAATGGAGAAAAGCTACCTCCTTGTGGCCGTTTCCCACAACAGCAGCTTTGAACCCACTGCAAAAGGTCACTATATTTTCGCCAACTTGCAGTTCTGTAAATGGCACCTGCCCTCCAGAAAATTTCTGGGGTCAAAAATCGACCAAAAACTTCAGTTGAGGGCAACCTTCGAAGAAGAGAATTTCGAGAGCTATATTGTACTCACGGTTTTTTCTTTTAAGAGTAAACAAAAAGGCATAGGAAAATGATGAATTTTAAAAATTTTAATGATATGCATACCCATATTACAAAAACCTATCAGCTCACAGCAGTCAGAATGGCCATTAGGAATAATGCTGCAAAAAATAAACGGTGAAGGGAGTGCGGAGAAATGTGTACCCTCGGTTGTAAGGGGGGGCTTGTAAAGAGCCACTAATGAAAACACAATGTAGGTGCTTTGAAAAGGGAAACATTGAGCTACCAGTCAATCAATCACAATCACTTCTTGGCCTATCACCTGAGAAAATGAGAATCAAAAAGTGACAGGCTGGCAAACCTGTACGCCAGCAAGATTTACCATAGCCAGCCCTTGGAAGCAATGAAAATGTCCATCAACCGAGGAATGCACCAAGAAGAAGTGGTCCACGTACACAATGGAATATTACTCTAATAATAAATATAAATTAAATTTAAAAAGAAGCAGAAGCAATGAGACATCAACATTTGTGGGTTTATCCGGGCACATTGCACTCTAATTTATAACCGAAGAACACCACTGGCCGGTAGGTCTGTTTCCCTAGTACCAGCAAGGGGAACGTAGAAAGGCTGCCGCTCTTCGGCCGATACCTGCAAAAGCAGGTTTAAAGCCTGAGCTAATGGTCACTTCATATGAACAAGTACTGCAGGGCTGTAAATGAAACCTGCCCTCAAAATGTCTTGAGGGAGATAATGGCCATAATATTTCAAATGGTGACAGATACTTTAAGAAAACACTTTGAAGAAATAAGCTCTAATCACAGCTGGAAAAATAAAAAGGACATGTCTTAAAGCTCAATTTCTACGCATTATGAGACACATGCAAATTCAACCACAAAGAGGTATCAGCTCACACCACTCAGAATAACCATCAGCAAAAACTACAAAGAATAAATGCTGAAGGTGCTGGGGAGAAATACATACCCTCCACTTTAAGTGGGACGTAACCTGGAAAGAGCCACTAAGGAGAACAGAATAGAGGTGCCTTTAAAAGGTAAACATTGAGCTACCATATGATCCAGCAGACCTATTCCTGGACCTATAAACTAAGAAGACAGAATTGGAAGGAGACAGGCACGCAAATCGGCATTGCATAGTGTTACAATAGCCAAGATATGGAAGTAACCAAAAAGTCCACCGACAGATGGGTGGACAAAGAACAACTTCTACCTGTACAGATGGAATATGAGCTAGTGAAAAAATGAAACAATTCCATTTGCAGCACTATAGATGAGTCTAGAAGTAATCACGCAACTTGGAGTAAGTGAGAAAGCGAAAGACACATATCCTATCATATCACATATAGGGGTTACCTAAAAAATGATACAGACAAAGATATTTCCACAGAGAAACACTATCACAGAATCAATAAAAAAACTTATGGTTCACCAAATAGTAAGGTGTGAGGATTGGATACATTATCATATTGAGGTTAACAGAGAGATACAAACACATGTGAAATATATAATCACCAAAGACCTACGCAATACCAAGAGAAGACTACTCAACATTGTGTCATAACCTACATGGGAAAAGGATCCGAAGAAGAATATTTATATGTAAATGTGTGAAAGAACCACATCTTGCACACCTAGAACAAACAAAACATTGTAATCAAGTTTGCTGTGATAAAAAATAAAAATTAAGTTAAAAATACCAACAAGAAGTAATGAGACATAAACTTAAAGGGCTTTTTCCTCGCACATTCCATTCTAATTTACAACCTAGAACACCACTTCCAGTAAGGCTCTGTTGCCCTAGTAACCAGATTTGGTTAAGGAGAAATGCTGCCGCCTTGTGGCCAATTCCCGCAAGAGCAGCTTTTAACCCACAGCTAATGGTCACTTGCCATTCAAAATGATTCAAGGCTGTAAAGGACACCTGCCCTCAAAATTGTGCTGAGGTAGGGAATGGATAAAGAAAATTCAAAACAGGCAGAATTTTCAAGAAGTTACTATGAAGAGGCAAGTTTTACTCACTCTCTTTTTAAAGAAAGGAAAATGGATAAAAGCTCAACCTCAGGAAGTATTAGACTCATGCAATCTAATCTACAAAAAGTTTTCAACTCACACCAGTCGACTGACCATTGGAAAAAAGTCTACAAACAATAAATGCAGAAGAGGTTTTAGAGAACTGTGTACCCTCTAGCTGCTGGGGAGATGTAAAAGGGTTAAACGCTAATAATGAGAACAGAAAGGAGCTGCGTTTAAAAGGAAAAATTGAGGTACCATTCAATCCAGCAGGCGCACCAATGGGCCTCTCACCTGAGAAGACCAGAATGAAGAAGACCCGGGCTGCAAAAGCTGCACTTCAGCCTTATTCACAATAGACAAGACAGTGAAGCAACCAAAATGTCCATCAACAGATGAAAGGATAAAGAAGAAGTGGTCCATGTACACAATGAATACTAGCCATGGAAAACAATGAAACACTGCTCTTTCAGGCACCATAGATGATCTTGGAGATAATCACAGAACATGAGGTAAGTCGGAAAGCAAAAGTCCTATATCCTATGATATCACTTATAGGCGTTATCTAATAACTGACACAAATGAACATATTTCCACAGAGAAAGTCAATCACAGACTTATTAAAAAAAACTATGCTTATCTAAAAGGAAAGGTGGGGTGAATGGATAAATGAAGATTAGCATTACCATATGTATACAAATACATATTATATACATATATCAAAATGACAGACCATATAGCAAAGAAGGTTTACGGAACACTCTGTAATAATTTTCACGGGAAGAGAATCTCTACATAAATAGGCATATAGGATATGTAGATGAACCAGAGTGTGTACACCTTGGACAAGCAACATTCTAACCATTACCCCAATTGAAAAAATTAAAACAACGAACTAGGTGTAAAGAGACATAAACTTATGGGGGGTTTTCCTGGCACATTCCATTCAAATTTACAACCTAGGCAAACGACTTCCAGAACGGCTCTGCTGCCCTATTACCCAGATTTGGGAATGGAGAAATGCTGCATCCTTGTGGCCGTTTCCCACAACAGCAGCTTTAAAGCAACTTCAAAAGGTCACTAAATATTCACCAATTGCAGTTCTGTAAATGACACCTGCCCTCCAAAAAATACTGAGGTCGAAAATCGACCAAAAAATTCTAGAGTGCAACCTTTCAAAAAGAATATTTGAAGAGGTATATTATACTAACAATTATTTTCTTTTTTCTTTTAACAAAAAAGATAAAGCCGTGGAGAAATGATGAATTGTAGGAATTTTTACAGACATGTAAACCCAAATTACAAAAACCTGTCAGCTCACACCAGTCAGAATGGCCATCAACAAAAATGCTGCAAACAATAAATGCTGACATGATTGTGGAGAAATGCGTACCATCGATTCTAAGGGGGACGTGGTAAGAGCCACTAATGAAAAAAAAATTGAGGTGCCTTGAAAAGGTAAACGTTGAGCTACCATACCAGTCAATCAATCATACCCACTGCTGGGTCTATCACCTGAGAAAATGAAAATCAAAAATCACAGGCTGGCAATCCTGCACTCCAGCAATATTTACCATAGGCAACACTTGGAAGCAACGAAAATGTCCATCAACAGAGGAATCCACCAAGAAGAAGTGGTCCATGTACACAATGGAATATTAGCCATGGAAAACATTGAAGCACTGCTCTTTGAGGCACCATACATGAGCCTGGAGATAATCACAAAACATGAAGTAGGTCGGAAAGCCAAAGACCTATATCCTATATTATCACTTATGGCATTATCTAATGACTGACACAGATGAACATATTTCCAAAGAGAAAGACACTCACAGGCTTAGAAAACAAGCTATGCTCATCTAAAAGGAAAGGAGGGGGGAAATTGAGAAATGATGATTAGAGTTACTATACATATACAAATACATATTATATACATGTATCAAAAAGACTGAACATATAACAAGGGAGGTCGACGGAACACTGTAATATTTTACATGGGAAGAGGATCTGTACATTAATAGACATACATAATGTACAAATGAACCAGATTGTGTACACCTAGGACAAACAATATTCTAAACTTTACCCAGATTAAAAAAATTTTGAAAACCAAGAAGAAGTAATGAGACAAAAACATATGGGGATTTCTCCTGGCAAATTCCATTCTAATTTACAACCTTGGACAATGACTTCCAGAAAGGCTCTGCTGCCCTAGTACCCAGATTGGGGAATGGAGAAATGCTACCTCCTTGTGGCCGTTTCCCACAACAGCAGCTTTGAACCCACTGCAAAAGGTCACTATATTTTCGCCAACTTGCAGTTCTGTAAATGGCACCTGCCCTCCAGAAAATTTCTGGGGTCAAATATCGACCAAAAACTTCAGTTGAGGGCAACCTTCGAAGAAGAGAATTTCGAGAGCTATATTGTACTCACGGTTTTTTCTTTTAAGAGAAAACAAAAAGGCATAGGAAAATGATGAATTTTAAAAATTTTAATGATATGCATACCCATATTACAAAAACCTATCAGCTCACAGCAGTCAGAATGGCCATTAGGAATAATGCTGCAAAAAATAAACGGTGAAGGGAGTGCGGAGAAATGTGTACCCTCGGTTGTAAGGGGGGGCATGTAAAGAGCCACTAATGAAAACACAATGTAGGTGCTTTGAAAAGGGAAACATTGAGCTACCAGTCAATCAATCACAATCACTTCTTGGCCTATCACCTGAGAAAATGAGAATCAAAAAGTGACAGGCTGGCAAACCTGTACGCCAGCAAGATTTACCATAGCCAGCACTTGGAAGCAATGAAAATGTCCATCAACCGAGGAATGCACCAAGAAGAAGTGGTCCACGTACACAATGGAATATTACTCTAATAATAAATATAAATTAAATTTAAAAACAAACAGAAGCAAGGAGACATCAACATTTGTGGGTTTATCCGGGCACATTGCACTCTAATTTATAACCGAAGAACACCACTGGCCGGTAGGTCTGTTTCCCTAGTACCAGCAAGGGGAACGTAGAAAGGCTGCAGCTCTTCGGCCGATACCTGCAAAAGCAGGTTTAAAGCCTGAGCTAAAGGTCACTTCATATGAACAAGTACTGCAGGGCTGTAAATGAAACCTGCCCTCAAAATGTCTTGAGGGAGATAATGGCCAAAATATTTCAAATGGTGACACATACTTTAAGAAAACACTTTGAAGAAATAAGCTCTAATCACAGCTGGAAAAATAAAAAGGACATGTCTTAAAGCTCAATTTCTACGCATTATGAGACACATGCAAATTCAACCACAAAGAGGTGTCAGCTCACACCACTCAGAATAACCATCAGCAAAAACTACAAAGAATAAATGCTGAAGGTGCTGGGAAGAAATACATACCCTCCACTTTAAGTGGGACGTAACCTGGAAAAAGCCACTAAGGAGAACAGAATAGAGGTGCCTTTAAAAGGTAAACATTGAGCTACCATATGATCCAGCAGACCTATTCCTGGACCTATAAACTAAGAAGACAGAATTGGAAGGAGACAGGCACGCAAATCGGCATTGCATAGTGTTACAATAGCCAAGATATGGAAGTAACCAAAAAGTCCACCGACAGATGGGTGGACAAAGAAGAACTTCTACCTGTACAGATGGAATATGAGCTAGTGAAAAAATGAATCAAAGCCATTTGCAGCACTATAGATGAGTCTAGAAGTTATCACGCAACTTGGAGTAAGTGAGAAAGCGAAAGACTCATATCCTATCATATCACATATAGGGGTTACCTAAAAAATGATACAAAGATATTTCCACAGAGAAACACTATCATAGAATCAATAAAAAAACTTATGGTTCACCAAATAGTAAGGTGTGAGGATTGGATACATTACCATATTGAGGTTAACAGAGAGATACAAACACATGTGAAATATATAATCACCAAAGACCTACGCAATACCAAGAGAAGACTTCTCAACATTGTGTCATAACCTACATGGGAAAAGGATCCGAAGAAGAATATTTATATGTATATGTGTGAAAGAACCACATCTTGCACACCTAGAACAAACAAAACATTGTAATCAAGTTTGCTGTGATAAAAAATAAAAATTAAGTTAAAAATACCAACAAGAAGTAATGAGACATAAACTTAAAGGGCTTTTTCCTCGCACATTCCATTCTAATTTACAACCTAGAACACCACTTCCAGTAAGGCTCTGTTGCCCTAGTAACCAGATTTGGTAAAGGAGAAATGCTGCCGCCTTGTGACCAATTCCCGCAAGAGCAGCTTTTAACCCACAGCTAATGGTCACTTGCCATTCAAAATGACTCAAGGCTGTAAAGGACAAGTGCCCTCAAAATTGTGCTGAGGTAGGGAATGGATAAAGAAAATTCAAAACAGGCAGAATTTTCAAGAAGTTACTATGAAGAGGCAAGTTTTACTCACTCTCTTTTTAAAGAAAGGAAAATGGATAAAAGCTCAACCTCAGGAAGTATTAGACTCATGCAATCTAATCTACAAAAAGTTTTCAACTCACACCAGTCGACTGACCATTGGAAAAAAGTCTACAAACAATAAATGCAGAAGAGGTTTTAGAGAACTGTGTACCCTCTAGCTGCTGGGGAGATGTAAAAGGGTTAAACGCTAATAATGAGAACAGAAAGGAGCTGCGTTTAAAAGGAAAAATTGAGGTACCATTCAATCCAGCAGGCGCACCAATGGGCCTCTCACCTGAGAAGACCAGAATGAAGAAGACCCGGGCTGCAAAAGCTGCACTTCAGCCTTATTCACAATAGACAAGACAGTGAAGCAACCAAAATGTCCATCAACAGATGAAAGGATAAAGAAGAAGTGGTCCATGTACACAATGAATACTAGCCATGGAAAACAATGAAACACTGCTCTTTGAGGCACCATAGATGATCTTGGAGATAATCACAGAACATGAGGTAAGTCGGAAAGCAAAAGTCCTATATCCTATGATATCACTTATAGGCGTTATCTAATAACTGACACAAATGAACATATTTCCACAGAGAAAGTCAATCACAGACTTATTAAAAAAAACTATGCTTATCTAAAAGGAAAGGTGGGGGGAATGGATAAATGAAGATTAGCGTTACCATATGTATACAAATACATATTATATACATATATCAAAAAGACAGACCATATAGCTAAGAAGGTTTACGGAACACTCTGTAATAATTTACACGGGAAGAGAATCTCTACATAAATAGGCATATAGGATATGTAGATGAACCAGAGTGTGTACACCTTGGACAAGCAACATTCTAACCATTACCCCAATTGAAAAAATTAAAACAACAAACTAGGTGTAATGAGACATAAACTTATGGGGGGTTTTCCTGGCACATTCCATTCAAATTTACAACCTAGGCAAACGACTTCCAGAACGGCTCTGCTGCCCTAGTACCCAGATTTGGGAATGGAGAAATGCTGCATCCTTGTGGCCGTTTCCCACAACAGCAGCTTTAAAGCAACTTCAAAAGGTCACTAAATATTCACCAATTGCAGTTCTGTAAATGACACCTGCCCTCCAAAAAATACTGAGGTCGAAAATCGACCAAAAAATTCTAGAGTGCAACCTTTCAAAAAGAATATTTGAAGAGGTATATCATACTAACACTTTTTTTCTTTTTTCTTTTAACAAAAAAGATAAAGCCGTGGAGAAATGATGAATTGTAGGAATTTTTACAGACATGTAAACCCAAATTACAAAAACCTGTCAGCTCACACCAGTCAGAATGGCCATCAACAAAAATGCTGCAAACAATAAATGCTGACATGATTGTGGAGAAATGCGTACCATCGATTCTAAGGGGGACGTGGTAAGAGCCACTAATGAAAGAAAAATTGAGGTGCCTTGAAAAGGTAAACGTTGAGCTACCATACCAGTCAATCAATCATACCCACTGCTGGGTCTATCACCTGAGAAAATGAAAGTCAAAAATCACAGGCTGGCAATTCTGCACTCCAGCAATATTTACCATAGGCAACAATTGGAAGCAACGAAAATGTCCATCAACAGAGGAATGCACCAAGAAGAAGTGGTCCATGTACACAATGGAATATTAGCCATGGAAAACATTGAAGCACTGCTCTTTGAGGCACCATACATGAGCCTGGAGATAATCACAAAACATGTAGTAGGTCGGAAAGCAAAAGACCTATATCCTATATTATCACTTATGGCATTATCTAATAACTGACACAGATGAACATATTTCCAAAGAGAAAGACACTCACAGGCTTAGAAAACAAACTATGCTCATCTAAAAGGAAAGGAGGGGGGAAATTGAGAAATGAAGATTAGAGTTACTATACATATACAAATACATATTATATACATGTATCAAAAAGATTGAACATATAACAAGGGAGGTCGACGGAACACTGTAATATTTTACATGGGAAGAGGATCTGTACATTAATAGACATACATAATGTACAAATGAACCAGATTGTGTACACCTAGGACAAACAATATTCTAAAGTTTACCCAGATTAAAAAAATTTTGAAAACCAAGAAGAAGTAATGAGACAAAAACATATGGGGATTTCTCCTGGCAAATTCCATTCTAATTTACAACCTTGGACAATGACTTCCAGAAAGGCTCTGCTGCCCTAGTACCCAGATTGGGGAATGGAGAAATGCTACCTCCTTGTGGCCGTTTCCCACAACAGCAGCTTTGAACCCACTGCAAAAGGTCACTATATTTTCGCCAACTTGCAGTTCTGTAAATGGCACCTGCCCTCCAGAAAATTTCTGGGGTCAAAAATCGACCAAAAACTTCAGTTGAGGGCAACCTTCGAAGAAGAGAATTTCGAGAGCTATATTGTACTCACGGTTTTTTCTTTTAAGAGAAAACAAAAAGGCATAGGAAAATGATGAATTTTAAAAATTTTAATGATATGCATACCCATATTACAAAAACCTATCAGCTCACAGCAGTCAGAATGGCCATTAGGAATAATGCTGCAAAAAATAAACGGTGAAGGGAGTGCGGAGAAATGTGTACCCTCGGTTGTAAGGGGGGGCATGTAAAGAGCCACTAATGAAAACACAATGTAGGTGCTTTGAAAAGGGAAACATTGAGCTACCAGTCAATCAATCACAATCACTTCTTGGCCTATCACCTGAGAAAATGAGAATCAAAAAGTGACAGGCTGGCAAACCTGTACGCCAGCAAGATTTACCATAGCCAGCACTTGGAAGCAATGAAAATGTCCATCAACCGAGGAATGCACCAAGAAGAAGTGGTCCACGTACACAATGGAATATTACTCTAATAATAAATATAAATTAAATTTAAAAACAAACAGAAGCAAGGAGACATCAACATTTGTGGGTTTATCCGGGCACATTGCACTCTAATTTATAACCGAAGAACACCACTGGCCGGTAGGTCTGTTTCCCTAGTACCAGCAAGGGGAACGTAGAAAGGCTGCCGCTCTTCGGCCGATACCTGCAAAAGCAGGTTTAAAGCCTGAGCTAATGGTCACTTCATATGAACAAGTACTGCAGGGCTGTAAATGAAACCTGCCCTCAAAATGTCTTGAGGGAGATAATGGCCAAAATATTTCAAATGGTGACACATACTTTAAGAAAACACTTTGAAGAAATAAGCTCTAATCACAGCTGGAAAAATAAAAAGGACATGTCTTAAAGCTCAATTTCTACGCATTATGAGACACATGCAAATTCAACCACAAAGAGGTGTCAGCTCACACCACTCAGAATAACCATCAGCAAAAACTACAAAGAATAAATGCTGAAGGTGCTGGGAAGAAATACATACCCTCCACTTTAAGTGGGACGTAACCTGGAAAGAGCCACTAAGGAGAACAGAATAGAGGTGCCTTTAAAAGGTAAACATTGAGCTACCATATGATCCAGCAGACCTATTCCTGGACCTATAAACTAAGAAGACAGAATTGGAAGGAGACAGGCACGCAAATCGGCATTGCATAGTGTTACAATAGCCAAGATATGGAAGTAACCAAAAAGTCCACCGACAGATGGGTGGACAAAGAAGAACTTCTACCTGTACAGATGGAATATGAGCTAGTGAAAAAATGAATCAATGCCATTTGCAACACTATAGATGAGTCTAGAAGTAATCACGCAACTTGGAGTAAGTGAGAAAGTGAAAGACACATATCCTATCATATCACATATAGGGGTTACCTAAAAAATGATACAAAGATATTTCCACAGAGAAACACTATCATAGAATCAATAAAAAAACTTATGGTTCACCAAATAGTAAGGTGTGAGGATTGGATACATTACCATATTGAGGTTAACAGAGAGATACAAACACATGTGAAATATATAATCACCAAAGACCTACGCAATACCAAGAGAAGACTTCTCAACATTGTGTCATAACCTACATGGGAAAAGGATCCGAAGAAGAATATTTATATGTATATGTGTGAAAGAACCACATCTTGCACACCTAGAACAAACAAAACATTGTAATCAAGTTTGCTGTGATAAAAAATAAAAATTAAGTTAAAAATACCAACAAGAAGTAATGAGACATAAACTTAAAGGGCTTTTTCCTCGCACATTCCATTCTAATTTACAACCTAGAACACCACTTCCAGTAAGGCTCTGTTGCCCTAGTAAGCAGATTTGGTAAAGGAGAAATGCTGCCACCTTGTGACCAATTCCCGCAAGAGCAGCTTTTAACCCACAGCTAATGGTCACTTGCCATTCAAAATGACTCAAGGCTGTAAAGGACAACTGCCCTCAAAATTGTGCTGAGGTAGGGAATGGATAAAGAAAATTCAAAATAGGCAGAATTTTCAAGAAGTTACTATGAAGAGGCAAGTTTTACTCACTCTCTTTTTAAAGAAAGGAAAATGGATAAAAGCTCAACCTCAGGAAGTATTAGACTCATGCAATCTAATCTACAAAAAGTTTTCAACTCACACCAGTCGACTGACCATTGGAAAAAAGTCTACAAACAATAAATGCAGAAGAGGTTTTAGAGAACTGTGTACCCTCTAGCTGCTGGGGAGATGTAAAAGGGTTAAACGCTAATAATGAGAACAGAAAGGAGCTGCGTTTAAAAGGAAAAATTGAGGTACCATTCAATCCAGCAGGCGCACCAATGGGCCTCTCACCTGAGAAGACCAGAATGAAGAAGACCCGGGCTGCAAAAGCTGCACTTCAGCCTTATTCACAATAGACAAGACAGTGAAGCAACCAAAATGTCCATCAACAGATGAAAGGATAAAGAAGAAGTGGTCCATGTACACAATGAATACTAGCCATGGAAAACAATGAAACACTGCTCTTTCAGGCACCATAGATGATCTTGGAGATAATCACAGAACATGAGGTAAGTCGGAAAGCAAAAGTCCTATATCCTATGATATCACTTATAGGCGTTATCTAATAACTGACACAAATGAACATATTTCCACAGAGAAAGTCAATCACAGACTTATTAAAAAAAACTATGCTTATCTAAAAGGAAAGGTGGGGGGAATGGATAAATGAAGATTAGCGTTACCATATGTATACAAATACATATTATATACATATATCAAAAAGACAGACCATATAGCAAAGAAGGTTTACGGAACACTCTGTAATAATTTACACGGGAAGAGAATCTCTACATAAATAGGCATATAGGATATGTAGATGAACCAGAGTGTGTACACCTTGGACAAGCAACATTCTAACCATTATCCCAATTGAAAAAATTAAAACAACAAACTAGGTGTAATGAGACATAAACTTATGGGGGGTTTTCCTGGCACATTCCATTCAAATTTACAACCTAGGCAAACGACTTCCAGAACGGCTCTGCTGCCCTAGTACCCAGATTTGGGAATGGAGAAATGCTGCATCCTTGTGGCCGTTTCCCACAACAGCAGCTTTAAAGCAACTTCAAAAGGTCACTAAATATTCACCAATTGCAGTTCTGTAAATGACACCTGCCCTCCAAAAAATACTGAGGTCGAAAATCGACCAAAAAATTCTAGAGTGCAACCTTTCAAAAAGAATATTTGAAGAGGTATATCATACTAACACTTTTTTTCTTTTTTCTTTTAACAAAAAAGATAAAGCCGTGGAGAAATGATGAATTGTAGGAATTTTTACAGACATGTAAACCCAAATTACAAAAACCTGTCAGCTCACACCAGTCAGAATGGCCATCAACAAAAATGCTGCAAACAATAAATGCTGACATGATTGTGGAGAAATGCGTACCATCGATTCTAAGGGGGACGTGGTAAGAGCCACTAATGAAAGAAAAATTGAGGTGCCTTGAAAAGGTAAACGTTGAGCTACCATACCAGTCAATCAATCATACCCACTGCTGGGTCTATCACCTGAGAAAATGAAAATCAAAAATCACAGGCTGGCAATTCTGCACTCCAGCAATATTTACCATAGGCAACAATTGGAAGCAACGAAAATGTCCATCAACAGAGGAATGCACCAAGAAGAAGTGGTCCATGTACACAATGGAATATTAGCCATGGAAAACATTGAAGCACTGCTCTTTGAGGCACCATACATGAGCCTGGAGATAATCACAAAACATGTAGTAGGTCGGAAAGCAAAAGACCTATATCCTATATTATCACTTATGGCATTATCTAATAACTGACACAGATGAACATATTTCCAAAGAGAAAGACACTCACAGGCTTAGAAAACAAACTATGCTCATCTAAAAGGAAAGGAGGGGGGAAATTGAGAAATGAAGATTAGAGTTACTATACATATACAAATACATATTATATACATGTATCAAAAAGATTGAACATATAACAAGGGAGGTCGACGGAACACTGTAATATTTTACATGGGAAGAGGATCTGTACATTAATAGACATACATAATGTACAAATGAACCAGATTGTGTACACCTAGGACAAACAATATTCTAAAGTTTACCCAGATTAAAAAAATTTTGAAAACCAAGAAGAAGTAATGAGACAAAAACATATGGGGATTTCTCCTGGCAAATTCCATTCTAATTTACAACCTCGGACAATGACTTCCAGAAAGGCTCTGCTGCCCTAGTACCCAGATTGGGGAATGGAGAAATGCTACCTCCTTGTGGCCGTTTCCCAAAACAGCAGCTTTGAACCCACTGCAAAAGGTCACTATATTTTCGCCAACTTGCAGTTCTGTAAATGGCACCTGCCCTCCAGAAAATTTCTGGGGTCAAAAATCGACCAAAAACTTCAGTTGAGGGCAACCTTCGAAGAAGAGAATTTCGAGAGCTATATTGTACTCACGGTTTTTTCTTTTAAGAGAAAACAAAAAGGCATAGGAAAATGATGAATTTTAAAAATTTTAATGATATGCATACCCATATTACAAAAACCTATCAGCTCACAGCAGTCAGAATGGCCATTAGGAATAATGCTGCAAAAAATAAACGGTGAAGGGAGTGCGGAGAAATGTGTACCCTCGGTTGTAAGGGGGGGCATGTAAAGAGCCACTAATGAAAACACAATGTAGGTGCTTTGAAAAGGGAAACATTGAGCTACCAGTCAATCAATCACAATCACTTCTTGGCCTATCACCTGAGAAAATGAGAATCAAAAAGTGACAGGCTGGCAAACCTGTACGCCAGCAAGATTTACCATAGCCAGCACTTGGAAGCAATGAAAATGTCCATCAACCGAGGAATGCACCAAGAAGAAGTGGTCCACGTACACAATGGAATATTACTCTAATAATAAATATAAATTAAATTTAAAAACAAACAAAAGCAAGGAGACATCAACATTTGTGGGTTTATCCGGGCACATTGCACTCTAATTTATAACCGAAGAACACCACTGGCCGGTAGGTCTGTTTCCCTAGTACCAGCAAGGGGAACGTAGAAAGGCTGCCGCTCTTCGGCCGATACCTGCAAAAGCAGGTTTAAAGCCTGAGCTAATGGTCACTTCATATGAACAAGTAATGCAGGGCTGTAAATGAAACCTGCCCTCAAAATGTCTTGAGGGAGATAATGGCAAAAATATTCCAAATGGTGACACATACTTTAAGAAAACACTTTGAAGAAATAAGCTCTAATCACAGCTGGAAAAATCAAAAGGACATGTCTTAAAGATCAATTTCTACGCATTATGAGACACATGCAAATTTAACCACAAAGAGGTATCAGCTCACACCACTCAGAATAACCATCAGCAAAAACTACAAAGAATAAATGCTGAAGGTGCTGGGAAGAAATACATACCCTCCACTTTAAGTGGGACGTAACCTGGAAAGAGCCACTAAGGAGAACAGAATAGAGGTGCCTTTAAAAGGTAAACATTGAGCTACCATATGATCCAGCAGACCTATTCCTGGACCTATAAACTAAGAAGACAGAATTGGAAGGAGACAGGCACGCAAATCGGCATTGCATAGTGTTACAATAGCCAAGATATGGAAGTAACCAAAAAGTCCACCGACAGATGGGTGGACAAAGAAGAACTTCTACCTGTACAGATGGAATATGAGCTAGTGAAAAAATGAAACAATGCCATTTGCAGCACTATAGATGAGTCTAGAAGTAATCACGCAACTTGGAGTAAGTGAGAAAGCGAAAGACACATATCCTATCATATCACATATAGGGGTTACCTAAAAAATGATACAAAGATATTTCCACAGAGAAACACTATCATAGAATCAATAAAAAAACTTATGGTTCACCAAATAGTAAGGTGTGAGGATTGGATACATTACCATATTGAGGTTAACAGAGAGATACAAACACATGTGAAATATATAATCACCAAAGACCTACGCAATACCAAGAGAAGACTACTCAACATTGTGTCATAACCTACATGGGAAAAGGATCCGATGAAGAATATTTATATGTATATGTGTGAAAGAACCACATCTTGCACACCTAGAACAAAGAAAACATTGTAATCAAGTTTGCTGTGATAAAAAATAAAAATTAAGTTAAAAATACCAACAAGAAGTAATGAGACATAAACTTAAAGGGCTTTTTCCTCGCACATTCCATTCTAATTTACAACCTAGAACACCACTTCCAGTAAGGCTCTGTTGCCCTAGTAACCAGATTTGGTAAAGGAGAAATGCTGCCGCCTTGTGGCCAATTCCCGCAAGAGCAGCTTTTAACCCACAGCTAATGGTCACTTGCCATTCGAAATGACTCAAGGCTGTAAAGGACACCTGCCCTCAAAATTGTGCTGAGGTAGGTAATGGATAAAGAAAATTCAAAACAGGCAGAATTTTCAAGAAGTTTCTATGAAGAGGCAAGTTTTACTCACTCTCTTTTTAAAGAAAGGAAAATGGATAAAAGCTCAACCTCAGGAAGTATTAGACTCATGCAATCTAATCTACAAAAAGTTTTCAACTCACACCAGTCGACTGACCATTGGAAAAAAGTCTACAAACAATAAATGCAGAAGAGGTTTTAGAGAACTGTGTACCCTCTAGCTGCTGGGGAGATGTAAAAGGGTTAAACGCTAATAATGAGAACAGAAAGGAGCTGCGTTTAAAAGGAAAAATTGAGGTACCATTCAATCCAGCAGGCGCACCAATGGGCCTCTCACCTGAGTAGACCAGAATGAAGAAGACCCGGGCTGCAAAAGCTGCACTTCAGCCTTATTCACAATAGACAAGACAGTGAAGCAACCAAAATGTCCATCAACAGATGAAAGGATAAAGAAGAAGTGGTCCATGTACACAGTGAATACTAGCCATGGAAAACAATGAAACACTGCTCTTTGAGGCACCAAAGATGATCTTGGAGATAATCACAGAACATGAGGTAAGTCGGAAAGCAAAAGTCCTATATCCTATGATATCACTTATAGGCGTTATCTAATAACTGACACAAATGAACATATTTCCACAGAGAAAGTCAATCACAGACTTATTAAAAAAAACTATGCTTATCTAAAAGGAAAGGTGGGGGGAATGGATAAATGAAGATTAGCATTACCATATGTATACAAATACATATTATATACATATATCAAAAAGACAGACCATATAGCAAAGAAGGTTTACGGAACACTCTGTAATAATTTACACGGTAAGAGAATCTCTATATAAATAGGCAGATAGGATATGTAGATGAACCAGAGTGTGTACACCTTGGACAAGCAACATTCTAACGATTACCCCAATTGAAAAAATTAAAACAACGAACTAGTTGTAATGAGACATAAACTTATGGGGGGTTTTCCTGGCACATTCCATTCAAATTTACAACCTAGGCAAACGACTTCCAGAACGGCTCTGCTGCCCTAGTACCCAGATTTGGGAATGGAGAAATGTTGCATCCTTGTGGCCGTTTCCCACAACAGCAGCTTTAAAGCAACTTCAAAAGGTCACTAAATATTCACCAATTGCAGTTCTGTAAATGACACCTGCCCTCCAAAAAATACTGAGGTCGAAAATCGACCAAAAAATTCTAGAGTGCAACCTTTCAAAAAGAATATTTGAAGAGGTATATCATACTAACACTTTTTTTCTTTTTTCTTCTAACAAAAAAGATAAAGCCGTGGAAAAATGATGAATTGTAGGAATTTTTACAGACATGTAAACCCAAATTACAAAAACCTGTCAGCTCACACCAGTCAGAATGGCCATCAACAAAAATGCTGCAAACAATAAATGCTGACATGATTGTGGAGAAATGCGTACCATCGATTCTAAGGGGGACGTGGTAAGAGCCACTAATGAAAGAAAAATTGAGGTGCCTTGAAAAGGTAAACGTTGAGCTACCATACCAGTCAATCAATCATACCCACTGCTGGGTCTATCACCTGAGAAAATGAAAATCAAAAATCACAGGCTGGCAATTCTTCACTCCAGCAATATTTACCATAGGCAACACTTGGAAGCAACGAAAATGTCCATCAACAGAGGAATGCACCAAGAAGAAGTGGTCCATGTACACAATGGAATATTAGCCATGGTAAACATTGAAGCACTGCTCTTTGAGGCACCATACATGAGCCTGGAGATAATCACAAAACATGTAGTAGGTCGGAAAGCAAAAGACCTATATCCTATATTATCACTTATGGCATTATCTAATAACTGACACAGATGAACATATTTCCAAAGAGAAAGACACTCACAGGCTTAGAAAACAAACTATGCTCATCTAAAAGGAAAGGAGGGCGGAAATTGAGAAATGAAGATTAGAGTTACTATACATATAGAAATACATATTATATACATGTATCAAAAAGACTGAACATATAACAAGGGAGGTCGACGGAACACTGTAATATTTTACATGGGAAGAGGATCTGTACATTAATAGACATACATAATGTACAAATGAACCAGATTGTGTACACCTAGGACAAACAATATTCTAAACTTTACCCAGATTAAAAAAACTTTGAAAACCAAGAAGAAGTAATGAGACAAAAACATATGGGGATTTCTCCTGGCAAATTCCATTCTAATTTACAACCTTGGACAATGACTTCCAGAAAGGCTCTGCTGCCCTAGTACCCAGATTGGGGAATGGAGAAATGCTACCTCCTTGTGGCCGTTTCCCACAACAGCAGCTTTGAACCCACTGCAAAAGGTCACTATATTTTCGCCAACTTGCAGTTCTGTAAATGGCACCTGCCCTCCAGAAAATTTCTGGGGTCAAAAATCGACCAAAAACTTCAGTTGAGGGCAACCTTCGAAGAAGAGAATTTCGAGAGCGATATTGTACTCACGGTTTTTTCTTTTAAGAGAAAACAAAAAGGCATAGGAAAATGATGAATTTAAAAAATTTTAATGATATGCATACCCATATTACAAAAACCTATCAGCTCACAGCAGTCAGAATGGCCATTAGGAATAATGCTGCAAAAAATAAACGGTGAAGGGAGTGCGGAGAAATGTGTACCCTCGGTTGTAAGGGGGGGCATGTAAAGAGACACTAATGAAAACACAATGTAGGTGCTTTGAAAAGGGAAACATTGAGGTACCAGTCAATCAATCACAATCACTTCTTGGCCTATCACCTGAGAAAATGAGATTCAAAAAGTGACAGGCTGGCAAACCTGTACGCCAGCAAGATTTACCATAGCCAGCACTTGGAAGCAATGAAAATGTCCATCAACCGAGGAATGCACCAAGAAGAAGTGGTCCACGTACACAATGGAATATTACTCTAATAATAAATATAAATTAAATTTAAAAACAAACAAAAGCAAGGAGACATCAACATTTGTGGGTTTATCCGGGCACATTGCACTCTAATTTATAACCGAAGAACACCACTGGCCGGTAGGTCTGTTTCCCTAGTACCAGCAAGGGGAACGTAGAAAGGCTGCCGCTCTTCGGCCGATACCTGCAAAAGCAGGTTTAAAGCCTGAGCTAATGGTCACTTCATATGAACAAGTAATGCAGGGCTGTAAATGAAACCTGCCCTCAAAATGTCTTGAGGGAGATAATGGCAAAAATATTCCAAATGGTGACACATACTTTAAGAAAACACTTTGAAGAAATAAGCTCTAATCACAGCTGGAAAAATCAAAAGGACATGTCTTAAAGATCAATTTCTACGCATTATGAGACACATGCAAATTTAACCACAAAGAGGTATCAGCTCACACCACTCAGAATAACCATCAGCAAAAACTACAAAGAATAAATGCTGAAGGTGCTGGGAAGAAATACATACCCTCCACTTTAAGTGGGACGTAACCTGGAAAGAGCCACTAAGGAGAACAGAATAGAGGTGCCTTTAAAAGGTAAACATTGAGCTACCATATGATCCAGCAGACCTATTCCTGGACCTATAAACTAAGAAGACAGAATTGGAAGGAGACAGGCACGCAAATCGGCATTGCATAGTGTTACAAGAGCCAAGATATGGAAGTAACCAAAAAGTCCACCGACAGATGGGTGGACAAAGAAGAACTTCTACCTGTACAGATGGAATATGAGCTAGTGAAAAAATGAAACAATGCCATTTGCAGCACTATAGATGAGTCTAGAAGTAATCACGCAACTTGGAGTAAGTGAGAAAGCGAAAGACACATATCCTATCATATCACATATAGGGGTTACCTAAAAAATGATACAGACAAAGATATTTCCACAGAGAAACACTATCATAGAATCAATAAAAAAACTTATGGTTCACCAAATAGTAAGGTGTGAGGATTGGATACATTACCATATTGAGGTTAACAGAGAGATACAAACACATGTGAAATATATAATCACCAAAGACCTACGCAATACCAAGAGAAGACTTCTCAACATTGTGTCATAACCTACATGGGAAAAGGATCCGAAGAAGAATATTTATATGTATATGTGTGAAAGAACCACATCTTGCACACCTAGAACAAACAAAACATTGTAATCAAGTTTGCTGTGATAAAAAATAAAAATTAAGTTAAAAATACCAACAAGAAGTAATGAGACATAAACTTAAAGGGCTTTTTCCTCGCACATTCCATTCTAATTTACAACCTAGAACACCACTTCCAGCAAGGCTCTGTTGCCCTAGTAACCAGATTTGGTAAAGGAGAAATGCTGCCGCCTTGTGGCCAATTCCCGCAAGAGCAGCTTTTAACCCACAGCTAATGGTCACTTGCCATTCAAAATGACTCAAGTCTGTAAAGGACACCTGCCCTCAAAATTGTGCTGAGGTAGGGAATGGATAAAGAAAATTCAAAACAGGCAGAATTTTCAAGAAGTTACTATGAAGAGGCAAGTTTTACTCACTCTCTTTTTAAAGAAAGGAAAATGGATAAAAGCTCAACCTCAGGAAGTATTAGACTCATGCAATCGAATCTACAAAAGTTTTCAACTCACACCAGTCGACTGACCATTGGAAAAAAGTCTACAAACAATAAATGCAGAAGAGGTTTTAGAGAACTGTGTACCCTCTAGCTGCTGGTGAGATGTAAAAGGGTTAAACGCTAATAATGAGAACAGAAAGGAGCTGCGTTTAAAAGGAAAAATTGCGGTACCATTCAATCCAGCAGGCGCACCAATGGGCCTCTCACCTGAGAAGACCAGAATGAAGAAGACCCGGGCTGCAAAAGCTGCACTTCAGCCTTATTCACAATAGACAAGACAGTGAAGCAACCAAAATGTCCATCAACAGATGAAAGGATAAAGAAGAAGTGGTCCATGTACACAATGAATACTAGCCATGGAAAACAATGAAACACTGCTCTTTGAGGCACCATAGATGATCTTGGAGATAATCACAGAACATGAGGTAAGTCGGAAAGCAAAAGTCCTATACCCTATGATATCACTTATAGGCGTTATCTAATAACTGACACAAATGAACATATTTCCACAGAGAAAGTCAATCACAGACTTATTAAAAAAAACTATGCTTATCTAAAAGGAAAGGTGGGGGGAATGGATAAATGAAGATTAGCATTACCATATGTATACAAATACATATTATATACATATATCAAAAAGACAGACCATATAACAAAGAAGGTTTACGGAACACTCTGTAATAATTTACACGGGAAGAGAATCTCTACATAAATAGGCATATAGGATATGTAGATGAACCAGAGTGTGTACACCTTGGCCAAGCAACATTCTAACCATTACCCCAATTGAAAAAATTAAAACAACGAACTAGGTGTAATGAGACATAAACTTATGGGGGTTTTTCCTGGCACATTCCATTCAAATTTACAACCTAGGCAAACGACTTCCAGAACGGCTCTGCTGCCCTAGTACCCAGATTTGGGAATGGAGAAATGCTGCATCCTTGTGGCCGTTTCCCACAACAGCAGCTTTAAAGCAACTTCAAAAGGTCACTAAATATTCACCAATTGCAGTTCTGTAAATGACACCTGCCCTCCAAAAAATACTGAGGTCGAAAATCGACCAAAAAATTCTAGAGTGCAACCTTTCAAAAAGAATATTTGAAGAGGTATATCATACTAACACTTTTTTTCTTTTTTCTTTTAACAAAAAAGATAAAGCCGTGGAGAAATGATGAATTGTAGGAATTTTTACAGACATGTAAACCCAAATTACAAAAACCTGTCAGCTCACACCAGTCAGAATGGCCATCAACAAAAATGCTGCAAACAATAAATGCTGACATGATTGTGGAGAAATGCGTACCATCGATTCTAAGGGGGACGTGGTAAGAGCCACTAATGAAAGAAAAATTGAGGTGCCTTGAAAAGGTAAACGTTGAGCTACCATACCAGTCAATCAATCATACCCACTGCTGGGTCTATCACCTGAGAAAATGAAAATCAAAAATCACAGGCTGGCAATGCTGCACTCCAGCAATATTTACCATAGGCAACACTTGGAAGCAACGAAAATGTCCATCAACAGAGGAATGCACCAAGAAGAAGTGGTCCATGTACACAATGGAATATTAGCCATGGAAAACATTGAAGCACTGCTCTTTGAGGCACCATACATGAGCCTGGAGATAATCACAAAACATGAAGTAGGTCGGAAAGCAAAAGACCTATATCCTATACTATCATTTATGGCATTATCTAATGACTGACACAGATGAACATATTTCCAAAGAGAAAGACACTCACAGGCTTAGAAAACAAACTATGCTCATCTAAAAGGAAAGGAGGGGGGAAATTGAGAAATGAAGATTAGAGTTACTATACATATACAAATACATATTATATACATGTATCAAAAAGACTGAACATATAACAAGGGAGGTCGACGGAACACTGTAATATTTTACATGGGAAGTGGATCTGTACATTAATAGACATACATAATGTACAAATGAACCAGATTGTGTACACCTAGGACAAACAATATTCTAAACTTTACCCAGATTAAAAAAATTTTGAAAACCAAGAAGAAGTAATGAGACAAAAACATATGGGGATTTCTCCTGGCAAATTCCATTCTAATTTACAACCTTGGACAATGACTTCCAGAAAGGCTCTGCTGCCCTAGTACCCAGATTGGGGAATGGAGAAATGCTACCTCCTTGTGGCCGTTTCCCACAACAGCAGCTTTGAACCCACTGCAAAAGGTTACTATATTTTCGCCAACTTGCAGTTCTGTAAATGGCACCTGCGCTCCAGAAAATTTCTGGGGTCAAAAATCGACCAAAAACTTCAGTTGAGGGCAACCTTCGAAGAAGAGAATTTCGAGAGCTATATTGTACTCACGGTTTTTTCTTTTAAGAGAAAACAAAAAGGCATAGGAAAATGATGAATTTTAAAAATTTTAATGATATGCATACCCATATTACAAAAACCTATCAGCTCACAGCAGTCAGAATGGCCATTAGGAATAATGCTGCAAAAAATAAACGGTGAAGGGAGTGCGGAGAAATGTGTACCCTCGGTTGTAAGGGGGGGCATGTAAAGAGCCACTAATGAAAACACAATGTAGGTGCTTTGAAAAGGGAAACATTGAGCTACCAGTCAATCAATCACAATCACTTCTTGGCCTATCACCTGAGAAAATGAGAATCAAAAAGTGACAGGCTGGCAAACCTGTACGCCAGCAAGATTTACCATAGCCAGCACTTGGAAGCAATGAAAATGTCCATCAACCGAGGAATGCACCAAGAAGAAGTGGTCCACGTACACAATGGAATATTACTCTAATAATAAATATAAATTAAATTTAAAAACAAACAGAAGCAAGGAGACATCAACATTTGTGGGTTTATCCGGGCACATTGCACTCTAATTTATAACCGAAGAACACCACTGGCCGGTAGGTCTGTTTCCCTAGTACCAGCAAGGGGAACGTAGAAAGGCTGCCGCTCTTCGGCCGATACCTGCAAAAGCAGGTTTAAAGCCTGAGCTAATGGTCACTTCATATGAACAAGTACTGCAGGGCTGTAAATGAAACCTGCCCTCAAAATGTCTTGAGGGAGATAATGGCCAAAATATTTCAAATGGTGACACATACTTTAAGAAAACACTTTGAAGAAATAAGCTCTAATCACAGCTGGAAAAATAAAAAGGACATGTCTTAAAGCTCAATTTCTACGCATTATGAGACACATGCAAATTCAACCACAAAGAGGTGTCAGCTCACACCACTCAGAATAACCATCAGCAAAAACTACAAAGAATAAATGCTGAAGGTGCTGGGAAGAAATACATACCCTCCACTTTAAGTGGGACGTAACCTGGAAAGAGCCACTAAGGAGAACAGAATAGAGGTGCCTTTAAAAGGTAAACATTGAGCTACCATATGATCCAGCAGACCTATTCCTGGACCTATAAACTAAGAAGACAGAATTGGAAGGAGACAGGCACGCAAATCGGCATTGCATAGTGTTACAATAGCCAAGATATGGAAGTAACCAAAAAGTCCACCGACAGATGGGTGGACAAAGAAGAACTTCTACCTGTACAGATGGAATATGAGCTAGTGAAAAAATGAATCAATGCCATTTGCAACACTATAGATGAGTCTAGAAGTAATCACGCAACTTGGAGTAAGTGAGAAAGTGAAAGACACATATCCTATCATATCACATATAGGGGTTACCTAAAAAATGATACAAAGATATTTCCACAGAGAAACACTATCATAGAATCAATAAAAAAACTTATGGTTCACCAAATAGTAAGGTGTGAGGATTGGATACATTACCATATTGAGGTTAACAGAGAGATACAAACACATGTGAAATATATAATCACCAAAGACCTACGCAATACCAAGAGAAGACTTCTCAACATTGTGTCATAACCTACATGGGAAAAGGATCCGAAGAAGAATATTTATATGTATATGTGTGAAAGAACCACATCTTGCACACCTAGAACAAACAAAACATTGTAATCAAGTTTGCTGTGATAAAAAATAAAAATTAAGTTAAAAATACCAACAAGAAGTAATGAGACATAAACTTAAAGGGCTTTTTCCTCGCACATTCCATTCTAATTTACAACCTAGAACACCACTTCCAGTAAGGCTCTGTTGCCCTAGTAAGCAGATTTGGTAAAGGAGAAATGCTGCCACCTTGTGACCAATTCCCGCAAGAGCAGCTTTTAACCCACAGCTAATGGTCACTTGCCATTCAAAATGACTCAAGGCTGTAAAGGACAACTGCCCTCAAAATTGTGCTGAGGTAGGGAATGGATAAAGAAAATTCAAAATAGGCAGAATTTTCAAGAAGTTACTATGAAGAGGCAAGTTTTACTCACTCTCTTTTTAAAGAAAGGAAAATGGATAAAAGCTCAACCTCAGGAAGTATTAGACTCATGCAATCTAATCTACAAAAAGTTTTCAACTCACACCAGTCGACTGACCATTGGAAAAAAGTCTACAAACAATAAATGCAGAAGAGGTTTTAGAGAACTGTGTACCCTCTAGCTGCTGGGGAGATGTAAAAGGGTTAAACGCTAATAATGAGAACAGAAAGGAGCTGCGTTTAAAAGGAAAAATTGAGGTACCATTCAATCCAGCAGGCGCACCAATGGGCCTCTCACCTGAGAAGACCAGAATGAAGAAGACCCGGGCTGCAAAAGCTGCACTTCAGCCTTATTCACAATAGACAAGACAGTGAAGCAACCAAAATGTCCATCAACAGATGAAAGGATAAAGAAGAAGTGGTCCATGTACACAATGAATACTAGCCATGGAAAACAATGAAACACTGCTCTTTCAGGCACCATAGATGATCTTGGAGATAATCACAGAACATGAGGTAAGTCGGAAAGCAAAAGTCCTATATCCTATGATATCACTTATAGGCGTTATCTAATAACTGACACAAATGAACATATTTCCACAGAGAAAGTCAATCACAGACTTATTAAAAAAAACTATGCTTATCTAAAAGGAAAGGTGGGGGGAATGGATAAATGAAGATTAGCGTTACCATATGTATACAAATACATATTATATACATATATCAAAAAGACAGACCATATAGCAAAGAAGGTTTACGGAACACTCTGTAATAATTTACACGGGAAGAGAATCTCTACATAAATAGGCATATAGGATATGTAGATGAACCAGAGTGTGTACACCTTGGACAAGCAACATTCTAACCATTATCCCAATTGAAAAAATTAAAACAACAAACTAGGTGTAATGAGACATAAACTTATGGGGGGTTTTCCTGGCACATTCCATTCAAATTTACAACCTAGGCAAACGACTTCCAGAACGGCTCTGCTGCCCTAGTACCCAGATTTGGGAATGGAGAAATGCTGCATCCTTGTGGCCGTTTCCCACAACAGCAGCTTTAAAGCAACTTCAAAAGGTCACTAAATATTCACCAATTGCAGTTCTGTAAATGACACCTGCCCTCCAAAAAATACTGAGGTCGAAAATCGACCAAAAAATTCTAGAGTGCAACCTTTCAAAAAGAATATTTGAAGAGGTATATCATACTAACACTTTTTTTCTTTTTTCTTTTAACAAAAAAGATAAAGCCGTGGAGAAATGATGAATTGTAGGAATTTTTACAGACATGTAAACCCAAATTACAAAAACCTGTCAGCTCACACCAGTCAGAATGGCCATCAACAAAAATGCTGCAAACAATAAATGCTGACATGATTGTGGAGAAATGCGTACCATCGATTCTAAGGGGGACGTGGTAAGAGCCACTAATGAAAGAAAAATTGAGGTGCCTTGAAAAGGTAAACGTTGAGCTACCATACCAGTCAATCAATCATACCCACTGCTGGGTCTATCACCTGAGAAAATGAAAATCAAAAATCACAGGCTGGCAATTCTGCACTCCAGCAATATTTACCATAGGCAACAATTGGAAGCAACGAAAATGTCCATCAACAGAGGAATGCACCAAGAAGAAGTGGTCCATGTACACAATGGAATATTAGCCATGGAAAACATTGAAGCACTGCTCTTTGAGGCACCATACATGAGCCTGGAGATAATCACAAAACATGTAGTAGGTCGGAAAGCAAAAGACCTATATCCTATATTATCACTTATGGCATTATCTAATAACTGACACAGATGAACATATTTCCAAAGAGAAAGACACTCACAGGCTTAGAAAACAAACTATGCTCATCTAAAAGGAAAGGAGGGGGGAAATTGAGAAATGAAGATTAGAGTTACTATACATATACAAATACATATTATATACATGTATCAAAAAGATTGAACATATAACAAGGGAGGTCGACGGAACACTGTAATATTTTACATGGGAAGAGGATCTGTACATTAATAGACATACATAATGTACAAATGAACCAGATTGTGTACACCTAGGACAAACAATATTCTAAAGTTTACCCAGATTAAAAAAATTTTGAAAACCAAGAAGAAGTAATGAGACAAAAACATATGGGGATTTCTCCTGGCAAATTCCATTCTAATTTACAACCTCGGACAATGACTTCCAGAAAGGCTCTGCTGCCCTAGTACCCAGATTGGGGAATGGAGAAATGCTACCTCCTTGTGGCCGTTTCCCAAAACAGCAGCTTTGAACCCACTGCAAAAGGTCACTATATTTTCGCCAACTTGCAGTTCTGTAAATGGCACCTGCCCTCCAGAAAATTTCTGGGGTCAAAAATCGACCAAAAACTTCAGTTGAGGGCAACCTTCGAAGAAGAGAATTTCGAGAGCTATATTGTACTCACGGTTTTTTCTTTTAAGAGAAAACAAAAAGGCATAGGAAAATGATGAATTTTAAAAATTTTAATGATATGCATACCCATATTACAAAAACCTATCAGCTCACAGCAGTCAGAATGGCCATTAGGAATAATGCTGCAAAAAATAAACGGTGAAGGGAGTGCGGAGAAATGTGTACCCTCGGTTGTAAGGGGGGGCATGTAAAGAGCCACTAATGAAAACACAATGTAGGTGCTTTGAAAAGGGAAACATTGAGCTACCAGTCAATCAATCACAATCACTTCTTGGCCTATCACCTGAGAAAATGAGAATCAAAAAGTGACAGGCTGGCAAACCTGTACGCCAGCAAGATTTACCATAGCCAGCACTTGGAAGCAATGAAAATGTCCATCAACCGAGGAATGCACCAAGAAGAAGTGGTCCACGTACACAATGGAATATTACTCTAATAATAAATATAAATTAAATTTAAAAACAAACAGAAGCAAGGAGACATCAACATTTGTGGGTTTATCCGGGCACATTGCACTCTAATTTATAACCGAAGAACACCACTGGCCGGTAGGTCTGTTTCCCTAGTACCAGCAAGGGGAACGTAGAAAGGCTGCCGCTCTTCGGCCGATACCTGCAAAAGCAGGTTTAAAGCCTGAGCTAATGGTCACTTCATATGAACAAGTACTGCAGGGCTGTAAATGAAACCTGCCCTCAAAATGTCTTGAGGGAGATAATGGCCAAAATATTTCAAATGGTGACACATACTTTAAGAAAACACTTTGAAGAAATAAGCTCTAATCACAGCTGGAAAAATAAAAAGGACATGTCTTAAAGCTCAATTTCTACGCATTATGAGACACATGCAAATTCAACCACAAAGAGGTGTCAGCTCACACCACTCAGAATAACCATCAGCAAAAACTACAAAGAATAAATGCTGAAGGTGCTGGGAAGAAATACATACCCTCCACTTTAAGTGGGACGTAACCTGGAAAGAGCCACTAAGGAGAACAGAATAGAGGTGCCTTTAAAAGGTAAACATTGAGCTACCATATGATCCAGCAGACCTATTCCTGGACCTATAAACTAAGAAGACAGAATTGGAAGGAGACAGGCACGCAAATCGGCATTGCATAGTGTTACAATAGCCAAGATATGGAAGTAACCAAAAAGTCCACCGACAGATGGGTGGACAAAGAAGAACTTCTACCTGTACAGATGGAATATGAGCTAGTGAAAAAATGAATCAATGCCATTTGCAACACTATAGATGAGTCTAGAAGTAATCACGCAACTTGGAGTAAGTGAGAAAGTGAAAGACACATATCCTATCATATCACATATAGGGGTTACCTAAAAAATGATACAAAGATATTTCCACAGAGAAACACTATCATAGAATCAATAAAAAAACTTATGGTTCACCAAATAGTAAGGTGTGAGGATTGGATACATTACCATATTGAGGTTAACAGAGAGATACAAACACATGTGAAATATATAATCACCAAAGACCTACGCAATACCAAGAGAAGACTTCTCAACATTGTGTCATAACCTACATGGGAAAAGGATCCGAAGAAGAATATTTATATGTATATGTGTGAAAGAACCACATCTTGCACACCTAGAACAAACAAAACATTGTAATCAAGTTTGCTGTGATAAAAAATAAAAATTAAGTTAAAAATACCAACAAGAAGTAATGAGACATAAACTTAAAGGGCTTTTTCCTCGCACATTCCATTCTAATTTACAACCTAGAACACCACTTCCAGTAAGGCTCTGTTGCCCTAGTAAGCAGATTTGGTAAAGGAGAAATGCTGCCACCTTGTGACCAATTCCCGCAAGAGCAGCTTTTAACCCACAGCTAATGGTCACTTGCCATTCAAAATGACTCAAGGCTGTAAAGGACAACTGCCCTCAAAATTGTGCTGAGGTAGGGAATGGATAAAGAAAATTCAAAATAGGCAGAATTTTCAAGAAGTTACTATGAAGAGGCAAGTTTTACTCACTCTCTTTTTAAAGAAAGGAAAATGGATAAAAGCTCAACCTCAGGAAGTATTAGACTCATGCAATCTAATCTACAAAAAGTTTTCAACTCACACCAGTCGACTGACCATTGGAAAAAAGTCTACAAACAATAAATGCAGAAGAGGTTTTAGAGAACTGTGTACCCTCTAGCTGCTGGGGAGATGTAAAAGGGTTAAACGCTAATAATGAGAACAGAAAGGAGCTGCGTTTAAAAGGAAAAATTGAGGTACCATTCAATCCAGCAGGCGCACCAATGGGCCTCTCACCTGAGAAGACCAGAATGAAGAAGACCCGGGCTGCAAAAGCTGCACTTCAGCCTTATTCACAATAGACAAGACAGTGAAGCAACCAAAATGTCCATCAACAGATGAAAGGATAAAGAAGAAGTGGTCCATGTACACAATGAATACTAGCCATGGAAAACAATGAAACACTGCTCTTTCAGGCACCATAGATGATCTTGGAGATAATCACAGAACATGAGGTAAGTCGGAAAGCAAAAGTCCTATATCCTATGATATCACTTATAGGCGTTATCTAATAACTGACACAAATGAACATATTTCCACAGAGAAAGTCAATCACAGACTTATTAAAAAAAACTATGCTTATCTAAAAGGAAAGGTGGGGGGAATGGATAAATGAAGATTAGCGTTACCATATGTATACAAATACATATTATATACATATATCAAAAAGACAGACCATATAGCAAAGAAGGTTTACGGAACACTCTGTAATAATTTACACGGGAAGAGAATCTCTACATAAATAGGCATATAGGATATGTAGATGAACCAGAGTGTGTACACCTTGGACAAGCAACATTCTAACCATTATCCCAATTGAAAAAATTAAAACAACAAACTAGGTGTAATGAGACATAAACTTATGGGGGGTTTTCCTGGCACATTCCATTCAAATTTACAACCTAGGCAAACGACTTCCAGAACGGCTCTGCTGCCCTAGTACCCAGATTTGGGAATGGAGAAATGCTGCATCCTTGTGGCCGTTTCCCACAACAGCAGCTTTAAAGCAACTTCAAAAGGTCACTAAATATTCACCAATTGCAGTTCTGTAAATGACACCTGCCCTCCAAAAAATACTGAGGTCGAAAATCGACCAAAAAATTCTAGAGTGCAACCTTTCAAAAAGAATATTTGAAGAGGTATATCATACTAACACTTTTTTTCTTTTTTCTTTTAACAAAAAAGATAAAGCCGTGGAGAAATGATGAATTGTAGGAATTTTTACAGACATGTAAACCCAAATTACAAAAACCTGTCAGCTCACACCAGTCAGAATGGCCATCAACAAAAATGCTGCAAACAATAAATGCTGACATGATTGTGGAGAAATGCGTACCATCGATTCTAAGGGGGACGTGGTAAGAGCCACTAATGAAAGAAAAATTGAGGTGCCTTGAAAAGGTAAACGTTGAGCTACCATACCAGTCAATCAATCATACCCACTGCTGGGTCTATCACCTGAGAAAATGAAAATCAAAAATCACAGGCTGGCAATTCTGCACTCCAGCAATATTTACCATAGGCAACAATTGGAAGCAACGAAAATGTCCATCAACAGAGGAATGCACCAAGAAGAAGTGGTCCATGTACACAATGGAATATTAGCCATGGAAAACATTGAAGCACTGCTCTTTGAGGCACCATACATGAGCCTGGAGATAATCACAAAACATGTAGTAGGTCGGAAAGCAAAAGACCTATATCCTATATTATCACTTATGGCATTATCTAATAACTGACACAGATGAACATATTTCCAAAGAGAAAGACACTCACAGGCTTAGAAAACAAACTATGCTCATCTAAAAGGAAAGGAGGGGGGAAATTGAGAAATGAAGATTAGAGTTACTATACATATACAAATACATATTATATACATGTATCAAAAAGATTGAACATATAACAAGGGAGGTCGACGGAACACTGTAATATTTTACATGGGAAGAGGATCTGTACATTAATAGACATACATAATGTACAAATGAACCAGATTGTGTACACCTAGGACAAACAATATTCTAAAGTTTACCCAGATTAAAAAAATTTTGAAAACCAAGAAGAAGTAATGAGACAAAAACATATGGGGATTTCTCCTGGCAAATTCCATTCTAATTTACAACCTCGGACAATGACTTCCAGAAAGGCTCTGCTGCCCTAGTACCCAGATTGGGGAATGGAGAAATGCTACCTCCTTGTGGCCGTTTCCCAAAACAGCAGCTTTGAACCCACTGCAAAAGGTCACTATATTTTCGCCAACTTGCAGTTCTGTAAATGGCACCTGCCCTCCAGAAAATTTCTGGGGTCAAAAATCGACCAAAAACTTCAGTTGAGGGCAACCTTCGAAGAAGAGAATTTCGAGAGCTATATTGTACTCACGGTTTTTTCTTTTAAGAGAAAACAAAAAGGCATAGGAAAATGATGAATTTTAAAAATTTTAATGATATGCATACCCATATTACAAAAACCTATCAGCTCACAGCAGTCAGAATGGCCATTAGGAATAATGCTGCAAAAAATAAACGGTGAAGGGAGTGCGGAGAAATGTGTACCCTCGGTTGTAAGGGGGGGCATGTAAAGAGCCACTAATGAAAACACAATGTAGGTGCTTTGAAAAGGGAAACATTGAGCTACCAGTCAATCAATCACAATCACTTCTTGGCCTATCACCTGAGAAAATGAGAATCAAAAAGTGACAGGCTGGCAAACCTGTACGCCAGCAAGATTTACCATAGCCAGCACTTGGAAGCAATGAAAATGTCCATCAACCGAGGAATGCACCAAGAAGAAGTGGTCCACGTACACAATGGAATATTACTCTAATAATAAATATAAATTAAATTTAAAAACAAACAAAAGCAAGGAGACATCAACATTTGTGGGTTTATCCGGGCACATTGCACTCTAATTTATAACCGAAGAACACCACTGGCCGGTAGGTCTGTTTCCCTAGTACCAGCAAGGGGAACGTAGAAAGGCTGCCGCTCTTCGGCCGATACCTGCAAAAGCAGGTTTAAAGCCTGAGCTAATGGTCACTTCATATGAACAAGTACTGCAGGGCTGTAAATGAAACCTGCCCTCAAAATGTCTTGAGGGAGATAATGGCCAAAATATTTCAAATGGTGACAGATACTTTAAGAAAACACTTTGAAGAAATAAGCTCTAATCACAGCTGGAAAAATAAAAAGGACATGTCTTAAAGCTCAATTTCTACGCATTATGAGACACATGCAAATTCAACCACAAAGAGGTGTCAGCTCACACCACTCAGAATAACCATCAGCAAAAACTACAAAGAATAAATGCTGAAGGTGCTGGGAAGAAATACATACCCTCCACTTTAAGTGGGACGTAACCTGGAAAGAGCCACTAAGGAGAACAGAATAGAGGTGCCTTTAAAAGGTAAACATTGAGCTACCATATGATCCAGCAGACCTATTCCTGGACCTATAAACTAAGAAGACAGAATTGGAAGGAGACAGGCACGCAAATCGGCATTGCATAGTGTTACAATAGCCAAGATATGGAAGTAACCAAAAAGTCCACCGACAGATGGGTGGACAAAGAAGAACTTCTACCTGTACAGATGGAATATGAGCTAGTGAAAAAATGAAACAATGCCATTTGCAGCACTATAGATGAGTCTAGAAGTAATCACGCAACTTGGAGTAAGTGAGAAAGCGAAAGACACATATCCTATCATATCACATATAGGGGTTACCTAAAAAATGATACAAAGATATTTCCACAGAGAAACACTATCATAGAATCAATAAAAAAACTTATGGTTCACCAAATAGTAAGGTGTGAGGATTGGATACATTACCATATTGAGGTTAACAGAGAGATACAAACACATGTGAAATATATAATCACCAAAGACCTACGCAATACCAAGAGAAGACTACTCAACATTGTGTCATAACCTACATGGGAAAAGGATCCGAAGAAGAATATTTATATGTATATGTGTGAAAGAACCACATCTTGCACACCTAGAACAAAGAAAACATTGTAATCAAGTTTGCTGTGATAAAAAATAAAAATTAAGTTAAAAATACCAACAAGAAGTAATGAGACATAAACTTAAAGGGCTTTTTCCTCGCACATTCCATTCTAATTTACAACCTAGAACACCACTTCCAGTAAGGCTCTGTTGCCCTAGTAACCAGATTTGGTAAAGGAGAAATGCTGCCGCCTTGTGGCCAATTCCCGCAAGAGCAGCTTTTAACCCACAGCTAATGGTCACTTGCCATTCGAAATGACTCAAGGCTGTAAAGGACACCTGCCCTCAAAATTGTGCTGAGGTAGGGAATGGATAAAGAAAATTCAAAACAGGCAGAATTTTCAAGAAGTTTCTATGAAGAGGCAAGTTTTACTCACTCTCTTTTTAAAGAAAGGAAAATGGATAAAAGCTCAACCTCAGGAAGTATTAGACTCATGCAATCTAATCTACAAAAAGTTTTCAACTCACACCAGTCGACTGACCATTGGAAAAAAGTCTACAAACAATAAATGCAGAAGAGGTTTTAGAGAACTGTGTACCCTCTAGCTGCTGGGGAGATGTAAAAGGGTTAAACGCTAATAATGAGAACAGAAAGGAGCTGCGTTTAAAAGGAAAAATTGAGGTACCATTCAATCCAGCAGGCGCACCAATGGGCCTCTCACCTGAGAAGACCAGAATGAAGAAGACCCGGGCTGCAAAAGCTGCACTTCAGCCTTATTCACAATAGACAAGACAGTGAAGCAACCAAAATGTCCATCAACAGATGAAAGGATAAAGAAGAAGTGGTCCATGTACACAGTGAATACTAGCCATGGAAAACAATGAAACACTGCTCTTTGAGGCACCAAAGATGATCTTGGAGATAATCACAGAACATGAGGTAAGTCGGAAAGCAAAAGTCCTATATCCTATGATATCACTTATAGGCGTTATCTAATAACTGACACAAATGAACATATTTCCACAGAGAAAGTCAATCACAGACTTATTAAAAAAAACTATGCTTATCTAAAAGGAAAGGTGGGGGGAATGGATAAATGAAGATTAGCATTACCATATGTATACAAATACATATTATATACATATATCAAAAAGACAGACCATATAGCAAAGAAGGTTTACGGAACACTCTGTAATAATTTACACGGTAAGAGAATCTCTATATAAATAGGCAGATAGGATATGTAGATGAACCAGAGTGTGTACACCTTGGACAAGCAACATTCTAACCATTACCCCAATTGAAAAAATTAAAACAACGAACTAGTTGTAATGAGACATAAACTTATGGGGGGTTTTCCTGGCACATTCCATTCAAATTTACAACCTAGGCAAACGACTTCCAGAACGGCTCTGCTGCCCTAGTACCCAGATTTGGGAATGGAGAAATGTTGCATCCTTGTGGCCGTTTCCCACAACAGCAGCTTTAAAGCAACTTCAAAAGGTCACTAAATATTCACCAATTGCAGTTCTGTAAATGACACCTGCCCTCCAAAAAATACTGAGGTCGAAAATCGACCAAAAAATTCTAGAGTGCAACCTTTCAAAAAGAATATTTGAAGAGGTATATCATACTAACACTTTTTTTCTTTTTTCTTCTAACAAAAAAGATAAAGCCGTGGAGAAATGATGAATTGTAGGAATTTTTACAGACATGTAAACCCAAATTACAAAAACCTGTCAGCTCACACCAGTCAGAATGGCCATCAACAAAAATGCTGCAAACAATAAATGCTGACATGATTGTGGAGAAATGCGTACCATCGATTCTAAGGGGGACGTGGTAAGAGCCACTAATGAAAGAAAAATTGAGGTGCCTTGAAAAGGTAAACGTTGAGCTACCATACCAGTCAATCAATCATACCCACTGCTGGGTCTATCACCTGAGAAAATGAAAATCAAAAATCACAGGCTGGCAATTCTTCACTCCAGCAATATTTACCATAGGCAACACTTGGAAGCAACGAAAATGTCCATCAACAGAGGAATGCACCAAGAAGAAGTGGTCCATGTACACAATGGAATATTAGCCATGGTAAACATTGAAGCACTGCTCTTTGAGGCACCATACATGAGCCTGGAGATAATCACAAAACATGTAGTAGGTCGGAAAGCAAAAGACCTATATCCTATATTATCACTTATGGCATTATCTAATAACTGACACAGATGAACATATTTCCAAAGAGAAAGACACTCACAGGCTTAGAAAACAAACTATGCTCATCTAAAAGGAAAGGAGGGCGGAAATTGAGAAATGAAGATTAGAGTTACTATACATATAGAAATACATATTATATACATGTATCAAAAAGACTGAACATATAACAAGGGAGGTCGACGGAACACTGTAATATTTTACATGGGAAGAGGATCTGTACATTAATAGACATACATAATGTACAAATGAACCAGATTGTGTACACCTAGGACAAACAATATTCTAAACTTTACCCAGATTAAAAAAACTTTGAAAACCAAGAAGAAGTAATGAGACAAAAACATATGGGGATTTCTCCTGGCAAATTCCATTCTAATTTACAACCTTGGACAATGACTTCCAGAAAGGCTCTGCTGCCCTAGTACCCAGATTGGGGAATGGAGAAATGCTACCTCCTTGTGGCCGTTTCCCACAACAGCAGCTTTGAACCCACTGCAAAAGGTCACTATATTTTCGCCAACTTGCAGTTCTGTAAATGGCACCTGCCCTCCAGAAAATTTCTGGGGTCAAAAATCGACCAAAAACTTCAGTTGAGGGCAACCTTCGAAGAAGAGAATTTCGAGAGCGATATTGTACTCACGGTTTTTTCTTTTAAGAGAAAACAAAAAGGCATAGGAAAATGATGAATTTAAAAAATTTTAATGATATGCATACCCATATTACAAAAACCTATCAGCTCACAGCAGTCAGAATGGCCATTAGGAATAATGCTGCAAAAAATAAACGGTGAAGGGAGTGCGGAGAAATGTGTACCCTCGGTTGTAAGGGGGGGCATGTAAAGAGACACTAATGAAAACACAATGTAGGTGCTTTGAAAAGGGAAACATTGAGGTACCAGTCAATCAATCACAATCACTTCTTGGCCTATCACCTGAGAAAATGAGATTCAAAAAGTGACAGGCTGGCAAACCTGTACGCCAGCAAGATTTACCATAGCCAGCACTTGGAAGCAATGAAAATGTCCATCAACCGAGGAATGCACCAAGAAGAAGTGGTCCACGTACACAATGGAATATTACTCTAATAATAAATATAAATTAAATTTAAAAACAAACAAAAGCAAGGAGACATCAACATTTGTGGGTTTATCCGGGCACATTGCACTCTAATTTATAACCGAAGAACACCACTGGCCGGTAGGTCTGTTTCCCTAGTACCAGCAAGGGGAACGTAGAAAGGCTGCCGCTCTTCGGCCGATACCTGCAAAAGCAGGTTTAAAGCCTGAGCTAATGGTCACTTCATATGAACAAGTAATGCAGGGCTGTAAATGAAACCTGCCCTCAAAATGTCTTGAGGGAGATAATGGCAAAAATATTCCAAATGGTGACACATACTTTAAGAAAACACTTTGAAGAAATAAGCTCTAATCACAGCTGGAAAAATCAAAAGGACATGTCTTAAAGATCAATTTCTACGCATTATGAGACACATGCAAATTTAACCACAAAGAGGTATCAGCTCACACCACTCAGAATAACCATCAGCAAAAACTACAAAGAATAAATGCTGAAGGTGCTGGGAAGAAATACATACCCTCCACTTTAAGTGGGACGTAACCTGGAAAGAGCCACTAAGGAGAACAGAATAGAGGTGCCTTTAAAAGGTAAACATTGAGCTACCATATGATCCAGCAGACCTATTCCTGGACCTATAAACTAAGAAGACAGAATTGGAAGGAGACAGGCACGCAAATCGGCATTGCATAGTGTTACAATAGCCAAGATATGGAAGTAACCAAAAAGTCCACCGACAGATGGGTGGACAAAGAAGAACTTCTACCTGTACAGATGGAATATGAGCTAGTGAAAAAATGAAACAATGCCATTTGCAGCACTATAGATGAGTCTAGAAGTAATCACGCAACTTGGAGTAAGTGAGAAAGCGAAAGACACATATCCTATCATATCACATATAGGGGTTACCTAAAAAATGATACAGACAAAGATATTTCCACAGAGAAACACTATCATAGAATCAATAAAAAAACTTATGGTTCACCAAATAGTAAGGTGTGAGGATTGGATACATTACCATATTGAGGTTAACAGAGAGATACAAACACATGTGAAATATATAATCACCAAAGACCTACGCAATACCAAGAGAAGACTTCTCAACATTGTGTCATAACCTACATGGGAAAAGGATCCGAAGAAGAATATTTATATGTATATGTGTGAAAGAACCACATCTTGCACACCTAGAACAAACAAAACATTGTAATCAAGTTTGCTGTGATAAAAAATAAAAATTAAGTTAAAAATACCAACAAGAAGTAATGAGACATAAACTTAAAGGGCTTTTTCCTCGCACATTCCATTCTAATTTACAACCTAGAACACCACTTCCAGCAAGGCTCTGTTGCCCTAGTAACCAGATTTGGTAAAGGAGAAATGCTGCCGCCTTGTGGCCAATTCCCGCAAGAGCAGCTTTTAACCCACAGCTAATGGTCACTTGCCATTCAAAATGACTCAAGTCTGTAAAGGACACCTGCCCTCAAAATTGTGCTGAGGTAGGGAATGGATAAAGAAAATTCAAAACAGGCAGAATTTTCAAGAAGTTACTATGAAGAGGCAAGTTTTACTCACTCTCTTTTTAAAGAAAGGAAAATGGATAAAAGCTCAACCTCAGGAAGTATTAGACTCATGCAATCGAATCTACAAAAGTTTTCAACTCACACCAGTCGACTGACCATTGGAAAAAAGTCTACAAACAATAAATGCAGAAGAGGTTTTAGAGAACTGTGTACCCTCTAGCTGCTGGTGAGATGTAAAAGGGTTAAACGCTAATAATGAGAACAGAAAGGAGCTGCGTTTAAAAGGAAAAATTGCGGTACCATTCAATCCAGCAGGCGCACCAATGGGCCTCTCACCTGAGAAGACCAGAATGAAGAAGACCCGGGCTGCAAAAGCTGCACTTCAGCCTTATTCACAATAGACAAGACAGTGAAGCAACCAAAATGTCCATCAACAGATGAAAGGATAAAGAAGAAGTGGTCCATGTACACAATGAATACTAGCCATGGAAAACAATGAAACACTGCTCTTTGAGGCACCATAGATGATCTTGGAGATAATCACAGAACATGAGGTAAGTCGGAAAGCAAAAGTCCTATATCCTATGATATCACTTATAGGCGTTATCTAATAACTGACACAAATGAACATATTTCCACAGAGAAAGTCAATCACAGACTTATTAAAAAAAACTATGCTTATCTAAAAGGAAAGGTGGGGGGAATGGATAAATGAAGATTAGCATTACCATATGTATACAAATACATATTATATACATATATCAAAAAGACAGACCATATAACAAAGAAGGTTTACGGAACACTCTGTAATAATTTACACGGGAAGAGAATCTCTACATAAATAGGCATATAGGATATGTAGATGAACCAGAGTGTGTACACCTTGGCCAAGCAACATTCTAACCATTACCCCAATTGAAAAAATTAAAACAACGAACTAGGTGTAATGAGACATAAACTTATGGGGGTTTTTCCTGGCACATTCCATTCAAATTTACAACCTAGGCAAACGACTTCCAGAACGGCTCTGCTGCCCTAGTACCCAGATTTGGGAATGGAGAAATGCTGCATCCTTGTGGCCGTTTCCCACAACAGCAGCTTTAAAGCAACTTCAAAAGGTCACTAAATATTCACCAATTGCAGTTCTGTAAATGACACCTGCCCTCCAAAAAATACTGAGGTCGAAAATCGACCAAAAAATTCTAGAGTGCAACCTTTCAAAAAGAATATTTGAAGAGGTATATCATACTAACACTTTTTTTCTTTTTTCTTTTAACAAAAAAGATAAAGCCGTGGAGAAATGATGAATTGTAGGAATTTTTACAGACATGTAAACCCAAATTACAAAAACCTGTCAGTTCACACCAGTCAGAATGGCCATCAACAAAAATGCTGCAAACAATAAATGCTGACATGATTGTGGAGAAATGCGTACCATCGATTCTAAGGGGGACGTGGTAAGAGCCACTAATGAAAGAAAAATTGAGGTGCCTTGAAAAGGTAAACATTGAGCTACCATACCAGTCAATCAATCATACCCACTGCTGGGTCTATCACCTGAGAAAATGAAAATCAAAAATCACAGGCTGGCAATCCTGCACTCCAGCAATATTTACCATAGGCAACACTTGCAAGCAACGAAAATGTCCATCAACAGAGGAATGCACCAAGAAGAAGTGGTCCATGTACACAATGGAATATTAGCCATGGAAAACATTGAAGCACTGCTCTTTGAGGCACCATACATGAGCCTGGAGATAATCACAAAACATGAAGTAGGTCGGAAAGCAAAAGACCTATATCCTATATTATCACTTATGGCATTATCTAATAACTGACACAGATGAACATATTTCCAAAGAGAAAGACACTCACAGGCTTAGAAAACAAACTATGCTCATCTAAAAGGAAAGGAGGGGGGAAATTGAGAAATGAAGATTAGTGTTACTATACATATATAAATACATATTATATACATGTATCAAAAAGACCGAACATATAACAAGGGAGGTCGAAGGAACAATGTAATATTTTACATGGGAAGAGGATCTGTACATTAATAGACATACATAATGTACAAATGAACCAGATTGTGTACACCTAGGACAAACAATATTCTAAACTTTACCCAGATTAAAAAAAATTTAAAAACCAAGAAGAAGTAATGAGACAAAAACATATGGGGATTTCTCCTGGCAAATTCCATTCTAATTTACAACCTTGGACAATGACTTCCAGAAAGGCTCTGCTGCCCTAGTACCCAGATTGGGGAATGGAGAAAGGCTACCTCCTTGTGGCCGTTTCCCACAACAGCAGCTTTGAACCCACTGCAAAAGGTCACTAAATTTTCGCCAACTTGCAGTTCTGTAAATGGCACCTGCCCTCCAGAAAATTTCTGGGGTCAAAAATCGACCAAAAACTTCAGTTGAGGGTAACCTTCGAAGAAGAGAATTTCAAGAGCTATATTGCACTCACGGTTTTTTCTTTTAAGAGAAAACAAAAAGGCATAGGAAAATGATGAATTTTAAAAATTTTAACGATATGCATACCCATATTACAAAAACCTATCAGCTCACAGCAGTCAGAATGGCCATTAGGAATAATGCTGCAAAAAATAAACGGTGAAGGGAGTGCGGAGAAATGTGAACCCTCGATTGTAAGGGGGGGCATGTAAAGAGCCACTAATGAAAACACAATGTAGGTGCTTTGAAAAGGGAAACATTGAGCTACCAGTCAATCAATCACAATCACTTCTTGGCCTATCACCTGAGAAAATGAGAATCAAAAAGTGACAGGCTGGCAAACGTGTACGCTAGCAAGATTTACCATAGCCAGCACTTGGAGGCAATGAAAATGTCCATCAACCGAGGAATGCACCAAGAAGAAGTGGTCCACGTACACAATGGAATATTACTCTAATAATAAATATAAATTAAATTTAAAAACAAACAAAAGCAAGGAGACATCAACATTTGTGGGTTTATCCGGGCACATTGCACTCTAATTTATAACCAAAGAACACCACTGGCCGGTAGGTCTGTTTCCCTAGTACGAGCAAGGGGAACGTAGAAAGGCTGCCGCTCTTCGGCCGATACCTGCAAAAGCAGGTTTAAAGCCTGAGCTAATGGTCACTTCATATGAACAAGTAATGCAGGGCTGTAAATGAAACCTGCCCTCAAAATGTCTTGAGGGAGATAATGGCAAAAATATTCCAAATGGTGACACATACTTTAAGAAAACACTTTGAAGAAATAAGCTCTAATCACAGCTGGAAAAATCAAAAGGACATGTCTTAAAGATCAATTTCTACGCATTATGAGACACATGCAAATTTAACCACAAAGAGGTATCAGCTCACACCACTCAGAATAACCATCAGCAAAAACTACAAAGAATAAATGCTGAAGGTGCTGGGAAGAAATACATACCCTCCACTTTAAGTGGGACGTAACCTGGAAAGAGCCACTAAGGAGAACAGAATAGAGGTGCCTTTAAAAGGTAAACATTGAGCTACCATATGATCCAGCAGACCTATTCCTGGACCTATAAACTAAGAAGACAGAATTGGAAGGAGACAGGCACGCAAATCGGCATTGCATAGTGTTACAATAGCCAAGATATGGAAGTAACCAAAAAGTCCACCGACAGATGGGTGGACAAAGAAGAACTTCTACCTGTACAGATGGAATATGAGCTAGTGAAAAAATGAAACAATGCCATTTGCAGCACTATAGATGAGTCTAGAAGTAATCACGCAACTTGGAGTAAGTGAGAAAGCGAAAGACACATATCCTATCATATCACATATAGGGGTTACCTAAAAAATGATACAGACAAAGATATTTCCACAGAGAAACACTATCATAGAATCAATAAAAAAACTTATGGTTCACCAAATAGTAAGGTGTGAGGATTGGATACATTACCATATTGAGGTTAACAGAGAGATACAAACACATGTGAAATATATAATCACCAAAGACCTACGCAATACCAAGAGAAGACTTCTCAACATTGTGTCATAACCTACATGGGAAAAGGATCCGAAGAAGAATATTTATATGTATATGTGTGAAAGAACCACATCTTGCACACCTAGAACAAACAAAACATTGTAATCAAGTTTGCTGTGATAAAAAATAAAAATTAAGTTAAAAATACCAACAAGAAGTAATGAGACATAAACTTAAAGGGCTTTTTCCTCGCACATTCCATTCTAATTTACAACCTAGAACACCACTTCCAGCAAGGCTCTGTTGCCCTAGTAACCAGATTTGGTAAAGGAGAAATGCTGCCGCCTTGTGGCCAATTCCCGCAAGAGCAGCTTTTAACCCACAGCTAATGGTCACTTGCCATTCAAAATGACTCAAGTCTGTAAAGGACACCTGCCCTCAAAATTGTGCTGAGGTAGGGAATGGATAAAGAAAATTCAAAACAGGCAGAATTTTCAAGAAGTTACTATGAAGAGGCAAGTTTTACTCACTCTCTTTTTAAAGAAAGGAAAATGGATAAAAGCTCAACCTCAGGAAGTATTAGACTCATGCAATCGAATCTACAAAAGTTTTCAACTCACACCAGTCGACTGACCATTGGAAAAAAGTCTACAAACAATAAATGCAGAAGAGGTTTTAGAGAACTGTGTACCCTCTAGCTGCTGGTGAGATGTAAAAGGGTTAAACGCTAATAATGAGAACAGAAAGGAGCTGCGTTTAAAAGGAAAAATTGCGGTACCATTCAATCCAGCAGGCGCACCAATGGGCCTCTCACCTGAGAAGACCAGAATGAAGAAGACCCGGGCTGCAAAAGCTGCACTTCAGCCTTATTCACAATAGACAAGACAGTGAAGCAACCAAAATGTCCATCAACAGATGAAAGGATAAAGAAGAAGTGGTCCATGTACACAATGAATACTAGCCATGGAAAACAATGAAACACTGCTCTTTGAGGCACCATAGATGATCTTGGAGATAATCACAGAACATGAGGTAAGTCGGAAAGCAAAAGTCCTATATCCTATGATATCACTTATAGGCGTTATCTAATAACTGACACAAATGAACATATTTCCACAGAGAAAGTCAATCACAGACTTATTAAAAAAAACTATGCTTATCTAAAAGGAAAGGTGGGGGGAATGGATAAATGAAGATTAGCATTACCATATGTATACAAATACATATTATATACATATATCAAAAAGACAGACCATATAACAAAGAAGGTTTACGGAACACTCTGTAATAATTTACACGGGAAGAGAATCTCTACATAAATAGGCATATAGGATATGTAGATGAACCAGAGTGTGTACACCTTGGCCAAGCAACATTCTAACCATTACCCCAATTGAAAAAATTAAAACAACGAACTAGGTGTAATGAGACATAAACTTATGGGGGTTTTTCCTGGCACATTCCATTCAAATTTACAACCTAGGCAAACGACTTCCAGAACGGCTCTGCTGCCCTAGTACCCAGATTTGGGAATGGAGAAATGCTGCATCCTTGTGGCCGTTTCCCACAACAGCAGCTTTAAAGCAACTTCAAAAGGTCACTAAATATTCACCAATTGCAGTTCTGTAAATGACACCTGCCCTCCAAAAAATACTGAGGTCGAAAATCGACCAAAAAATTCTAGAGTGCAACCTTTCAAAAAGAATATTTGAAGAGGTATATCATACTAACACTTTTTTTCTTTTTTCTTTTAACAAAAAAGATAAAGCCGTGGAGAAATGATGAATTGTAGGAATTTTTACAGACATGTAAACCCAAATTACAAAAACCTGTCAGTTCACACCAGTCAGAATGGCCATCAACAAAAATGCTGCAAACAATAAATGCTGACATGATTGTGGAGAAATGCGTACCATCGATTCTAAGGGGGACGTGGTAAGAGCCACTAATGAAAGAAAAATTGAGGTGCCTTGAAAAGGTAAACATTGAGCTACCATACCAGTCAATCAATCATACCCACTGCTGGGTCTATCACCTGAGAAAATGAAAATCAAAAATCACAGGCTGGCAATCCTGCACTCCAGCAATATTTACCATAGGCAACACTTGCAAGCAACGAAAATGTCCATCAACAGAGGAATGCACCAAGAAGAAGTGGTCCATGTACACAATGGAATATTAGCCATGGAAAACATTGAAGCACTGCTCTTTGAGGCACCATACATGAGCCTGGAGATAATCACAAAACATGAAGTAGGTCGGAAAGCAAAAGACCTATATCCTATATTATCACTTATGGCATTATCTAATAACTGACACAGATGAACATATTTCCAAAGAGAAAGACACTCACAGGCTTAGAAAACAAACTATGCTCATCTAAAAGGAAAGGAGGGGGGAAATTGAGAAATGAAGATTAGTGTTACTATACATATATAAATACATATTATATACATGTATCAAAAAGACCGAACATATAACAAGGGAGGTCGAAGGAACAATGTAATATTTTACATGGGAAGAGGATCTGTACATTAATAGACATACATAATGTACAAATGAACCAGATTGTGTACACCTAGGACAAACAATATTCTAAACTTTACCCAGATTAAAAAAAATTTAAAAACCAAGAAGAAGTAATGAGACAAAAACATATGGGGATTTCTCCTGGCAAATTCCATTCTAATTTACAACCTTGGACAATGACTTCCAGAAAGGCTCTGCTGCCCTAGTACCCAGATTGGGGAATGGAGAAAGGCTACCTCCTTGTGGCCGTTTCCCACAACAGCAGCTTTGAACCCACTGCAAAAGGTCACTAAATTTTCGCCAACTTGCAGTTCTGTAAATGGCACCTGCCCTCCAGAAAATTTCTGGGGTCAAAAATCGACCAAAAACTTCAGTTGAGGGTAACCTTCGAAGAAGAGAATTTCAAGAGCTATATTGCACTCACGGTTTTTTCTTTTAAGAGAAAACAAAAAGGCATAGGAAAATGATGAATTTTAAAAATTTTAACGATATGCATACCCATATTACAAAAACCTATCAGCTCACAGCAGTCAGAATGGCCATTAGGAATAATGCTGCAAAAAATAAACGGTGAAGGGAGTGCGGAGAAATGTGAACCCTCGATTGTAAGGGGGGGCATGTAAAGAGCCACTAATGAAAACACAATGTAGGTGCTTTGAAAAGGGAAACATTGAGCTACCAGTCAATCAATCACAATCACTTCTTGGCCTATCACCTGAGAAAATGAGAATCAAAAAGTGACAGGCTGGCAAACGTGTACGCTAGCAAGATTTACCATAGCCAGCACTTGGAGGCAATGAAAATGTCCATCAACCGAGGAATGCACCAAGAAGAAGTGGTCCACGTACACAATGGAATATTACTCTAATAATAAATATAAATTAAATTTAAAAACAAACAAAAGCAAGGAGACATCAACATTTGTGGGTTTATCCGGGCACATTGCACTCTAATTTATAACCAAAGAACACCACTGGCCGGTAGGTCTGTTTCCCTAGTACGAGCAAGGGGAACGTAGAAAGGCTGCCGCTCTTCGGCCGATACCTGCAAAAGCAGGTTTAAAGCCTGAGCTAATGGTCACTTCATATGAACAAGTAATGCAGGGCTGTAAATGAAACCTGCCCTCAAAATGTCTTGAGGGAGATAATGGCAAAAATATTCCAAATGGTGACACATACTTTAAGAAAACACTTTGAAGAAATAAGCTCTAATCACAGCTGGAAAAATCAAAAGGACATGTCTTAAAGCTCAATTTCTACGCATTATGAGACACATGCAAATTTAACCACAAAGAGGTATCAGCTCACACCACTCAGAATAACCATCAGCAAAAACTACAAAGAATAAATACTTAAGGTGCTGGGAAGAAATACATACCCTCCACTTTAAGTGGGACGTAACCTGGAAAGAGCCACTAAGGTGAACAGAATAGAGGTGCCTTTAAAAGGTAAACATTGAGCTACCATATGATCCAGCAGACCTATTCCTGGACCTATAAACTAAGAAGACAGAATTGGAAGGAGACAGGCACGCAAATCGGCATTGCATAGTGTTACAATAGCCAAGATATGGAAGTAACCAAAAAGTCCACCGACAGATGGGTGGACAAAGAAGAACTTCTACCTGTACAGATGGAATATGAGCTAGTGAAAAAATGAAACAATGCCATTTGCAGCACTATAGATGAGTCTAGAAGTAATCACGCAACTTGGAGTAAGTGAGAAAGCGAAAGACACATATCCTATCATATCACATATAGGGGTTACCTAAAAAATGATACAGACAAAGATATTTCCACAGAGAAACACTATCATAGAATCAATAAAAAAACTTATGGTTCACCAAATAGTAAGGTGTGAGGATTGGATACATTACCATATTGAGGTTAACAGAGAGATACAAACACATGTGAAATATATAATCACCAAAGACCTACGCAATACCAAGAGAAGACTTCTCAACATTGTGTCATAACCTACATGGGAAAAGGATCCGAAGAAGAATATTTATATGTATATGTGTGAAAGAACCACATCTTGCACACCTAGAACAAACAAAACATTGTAATCAAGTTTGCTGTGATAAAAAATAAAAATTAAGTTAAAAATACCAACAAGAAGTAATGAGACATAAACTTAAAGGGCTTTTTCCTCGCACATTCCATTCTAATTTACAACCTAGAACACCACTTCCAGCAAGGCTCTGTTGCCCTAGTAACCAGATTTGGTAAAGGAGAAATGCTGCCGCCTTGTGGCCAATTCCCGCAAGAGCAGCTTTTAACCCACAGCTAATGGTCACTTGCCATTCAAAATGACTCAAGTCTGTAAAGGACACCTGCCCTCAAAATTGTGCTGAGGTAGGGAATGGATAAAGAAAATTCAAAACAGGCAGAATTTTCAAGAAGTTACTATGAAGAGGCAAGTTTTACTCACTCTCTTTTTAAAGAAAGGAAAATGGATAAAAGCTCAACCTCAGGAAGTATTAGACTCATGCAATCGAATCTACAAAAGTTTTCAACTCACACCAGTCGACTGACCATTGGAAAAAAGTCTACAAACAATAAATGCAGAAGAGGTTTTAGAGAACTGTGTACCCTCTAGCTGCTGGTGAGATGTAAAAGGGTTAAACGCTAATAATGAGAACAGAAAGGAGCTGCGTTTAAAAGGAAAAATTGCGGTACCATTCAATCCAGCAGGCGCACCAATGGGCCTCTCACCTGAGAAGACCAGAATGAAGAAGACCCGGGCTGCAAAAGCTGCACTTCAGCCTTATTCAAAATAGACAAGACAGTGAAGCAACCAAAATGTCCATCAACAGATGAAAGGATAAAGAAGAAGTGGTCCATGTACACAATGAATACTAGCCATGGAAAACAATGAAACACTGCTCTTTGAGGCACCATAGATGATCTTGGAGATAATCACAGAACATGAGGTAAGTCGGAAAGCAAAAGTCCTATATCCTATGATATCACTTATAGGCGTTATCTAATAACTGACACAAATGAACATATTTCCACAGAGAAAGTCAATCACAGACTTATTAAAAAAAACTATGCTTATCTAAAAGGAAAGGTGGGGGGAATGGATAAATGAAGATTAGCATTACCATATGTATACAAATACATATTATATACATATATCAAAAAGACAGACCATATAACAAAGAAGGTTTACGGAACACTCTGTAATAATTTACACGGGAAGAGAATCTCTACATAAATAGGCATATAGGATATGTAGATGAACCAGAGTGTGTACACCTTGGCCAAGCAACATTCTAACCATTACCCCAATTGAAAAAATTAAAACAACGAACTAGGTGTAATGAGACATAAACTTATGGGGGTTTTTCCTGGCACATTCCATTCAAATTTACAACCTAGGCAAACGACTTCCAGAACGGCTCTGCTGCCCTAGTACCCAGATTTGGGAATGGAGAAATGCTGCATCCTTGTGGCCGTTTCCCACAACAGCAGCTTTAAAGCAACTTCAAAAGGTCACTAAATATTCACCAATTGCAGTTCTGTAAATGACACCTGCCCTCCAAAAAATACTGAGGTCGAAAATCGACCAAAAAATTCTAGAGTGCAACCTTTCAAAAAGAATATTTGAAGAGGTATATCATACTAACACTTTTTTTCTTTTTTCTTTTAACAAAAAAGATAAAGCCGTGGAGAAATGATGAATTGTAGGAATTTTTACAGACATGTAAACCCAAATTACAAAAACCTGTCAGTTCACACCAGTCAGAATGGCCATCAACAAAAATGCTGCAAACAATAAATGCTGACATGATTGTGGAGAAATGCGTACCATCGATTCTAAGGGGGACGTGGTAAGAGCCACTAATGAAAGAAAAATTGAGGTGCCTTGAAAAGGTAAACATTGAGCTACCATACCAGTCAATCAATCATACCCACTGCTGGGTCTATCACCTGAGAAAATGAAAATCAAAAATCACAGGCTGGCAATCCTGCACTCCAGCAATATTTACCATAGGCAACACTTGGAAGCAACGAAAATGTCCATCAACAGAGGAATGCACCAAGAAGAAGTGGTCCATGTACACAATGGAATATTAGCCATGGAAAACATTGAAGCACTGCTCTTTGAGGCACCATACATGAGCCTGGAGATAATCACAAAACATGAAGTAGGTCGGAAAGCAAAAGACCTATATCCTATATTATCACTTATGGCATTATCTAATAACTGACACAGATGAACATATTTCCAAAGAGAAAGACACTCACAGGCTTAGAAAACAAACTATGCTCATCTAAAAGGAAAGGAGGGGGGAAATTGAGAAATGAAGATTAGTGTTACTATACATATATAAATACATATTATATACATGTATCAAAAAGACCGAACATATAACAAGGGAGGTCGAAGGAACAATGTAATATTTTACATGGGAAGAGGATCTGTACATTAATAGACATACATAATGTACAAATGAACCAGATTGTGTACACCTAGGACAAACAATATTCTAAACTTTACCCAGATTAAAAAAAATTTAAAAACCAAGAAGAAGTAATGAGACAAAAACATATGGGGATTTCTCCTGGCAAATTCCATTCTAATTTACAACCTTGGACAATGACTTCCAGAAAGGCTCTGCTGCCCTAGTACCCAGATTGGGGAATGGAGAAAGGCTACCTCCTTGTGGCCGTTTCCCACAACAGCAGCTTTGAACCCACTGCAAAAGGTCACTAAATTTTCGCCAACTTGCAGTTCTGTAAATGGCACCTGCCCTCCAGAAAATTTCTGGGGTCAAAAATCGACCAAAAACTTCAGTTGAGGGTAACCTTCGAAGAAGAGAATTTCAAGAGCTATATTGCACTCACGGTTTTTTCTTTTAAGAGAAAACAAAAAGGCATAGGAAAATGATGAATTTTAAAAATTTTAACGATATGCATACCCATATTACAAAAACCTATCAGCTCACAGCAGTCAGAATGGCCATTAGGAATAATGCTGCAAAAAATAAACGGTGAAGGGAGTGCGGAGAAATGTGAACCCTCGATTGTAAGGGGGGGCATGTAAAGAGCCACTAATGAAAACACAATGTAGGTGCTTTGAAAAGGGAAACATTGAGCTACCAGTCAATCAATCACAATCACTTCTTGGCCTATCACCTGAGAAAATGAGAATCAAAAAGTGACAGGCTGGCAAACGTGTACGCTAGCAAGATTTACCATAGCCAGCACTTGGAGGCAATGAAAATGTCCATCAACCGAGGAATGCACCAAGAAGAAGTGGTCCACGTACACAATGGAATATTACTCTAATAATAAATATAAATTAAATTTAAAAACAAACAAAAGCAAGGAGACATCAACATTTGTGGGTTTATCCGGGCACATTGCACTCTAATTTATAACCAAAGAACACCACTGGCCGGTAGGTCTGTTTCCCTAGTACGAGCAAGGGGAACGTAGAAAGGCTGCCGCTCTTCGGCCGATACCTGCAAAAGCAGGTTTAAAGCCTGAGCTAATGGTCACTTCATATGAACAAGTAATGCAGGGCTGTAAATGAAACCTGCCCTCAAAATGTCTTGAGGGAGATAATGGCAAAAATATTCCAAATGGTGACACATACTTTAAGAAAACACTTTGAAGAAATAAGCTCTAATCACAGCTGGAAAAATCAAAAGGACATGTCTTAAAGCTCAATTTCTACGCATTATGAGACACATGCAAATTTAACCACAAAGAGGTATCAGCTCACACCACTCAGAATAACCATCAGCAAAAACTACAAAGAATAAATGCTGAAGGTGCTGGGAAGAAATACATACCCTCCACTTTAAGTGGGACGTAACCTGGAAAGAGCCACTAAGGTGAACAGAATAGAGGTGCCTTTAAAAGGTAAACATTGAGCTACCATATGATCCAGCAGACCTATTCCTGGACCTATAAACTAAGAAGACAGAATTGGAAGGAGACAGGCACGCAAATCGGCATTGCATAGTGTTACAATAGCCAAGATATGGAAGTAACCAAAAAGTCCACCGACAGATGGGTGGACAAAGAACAACTTCTACCTGTACAGATGGAATATGAGCTAGTGAAAAAATGAAACAATGCCATTTGCAGCACTATAGATGAGTCTAGAAGTAATCACGCAACTTGGAGTAAGTGAGAAAGCGAAAGACACATATCCTATCATATCACATATAGGGGTACCTAAAAAATGATACAGACAAAGATATTTCCACAGAGAAACACTATCATAGAATCAATAAAAAAACTTATGGTTCACCAAATAGTAAGGTGTGAGGATTGGATACATTACCATATTGAGGTTAACAGAGAGATACAAACACATGTGAAATATATAATCACCAAAGACCTACGCAATACCAAGAGAAGACTTCTCAACATTGTGTCATAACCTACATGGGAAAAGGATCCGAAGAAGAATATTTATATGTATATGTGTGAAAGAACCACATCTTGCACACCTAGAACAAACAAAACATTGTAATCAAGTTTGCTGTGATAAAAAATAAAAATTAAGTTAAAAATACCAACAAGAAGTAATGAGACATAAACTTAAAGGGCTTTTTCCTCGCACATTCCATTCTAATTTACAACCTAGAACACCACTTCCAGCAAGGCTCTGTTGCCCTAGTAACCAGATTTGGTAAAGGAGAAATGCTGCCGCCTTGTGGCCAATTCCCGCAAGAGCAGCTTTTAACCCACAGCTAATGGTCACTTGCCATTCAAAATGACTCAAGTCTGTAAAGGACACCTGCCCTCAAAATTGTGCTGAGGTAGGGAATGGATAAAGAAAATTCAAAACAGGCAGAATTTTCAAGAAGTTACTATGAAGAGGCAAGTTTTACTCACTCTCTTTTTAAAGAAAGGAAAATGGATAAAAGCTCAACCTCAGGAAGTATTAGACTCATGCAATCGAATCTACAAAAGTTTTCAACTCACACCAGTCGACTGACCATTGGAAAAAAGTCTACAAACAATAAATGCAGAAGAGGTTTTAGAGAACTGTGTACCCTCTAGCTGCTGGTGAGATGTAAAAGGGTTAAACGCTAATAATGAGAACAGAAAGGAGCTGCGTTTAAAAGGAAAAATTGCGGTACCATTCAATCCAGCAGGCGCACCAATGGGCCTCTCACCTGAGAAGACCAGAATGAAGAAGACCCGGGCTGCAAAAGCTGCACTTCAGCCTTATTCACAATAGACAAGACAGTGAAGCAACCAAAATGTCCATCAACAGATGAAAGGATAAAGAAGAAGTGGTCCATGTACACAATGAATACTAGCCATGGAAAACAATGAAACACTGCTCTTTGAGGCACCATAGATGATCTTGGAGATAATCACAGAACATGAGGTAAGTCGGAAAGCAAAAGTCCTATATCCTATGATATCACTTATAGGCGTTATCTAATAACTGACACAAATGAACATATTTCCACAGAGAAAGTCAATCACAGACTTATTAAAAAAAACTATGCTTATCTAAAAGGAAAGGTGGGGGGAATGGATAAATGAAGATTAGCATTACCATATGTATACAAATACATATTATATACATATATCAAAAAGACAGACCATATAACAAAGAAGGTTTACGGAACACTCTGTAATAATTTACACGGGAAGAGAATCTCTACATAAATAGGCATATAGGATATGTAGATGAACCAGAGTGTGTACACCTTGGCCAAGCAACATTCTAACCATTACCCCAATTGAAAAAATTAAAACAACGAACTAGGTGTAATGAGACATAAACTTATGGGGGTTTTTCCTGGCACATTCCATTCAAATTTACAACCTAGGCAAACGACTTCCAGAACGGCTCTGCTGCCCTAGTACCCAGATTTGGGAATGGAGAAATGCTGCATCCTTGTGGCCGTTTCCCACAACAGCAGCTTTAAAGCAACTTCAAAAGGTCACTAAATATTCACCAATTGCAGTTCTGTAAATGACACCTGCCCTCCAAAAAATACTGAGGTCGAAAATCGACCAAAAAATTCTAGAGTGCAACCTTTCAAAAAGAATATTTGAAGAGGTATATCATACTAACACTTTTTTTCTTTTTTCTTTTAACAAAAAAGATAAAGCCGTGGAGAAATGATGAATTGTAGGAATTTTTACAGACATGTAAACCCAAATTACAAAAACCTGTCAGTTCACACCAGTCAGAATGGCCATCAACAAAAATGCTGCAAACAATAAATGCTGACATGATTGTGGAGAAATGCGTACCATCGATTCTAAGGGGGACGTGGTAAGAGCCACTAATGAAAGAAAAATTGAGGTGCCTTGAAAAGGTAAACATTGAGCTACCATACCAGTCAATCAATCATACCCACTGCTGGGTCTATCACCTGAGAAAATGAAAATCAAAAATCACAGGCTGGCAATCCTGCACTCCAGCAATATTTACCATAGGCAACACTTGGAAGCAACGAAAATGTCCATCAACAGAGGAATGCACCAAGAAGAAGTGGTCCATGTACACAATGGAATATTAGCCATGGAAAACATTGAAGCACTGCTCTTTGAGGCACCATACATGAGCCTGGAGATAATCACAAAACATGAAGTAGGTCGGAAAGCAAAAGACCTATATCCTATATTATCACTTATGGCATTATCTAATAACTGACACAGATGAACATATTTCCAAAGAGAAAGACACTCACAGGCTTAGAAAACAAACTATGCTCATCTAAAAGGAAAGGAGGGGGGAAATTGAGAAATGAAGATTAGTGTTACTATACATATATAAATACATATTATATACATGTATCAAAAAGACCGAACATATAACAAGGGAGGTCGAAGGAACAATGTAATATTTTACATGGGAAGAGGATCTGTACATTAATAGACATACATAATGTACAAATGAACCAGATTGTGTACACCTAGGACAAACAATATTCTAAACTTTACCCAGATTAAAAAAAATTTAAAAACCAAGAAGAAGTAATGAGACAAAAACATATGGGGATTTCTCCTGGCAAATTCCATTCTAATTTACAACCTTGGACAATGACTTCCAGAAAGGCTCTGCTGCCCTAGTACCCAGATTGGGGAATGGAGAAAGGCTACCTCCTTGTGGCCGTTTCCCACAACAGCAGCTTTGAACCCACTGCAAAAGGTCACTAAATTTTCGCCAACTTGCAGTTCTGTAAATGGCACCTGCCCTCCAGAAAATTTCTGGGGTCAAAAATCGACCAAAAACTTCAGTTGAGGGTAACCTTCGAAGAAGAGAATTTCAAGAGCTATATTGTACTCACGGTTTTTTCTTTTAAGAGAAAACAAAAAGGCATAGGAAAATGATGAATTTTAAAAATTTTAACGATATGCATACCCATATTACAAAAACCTATCAGCTCACAGCAGTCAGAATGGCCATTAGGAATAATGCTGCAAAAAATAAACGGTGAAGGGAGTGCGGAGAAATGTGAACCCTCGATTGTAAGGGGGGGCATGTAAAGAGCCACTAATGAAAACACAATGTAGGTGCTTTGAAAAGGGAAACATTGAGCTACCAGTCAATCAATCACAATCACTTCTTGGCCTATCACCTGAGAAAATGAGAATCAAAAAGTGACAGGCTGGCAAACGTGTACGCTAGCAAGATTTACCATAGCCAGCACTTGGAGGCAATGAAAATGTCCATCAACCGAGGAATGCACCAAGAAGAAGTGGTCCACGTACACAATGGAATATTACTCTAATAATAAATATAAATTAAATTTAAAAACAAACAAAAGCAAGGAGACATCAACATTTGTGGGTTTATCCGGGCACATTGCACTCTAATTTATAACCAAAGAACACCACTGGCCGGTAGGTCTGTTTCCCTAGTACGAGCAAGGGGAACGTAGAAAGGCTGCCGCTCTTCGGCCGATACCTGCAAAAGCAGGTTTAAAGCCTGAGCTAATGGTCACTTCATATGAACAAGTAATGCAGGGCTGTAAATGAAACCTGCCCTCAAAATGTCTTGAGGGAGATAATGGCAAAAATATTCCAAATGGTGACACATACTTTAAGAAAACACTTTGAAGAAATAAGCTCTAATCACAGCTGGAAAAATCAAAAGGACATGTCTTAAAGCTCAATTTCTACGCATTATGAGACACATGCAAATTTAACCACAAAGAGGTATCAGCTCACACCACTCAGAATAACCATCAGCAAAAACTACAAAGAATAAATGCTGAAGGTGCTGGGAAGAAATACATACCCTCCACTTTAAGTGGGACGTAACCTGGAAAGAGCCACTAAGGTGAACAGAATAGAGGTGCCTTTAAAAGGTAAACATTGAGCTACCATATGATCCAGCAGACCTATTCCTGGACCTATAAACTAAGAAGACAGAATTGGAAGGAGACAGGCACGCAAATCGGCATTGCATAGTGTTACAATAGCCAAGATATGGAAGTAACCAAAAAGTCCACCGACAGATGGGTGGACAAAGAACAACTTCTACCTGTACAGATGGAATATGAGCTAGTGAAAAAATGAAACAATGCCATTTGCAGCACTATAGATGAGTCTAGAAGTAATCACGCAACTTGGAGTAAGTGAGAAAGCGAAAGACACATATCCTATCATATCACATATAGGGGTACCTAAAAAATGATACAGACAAAGATATTTCCACAGAGAAACACTATCATAGAATCAATAAAAAAACTTATGGTTCACCAAATAGTAAGGTGTGAGGATTGGATACATTACCATATTGAGGTTAACAGAGAGATACAAACACATGTGAAATATATAATCACCAAAGACCTACGCAATACCAAGAGAAGACTTCTCAACATTGTGTCATAACCTACATGGGAAAAGGATCCGAAGAAGAATATTTATATGTATATGTGTGAAAGAACCACATCTTGCACACCTAGAACAAACAAAACATTGTAATCAAGTTTGCTGTGATAAAAAATAAAAATTAAGTTAAAAATACCAACAAGAAGTAATGAGACATAAACTTAAAGGGCTTTTTCCTCGCACATTCCATTCTAATTTACAACCTAGAACACCACTTCCAGCAAGGCTCTGTTGCCCTAGTAACCAGATTTGGTAAAGGAGAAATGCTGCCGCCTTGTGGCCAATTCCCGCAAGAGCAGCTTTTAACCCACAGCTAATGGTCACTTGCCATTCAAAATGACTCAAGTCTGTAAAGGACACCTGCCCTCAAAATTGTGCTGAGGTAGGGAATGGATAAAGAAAATTCAAAACAGGCAGAATTTTCAAGAAGTTACTATGAAGAGGCAAGTTTTACTCACTCTCTTTTTAAAGAAAGGAAAATGGATAAAAGCTCAACCTCAGGAAGTATTAGACTCATGCAATCGAATCTACAAAAGTTTTCAACTCACACCAGTCGACTGACCATTGGAAAAAAGTCTACAAACAATAAATGCAGAAGAGGTTTTAGAGAACTGTGTACCCTCTAGCTGCTGGTGAGATGTAAAAGGGTTAAACGCTAATAATGAGAACAGAAAGGAGCTGCGTTTAAAAGGAAAAATTGCAGTACCATTCAATCCAGCAGGCGCACCAATGGGCCTCTCACCTGAGAAGACCAGAATGAAGAAGACCCGGGCTGCAAAAGCTGCACTTCAGCCTTATTCACAATAGACAAGACAGTGAAGCAACCAAAATGTCCATCAACAGATGAAAGGATAAAGAAGAAGTGGTCCATGTACACAATGAATACTAGCCATGGAAAACAATGAAACACTGCTCTTTGAGAAACCATAGATGATCTTGGAGATAATCACAGAACATGAAGTAAGTCGGAAAGCAAAAGTCCTATATCCTATGATATCACTTATAGGCGTTATCTAATAACTGACACAAATGAACATATTTCCACAGAGAAAGTCAATCACAGACTTATTAAAAAAAACTATGCTTATCTAAAAGGAAAGGTGGGGGGAATGGATAAATGAAGATTAGCATTACCATATGTATACAAATACATATTATATACATATATCAAAAAGACAGACCATATAACAAAGAAGGTTTACGGAACACTCTGTAATAATTTACACGGGAAGAGAATCTCTACATAAATAGGCATATAGGATATGTAGATGAACCAGAGTGTGTACACCTTGGCCAAGCAACATTCTAACCATTACCCCAATTGAAAAAATTAAAACAACGAACTAGGTGTAATGAGACATAAACTTATGGGGGTTTTTCCTGGCACATTCCATTCAAATTTACAACCTAGGCAAACGACTTCCAGAACGGCTCTGCTGCCCTAGTACCCAGATTTGGGAATGGAGAAATGCTGCATCCTTGTGGCCGTTTCCCACAACAGCAGCTTTAAAGCAACTTCAAAAGGTCACTAAATATTCACCAATTGCAGTTCTGTAAATGACACCTGCCCTCCAAAAAATACTGAGGTCGAAAATCGACCAAAAAATTCTAGAGTGCAACCTTTCAAAAAGAATATTTGAAGAGGTATATCATACTAACACTTTTTTTCTTTTTTCTTTTAACAAAAAAGATAAAGCCGTGGAGAAATGATGAATTGTAGGAATTTTTACAGACATGTAAACCCAAATTACAAAAACCTGTCAGCTCACACCAGTCAGAATGGCCATCAACAAAAATGCTGCAAACAATAAATGCTGACATGATTGTGGAGAAATGCGTACCATCGATTCTAAGGGGGACGTGGTAAGAGCCACTAATGAAAGAAAAATTGAGGTGCCTTGAAAAGGTAAACGTTGAGCTACCATACCAGTCAATCAATCATACCCACTGCTGGGTCTATCACCTGAGAAAATGAAAATCAAAAATCACAGGCTGGCAATCCTGCACTCCAGCAATATTTACCATAGGCAACACTTGGAAGCAACGAAAATGTCCATCAACAGAGGAATGCACCAAGAAGAAGTGGTCCATGTACACAGTGGAATATTAGCCATGGAAAACATTGAAGCACTGCTCTTTGAGGCACCATACATGAGCCTGGAGATAATCACAAAACATGAAGTAGGTCGGAAAGCAAAAGACCTATATCCTATATTATCACTTATGGCATTATCTAATAACTGACACAGATGAACATATTTCCAAAGAGAAAGACACTCACAGGCTTAGAAAACAAACTATGCTCATCTAAAAGGAAAGGAGGGGGGAAATTGAGAAATGAAGATTAGAGTTACTATACATATACAAATACATATTATATACATGTATCAAAAAGACTGAATATATAACAAGGGAGGTCGACGGAACACTGTAATATTTTACATGGGAAGAGGATCTGTACATTAATAGACATACATAATGTACAAATGAACCAGATTGTGTACACCTAGGACAAACAATATTCTAAACTTTACCCAGATTAAAAAAATTTTGAAAACAAAGAAGAAGTAATGAGACAAAAACATATGGGGATATCTCCTGGCAAATTCCATTCTAATTTACAACCTTGGACAATGACTTCCAGAAAGGCTCTGCTGCCCTAGTATCCAGATTGGGGAATGGCGAAATGCTACCTCCTTGTGGCCGTTTCCCACAACAGCAGCTTTGAACCCACTGCAAAAGGTCACTATATTTTCGCCAACTTGCAGTTCTGTAAACGGCACCTGCGCTCCAGAAAATTTCTGGGGTCAAAAATCGACCAAAAACTTCAGTTGAGGGCAACCTTCGAAGAAGAGAATTTCAAGAGCTATATTGTACTCACGGTTTTTTCTTTTAAGAGAAAACAAAAAGGCATAGGAAAATGATGAATTTAAAAAATTTTAACGATATGCATACCCATATTACAAAAACCTATCAGCTCACAGCAGTCAGAATGGCCATTAGGAATAATGCTGCAAAAAATAAACGGTGAAGGGAGTGCGGAGAAATGTGAACCCTCGATTGTAAGGGGGGGCATGTAAAGAGCCACTAATGAAAACACAATGTAGGTGCTTTGAAAAGGGAAACATTGAGCTACCAGTCAATCAATCACAATCACGTCTTGGCCTATCACCTGAGAAAATGAGAATCAAAAAGTGACAGGCTGGCAAACGTGTACGCTAGCAAGATTTACCATAGCCAGCACTTGGAAGCAATGAAAATGTCCATCAACCGAGGAATGCACCAAGAAGAAGTGGTCCACGTACTCAATGGAATATTACTCTAATAATAAATATAAATTAAATTTAAAAACAAACAAAAGCAAGGAGACATCAACATTTGTGGGTTTATCCGGGCACATTGCACTCTAATTTATAACCGAAGAACACCACTGGCCGGTAGGTCTGTTTCCCTAGTACCAGCAAGGGGAACGTAGAAAGGCTGCCGCTCTTCGGCCGATACCTGCAAAAGCAGGTTTAAAGCCTGAGCTAATGGTCACTTCATATGAACAAGTAATGCAGGGCTGTAAATGAAACCTGCCCTCAAAATGTCTTGAGGGAGATAATGGCAAAAATATTCCAAATGGTGACACATACTTTAAGAAAACACTTTGAAGAAATAAGCTCTAATCACAGCTGGAAAAACCAAAAGGACATGTCTTAAAGCTCAATTTCTACGCATTATGAGACACATGCAAATTTAACCACAAAGAGGTATCAGCTCACACCACTCAGAATAACCATCAGCAAAAACTACAAAGAATAAATGCTGAAGGTGCTGGGAAGAAATACATACCCTCCACTTTAAGTGGGACGTAACCTGGAAAGAGCCACTAAGGAGAACAGAATAGAGGTGCCTTTAAAAGGTAAACATTGAGCTACCATATGATCCAGCAGACCTATTCCTGGACCTATAAACTAAGAAGACAGAATTGGAAGGAGACAGGCACGCAAATCGGCATTGCATAGTGTTACAATAGCCAAGATATGGAAGTAACCAAAAAGTCCACCGACAGATGGGTGGACAAAGAAGAACTTCTACCTGTACAGATGGAATATGAGCTAGTGAAAAAATGAAACAATGCCATTTGCAGCACTATAGATGAGTCTAGATGTAATCACGCAACTTGGAGTAAGTGAGAAAGCGAAAGACACATATCCTATCATATCACATATAGGGGTTACCTAAAAAATGATACAGACAAAGATATTTCCACAGAGAAACACTATCATAGAATCAATAAAAAAACTTATGGTTCACCAAATAGTAAGGTGTGAGGATTGGATACATTACCATATTGAGGTTAACAGAGAGATACAAACACATGTGAAATATATAATCAACAAAGACCTACGCAATACCAAGAGAAGACTTCTCAACATTGTGTCATAACCTACATGGGAAAAGGATCCGAAGAAGAATATTTATATGTATATGTGTGAAAGAACCACATCTTGCACACCTAGAACAAACAAAACATTGTAATCAAGTTTGCTGTGATAAAAAATAAAAATTAAGTTAAAAATACCAACAAGAAGTAATGAGACATAAACTTAAAGGGCTTTTTCCTCGCACATTCCATTCTAATTTACAACCTAGAACACCACTTCCAGCAAGGCTCTGTTGCCCTAGTAACCAGATTTGGTAAAGGAGAAATGCTGCCGCCTTGTGGCCAATTCCCGCAAGAGCAGCTTTTAACCCACAGCTAATGGTCACTTGCCATTCAAAATGACTCAAGTCTGTAAAGGACACCTGCCCTCAAAATTGTGCTGAGGTAGGGAATGGATAAAGAAAATTCAAAACAGGCAGAATTTTCAAGAAGTTACTATGAAGAGGCAAGTTTTACTCACTCTCTTTTTAAAGAAAGGAAAATGGATAAAAGCTCAACCTCAGGAAGTATTAGACTCATGCAATCGAATCTACAAAAGTTTTCAACTCACACCAGTCGACTGACCATTGGAAAAAAGTCTACAAACAATAAATGCAGAAGAGGTTTTAGAGAACTGTGTACCCTCTAGCTGCTGGTGAGATGTAAAAGGGTTAAACGCTAATAATGAGAACAGAAAGGAGCTGCGTTTAAAAGGAAAAATTGCGGTACCATTCAATCCAGCAGGCGCACCAATGGGCCTCTCACCTGAGAAGACCAGAATGAAGAAGACCCGGGCTGCAAAAGCTGCACTTCAGCCTTATTCACAATAGACAAGACAGTGAAGCAACCAAAATGTCCATCAACAGATGAAAGGATAAAGAAGAAGTGGTCCATGTACACAATGAATACTAGCCATGGAAAACAATGAAACACTGCTCTTTGAGGCACCACAGATGATCTTGGAGATAATCACAGAACATGAGGTAAGTCGGAAAGCAAAAGTCCTATATCCTATGATATCACTTATAGGCGTTATCTAATAACTGACACAAATGAACATATTTCCACAGAGAAAGTCAATCACAGACTTATTAAAAAAAACTATGCTTATCTAAAAGGAAAGGTGGGGGGAATGGATAAATGAAGATTAGCATTACCATATGTATACAAATACATATTATATACATATATCAAAAAGACAGACCATATAACAAAGAAGGTTTACGGAACACTCTGTAATAATTTACACGGGAAGAGAATCTCTACATAAATAGGCATATAGGATATGTAGATGAACCAGAGTGTGTACACCTTGGCCAAGCAACATTCTAACCATTACCCCAATTGAAAAAATTAAAACAACGAACTAGGTGTAATGAGACATAAACTTATGGGGGTTTTTCCTGGCACATTCCATTCAAATTTACAACCTAGGCAAACGACTTCCAGAACGGCTCTGCTGCCCTAGTACCCAGATTTGGGAATGGAGAAATGCTGCATCCTTGTGGCCGTTTCCCACAACAGCAGCTTTAAAGCAACTTCAAAAGGTCACTAAATATTCACCAATTGCAGTTCTGTAAATGACACCTGCCCTCCAAAAAATACTGAGGTCGAAAATCGACCAAAAAATTCTAGAGTGCAACCTTTCAAAAAGAATATTTGAAGAGGTATATCATACTAACACTTTTTTTCTTTTTTCTTTTAACAAAAAAGATAAAGCCGTGGAGAAATGATGAATTGTAGGAATTTTTACAGACATGTAAACCCAAATTACAAAAACCTGTCAGCTCACACCAGTCAGAATGGCCATCAACAAAAATGCTGCAAACAATAAATGCTGACATGATTGTGGAGAAATGCGTACCATCGATTCTAAGGGGGACGTGGTAAGAGCCACTAATGAAAGAAAAATTGAGGTGCCTTGAAAAGGTAAACGTTGAGCTACCATACCAGTCAATCAATCATACCCACTGCTGGGTCTATCACCTGAGAAAATGAAAATCAAAAATCACAGGCTGGCAATCCTGCACTCCAGCAATATTTACCATAGGCAACACTTGGAAGCAACGAAAATGTCCATCAACAGAGGAATGCACCAAGAAGAAGTGGTCCATGTACACAATGGAATATTAGCCATGGAAAACATTGAAGCACTGCTCTTTGAGGCACCATACATGAGCCTGGAGATAATCACAAAACATGAAGTAGGTCGGAAAGCAAAAGACCTATATCCTATATTATCACTTATGGCATTATCTAATAACTGACACAGATGAACATATTTCCAAAGAGAAAGACACTCACAGGCTTAGAAAACAAACTATGCTCATCTAAAAGGAAAGGAGGGGGGAAATTGAGAAATGAAGATTAGAGTTACTATACATATACAAATACATATTATATACATGTATCAAAAAGACTGAATATATAACAAGGGAGGTCGACGGAACACTGTAATATTTTACATGGGAAGAGGATCTGTACATTAATAGACATACATAATGTACAAATGAACCAGATTGTGTACACCTAGGACAAACAATATTCTAAACTTTACCCAGATTAAAAAAATTTTGAAAACCAAGAAGAAGTAATGAGACAAAAACATATGGGGATTTCTCCTGGCAAATTCCATTCTAATTTACAACCTTGGACAATGACTTCCAGAAAGGCTCTGCTGCCCTAGTATCCAGATTGGGGAATGGAGAAATGCTACCTCCTTGTGGCCGTTTCCCACAACAGCAGCTTTGAACCCACTGCAAAAGGTCACTATATTTTCGCCAACTTGCAGTTCTGTAAATGGCACCTGCGCTCCAGAAAATTTCTGGGGTCAAAAATCGACCAAAAACTTCAGTTGAGGGCAACCTTCGAAGAAGAGAATTTCAAGAGCTATATTGTACTCACGGTTTTTTCTTTTAAGAGAAAACAAAAAGGCATAGGAAAATGATGAATTTAAAAAATTTTAATGATATGCATACCCATATTACAAAAACCTATCAGCTCACAGCAGTCAGAATGGCCATTAGGAATAATGCTGCAAAAAATAAACGGTGAAGGGAGTGCGGAGAAATGTGTACCCTCGATTGTAAGGGGGGGCATGTAAAGAGCCACTAATGAAAACACAATGTAGGTGCTTTGAAAAGGGAAACATTGAGCTACCAGTCAATCAATCACAATCACTTCTTGGCCTATCACCTGAGAAAATGAGAATCAAAAAGTGACAGGCTGGCAAACCTGTACGCCAGCAAGATTTACCATAGCCAGCACTTGGAAGCAATGAAAATGTCCATCAACCGAGGAATGCACCAAGAAGAAGTGGTCCACGTACACAATGGAATATTACTCTAATAATAAATATAAATTAAATTTAAAAACAAACAAAAGCAAGGAGACATCAACATTTGTGGGTTTATCCGGGCACATTGCACTCTAATTTATAACCGAAGAACACCACTGGCCGGTAGGTCTGTTTCCCTAGTACCAGCAAGGGGAACGTAGAAAGGCTGCCGCTCTTTGGCCGATACCTGCAAAAGCAGGTTTAAAGCCTGGCTAATGGTCACTTCATATGAACAAGTACTGCAGGGCTGTAAATGAAACCTGCCCTCAAAATGTCTTGAGGGAGATAATGGCCAAAATATTTCAAATGGTGACACATACTTTAAGAAAACACTTTGAAGAAATAAGCTCTAATCACAGCTGGAAAAATAAAAAGGACATGTCTTAAAGCTCAATTTCTACGCATTATGAGACACATGCAAATTCAACCACAAAGAGGTATCAGCTCACACCACTCAGAATAACCATCAGCAAAAACTACAAAGAATAAATGCTGAAGGTGCTGGGAAGAAATACATACCCTCCACTTTAAGTGGGACGTAACCTGGAAAGAGCCACTAAGGAGAACAGAATAGAGGTGCCTTTAAAAGTTAAACATTGAGCTACCATATGATCCAGCAGACCTATTCCTGGACCTATAAACTAAGAAGACAGAATTGGAAGGAGACAGGCACGCAAATCGGCATTGCATAGTGTTACAATAGCCAAGATATGGAAGTAACCAAAAAGTCCACCGACAGATGGGTGGACAAAGAAGAACTTCTACCTGTACAGATGGAATATGAGCTAGTGAAAAAATGAAACAATGCCATTTGCAGCACTATAGATGAGTCTAGAAGTAATCACGCAACTTGGAGTAAGTGAGAAAGCGAAAGACACATATCCTATCATATCACATATAGGGGTTACCTAAAAAATGATACAGACAAAGATATTTCCACAGAGAAACACTATCATAGAATCAATAAAAAAACTTATGGTTCACCAAATAGTAAGGTGTGAGGATTGGATACATTACCATATTGAGGTTAACAGAGAGATACAAACACATGTGAAATATATAATCACCAAAGACCTACGCAATACCAAGAGAAGACTTCTCAACATTGTGTCATAACCTACATGGGAAAAGGATCCGAAGAAGAATATTTATATGTATATGTGTGAAAGAACCACATCTTGCACACCTAGAACAAACAAAACATTGTAATCAAGTTTGCTGTGATAAAAAATAAAAATAAAGTTAAAAATACCAACAAGAAGTAATGAGACATAAACTTAAAGGGCTTTTTCCTCGCACATTCCATTCTAATTTACAACCTAGAACACCACTTCCAGCAATGCTCTGTTGCCCTAGTAACCAGATTTGGTAAAGGAGAAATGCTGCCGCCTTGTGGCCAATTCCCGCAAGAGCAGCTTTTAACCCACAGCTAATGGTCACTTGCCATTCAAAATGACTCAAGTCTGTAAAGGACACCTGCCCTCAAAATTGTGCTGAGGTAGGGAATGGATAAAGAAAATTCAAAACAGGCAGAATTTTCAAGAAGTTACTATGAAGAGGCAAGTTTTACTCACTCTCTTTTTAAAGAAAGGAAAATGGATAAAAGCTCAACCTCAGGAAGTATTAGACTCATGCAATCGAATCTACAAAAGTTTTCAACTCACACCAGTCGACTGACCATTGGAAAAAAGTCTACAAACAATAAATGCAGAAGAGGTTTTAGAGAACTGTGTACCCTCTAGCTGCTGGTGAGATGTAAAAGGGTTAAACGCTAATAATGAGAACAGAAAGGAGCTGCGTTTAAAAGGAAAAATTGCGGTACCATTCAATCCAGCAGGCGCACCAATGGGCCTCTCACCTGAGAAGACCAGAATGAAGAAGACCCGGGCTGCAAAAGCTGCACTTCAGCCTTATTCACAATACACAAGACAGTGAAGCAACCAAAATGTCCATCAACAGATGAAAGGATAAAGAAGAAGTGGTCCATGTACACAATGAATACTAGCCATGGAAAACAATGAAACACTGCTCTTTGAGGCACCATAGATGATCTTGGAGATAATCACAGAACATGAGGTAAGTCGGAAAGCAAAAGTCCTATATCCTATGATATCACTTATAGGCGTTATCTAATAACTGACACAAATGAACATATTTCCACAGAGAAAGTCAATCACAGACTTATTAAAAAAAACTATGCTTATCTAAAAGGAAAGGTGGGGGGAATGGATAAATGAAGATTAGCATTACCATATGTATACAAATACATATTATATACATATATCAAAAAGACAGACCATATAACAAAGAAGGTTTACGGAACACTCTGTAATAATTTACACGGGAAGAGAATCTCTACATAAATAGGCATATAGGATATGTAGATGAACCAGAGTGTGTACACCTTGACCAAGCAACATTCTAACCATTACCCCAATTGAAAAAATTAAAACAACGAACTAGGTGTAATGAGACATAAACTTATGGGGGTTTTTCCTGGCACATTCCATTCAAATTTACAACCTAGGCAAACGACTTCCAGAACGGCTCTGCTGCCCTAGTACCCAGATTTGGGAATGGAGAAATGCTGCATCCTTGTGGCCGTTTCCCACAACAGCAGCTTTAAAGCAACTTCAAAAGGTCACTAAATATTCACCAATTGCAGTTCTGTAAATGACACCTGCCCTCCAAAAAATACTGAGGTCGAAAATCGACCAAAAAATTCTAGAGTGCAACCTTTCAAAAAGAATATTTGAAGAGGTATATCATACTAACACTTTTTTTCTTTTTTCTTTTAACAAAAAAGATAAAGCCGTGGAGAAATGATGAATTGTAGGAATTTTTACAGACATGTAAACCCAAATTACAAAAACCTGTCAGCTCACACCAGTCAGAATGGCCATCAACAAAAATGCTGCAAACAATAAATGCTGACATGATTGTGGAGAAATGCGTACCATCGATTCTAAGGGGGACGTGGTAAGAGCCACTAATGAAAGAAAAATTGAGGTGCCTTGAAAAGGTAAACGTTGAGCTACCATACCAGTCAATCAATCATACCCACTGCTGGGTCTATCACCTGAGAAAATGAAAATCAAAAATCACAGGCTGGCAATCCTGCACTCCAGCAATATTTACCATAGGCAACACTTGGAAGCAACGAAAATGTCCATCAACAGAGGAATGCACCAAGAAGAAGTGGTCCATGTACACAATGGAATATTAGCCATGGAAAACATTGAAGCACTGCTCTTTGAGGCACCATACATGAGCCTGGAGATAATCACAAAACATGAAGTAGGTCGGAAAGCAAAAGACCTATATCCTATATTATCACTTATGGCATTATCTAATAACTGACACAGATGAACATATTTCCAAAGAGAAAGACACTCACAGGCTTAGAAAACAAACTATGCTCATCTAAAAGGAAAGGAGGGGGGAAATTGAGAAATGAAGATTAGAGTTACTATACATATACAAATACATATTATATACATGTATCAAAAAGACTGAATATATAACAAGGGAGGTCGACGGAACACTGTAATATTTTACATGGGAAGAGGATCTGTACATTAATAGACATACATAATGTACAAATGAACCAGATTGTGTACACCTAGGACAAACAATATTCTAAACTTTACCCAGATTAAAAAAATTTTGAAAACCAAGAAGAAGTAATGAGACAAAAACATATGGGGATTTCTCCTGGCAAATTCCATTCTAATTTACAACCTTGGACAATGACTTCCAGAAAGGCTCTGCTGCCCTAGTATCCAGATTGGGGAATGGAGAAATGCTACCTCCTTGTGGCCGTTTCCCACAACAGCAGCTTTGAACCCACTGCAAAAGGTCACTATATTTTCGCCAACTTGCAGTTCTGTAAATGGCACCTGCGCTCCAGAAAATTTCTGGGGTCAAAAATCGACCAAAAACTTCAGTTGAGGGCAACCTTCGAAGAAGAGAATTTCAAGAGCTATATTGTACTCACGGTTTTTTCTTTTAAGAGAAAACAAAAAGGCATAGGAAAATGATGAATTTAAAAAATTTTAATGATATGCATACCCATATTACAAAAACCTATCAGCTCACAGCAGTCAGAATGGCCATTAGGAATAATGCTGCAAAAAATAAACGGTGAAGGGAGTGCGGAGAAATGTGTACCCTCGATTGTAAGGGGGGGCATGTAAAGAGCCACTAATGAAAACACAATGTAGGTGCTTTGAAAAGGGAAACATTGAGCTACCAGTCAATCAATCACAATCACTTCTTGGCCTATCACCTGAGAAAATGAGAATCAAAAAGTGACAGGCTGGCAAACCTGTACGCCAGCAAGATTTACCATAGCCAGCACTTGGAAGCAATGAAAATGTCCATCAACCGAGGAATGCACCAAGAAGAAGTGGTCCATGTACACAATGGAATATAAGCCATGGAAAACAATGAAGCACTGCTCTTTGAAGCACCATAGTTGAGCCTGGAGATAATCACAAAACATGAGGTATGTCGGAAAGCAAAAGAACTATACCCTAAGATATCACTTATGGTGTTATCTAATAACTAACAGAAATGAACATATTTCCAAAGAGAAAGACACTCACGTGCTTAGAAATCAAACTCTGCTCATGTATAAGGAAAGGTGGGGGCAATGGATAAATGAATGTTAGTGTTACTATACATATATAAATACATAGTATATATATATATCAAAAAGCCAGACCATATATTAAGGAGGCTCTACGGAACACTCTGTAATATTTTACATGGGAAGAGGATCTGTACATGAATAGACGTATATAATGTATAAATGAACCAGACTCTGTACACTTAGGACAAAAAATATTCTAATCTTAACACCGATTTAAAAAATTTAAAAAAACAAGAAGTAATGAGACTTAAACATATGGGGCTATCTCCTGGCACATTCAATTCTAATTTACAACCTAGGATCACGACTTCCAGAAAGGCTCTTGCCCTAGTACCCAGATTTGGGAATGGAGAAATGCTACCTCATTGTAGCCATTTCCCACAACAGAAGCTTTAAACCCATTGCATAAGGTCACTAAGTATTCAGATAACCGCAGGCCTGTAAATGACACCTACCCTCCAAAACATTCCTTGGGTTGAAAATTGACCAAAAAATTCAAATGAGGGCAACGTTCCAAGAAGACACTTTCAAGAGGTATATTGTACTCACACTTTTTTCTTTTTTTTTTTAAACAGAAAATAAAAGGTGTGGAAAACTGATGAATTTAAAAATTTTAATGACATGAATACCAATATTACAAAAACCTATCAGCTCACAGCAGTCAGAATGGCCATTAGGAAAAATGCTGCAAAAAATAAATGCTGAAGGGAATGTGGAGAAATGCGTACCCTCGGTTGTAAGGGGGGGGCATGTAAAGAGCCACTAATGAAAACACAATGTAGGTGCTTTGAAAAGGGAAACATTGAGATACCAGTCAATCAGTCACAACCACTGCTGGGCCAATCACCTAAGAAAATGAAAATCATAAATTTACAGGCTGGCAATCCCGCACTCCAGCACTATTTATCATAGCCAACACTTGGAAGCAACAAAAATGTCCATCAACCGAGGAATGCACCAAGACGAAGTGGTCCATGTACACAGTGGAATATTACTCCAATAATAAGTATAAATTAAATCCAAAAAACAAAACAAAATAAGGAGACATCAGCATTTGTGGCTTCATCCCGGCACATTGCACTCTAATTTATAACCGAGGGTCACCAGTGGCCGGAAGGTGTGTTTCCCTAGTTACCAGAGTGTGGAACATAGAAAGGCTGCCGCCTTCTGGCCGTTACCTGCAAAAGCAGCTTTAAAGCCTGTGCTAATGGTCACTTCATATGAACAAGTACTGCAGGGCTGTAAATGAAACCTGCCCTCAAAATGTCTTGAGGGAGGTAATGGCCAAAAAATTTCAAAATGTGACACATACTTTAAGTAAACACTTTGAAGAACTAAGCTGTAATCACAGTTTGATAAATAAAAATGACATGCTTTAAAGCTCAATTTCAACAGATTATGGGACACATGCAAGTTCAACCACAAAGAGGTCTCAGCTCGTACCTGTCAGAATAACCATCAGCAATAAAACTACAAACAATAAATACTGAAGGTGTTTTGGAAAAATGCATACCCTCAACTTTAATTTGGACATAACCTGGAAACAGCCACTAATGAGAACTGAATGGTGGTGCCTTTAAAACGTACACACTGAGCTACCATATGATACAGCAAGCCCACTCCTTGGCCTATAACATAGGAAGATAGATCTGGAAAGACACAGGCAAGCAAATGTGCATTGCAGCAGTATTACAGTAGCCAAGACATAGATGCAACCAAAAAGTCCATCAAGAGTTGCGTGGCCAAAGAAGAACTGGTTCATGTACAGATGGAATATTAGCCAGGGAAAAAAATGAAACAATGCCATTTGCAGCACCATGTATGATTCTTGAGTTAATCAGGCAAATTGTACTAAGTCAGAAAACAAAAGACACATATCCTATAATATCACTTATAGGTCTTAGCTAAAAATTGATACCAATGAAGATATTTCCACAGAGAAATGCAATCACAGATTCATTAAAGAAACTTATGTTTCACCAAATGGAAAGGTGTGAGGATTGGATACATTAGGATATTGGGGTTAACATAGATATAGAAACATATGTGAAACATGTAATTACCAAAGACCTACGTAATACCAAGAGAAGATTACTCAACATTGTGTCATAACCTACATGGGAAAATGATCCAAAGAAGAATAGATATATGTATATGTTTAAAAGAACCACATCTTGCACACCTAGAAGAAACAAAACATTTTAATCAAATTTGCTCTGATAAAAAATAAAAATTAAATTAAAAAAAGAACAAGAAGTAATGAGATATAAACTTAAGGGGCTTTTTGCTGGCACATTGCATTCTACTTTACAACCAGAACATGACTTCCATTAAGGCTCTGTCATCACTAATAAAGCAGCTTTATAAGCAATGTTGAAGATAGCTTAAAAGAAGTCTCACTAATTATTGATAGTAGCAAGAAAACAAAGTAAAGTAAAAATCTCACTGCAAAAAGTATACATAGAGTGAGGATAGTAGATCAAACACTTATTACATTTCTGTAAAGAATAAAAGACAACAATAGTATGTTTTTTTTTAAAAAAGAAAGGGCCCAAATAAATCTGAAATGAAAGAGATGATGTTACAACAGACACCACAGAAATACAAAGTATCCTAAGATACACACAGGGTAACTCAGGGCTCAGACTGGACAGAGCCCACTCTCCAGTCCCCTTTACATGATTTACAGGAGCCTCAGGAACTGAGGAGGGGGTCCCTGAGGAGAGGCTCAAGATAGAATATGGTAGGCATTAACATGGCTCCATTCATCTTAAACATGCCTGAACTACATTCACACGAGATGATTTTGTCCTGTATGTACATCGGCACCTCTAGTTGGAACTGCAGATCTTTGGCTTCGTCACCTCTACTGAGAGCATTAGCTTCACCTGCTGTGGACCGTCTCCTATAGGATTTCTAGAACCACAAAACATCGAAGCTTCACATGACCCAGAGTCTGTGCGACTCCATGCAGAGTCTCAGAGTCTCAACTCCACTCAGATACTCCACTCTTGGAGGGCACACACAAAGTAGTGTGCACATCAGGGCCCAGGGGAAGGAACAGTGACCCCGTAGGAGAATGACCAGAACTACCTGATAGTTTTAGAGGGTCTCCTACAGAGGCAGGTGGTGGCTGTGGCTGTGGCTCACCGTGAGGACAATGACACTGGTAGCAGAAGTTCTGGGAAATACTCCTTGGTGTGAGCCCTCCCAGAGTCCGCCATTAGCCCCACCAAGAGCAAGGTAGGCTCCAGTGCTGGGTTGCCTCAGGCCAAACAACCAACAGGGAGGGAACCCAGCCCCATGGATCAGCAGACAAGCGGATTAAACTTTTTATTAAAGTTTTATTTAATCTGCAGACAAGCGGATTAAAGCTCTGCCCACCAAAGCAACACCCAGATCTACCCACCACCAGTCCCTCCCATCAGGAAGCTTGCACAATCCTCTAAGACAGACTCATCCACTGGAGAGCAGACAGCAGAAGGAAGAAGAACTACAATTCTGAAGCCTGTGGAAGGAAAACGACATTCACAGAAAGATAGACAAAATGAAAAGGCAGAGGACTTTATACCAGATCAAGGAACAAGATAAAACCCCAGAAAAAAAACGAAATGAGGTGGAGATAGGGAACCTTCCAGAAAAAGAATCAGAATAAAGATAGTGAAGATGATCCTAGACCTTGGCAAAAGAATGGAGGCAAAAACAAAAAGAATAAAATATCTAGGAATAAACCTACCTAAGGAGACAAAAGACCCGTATGCAGAAAATTACAGGACACTGATGAAAGAAATTAAAGATGATACAAATAGATGGAGAGAGATACCATGTTCTTGGATTGGAAGAATCAACATTGTGAAAATGACTCTACTACCCAAAGCAATCTACAGATTCAATGCAATCCCTATCAAATTACCACTGGCATTTTTCACAGACCTAGAACAAAAAATTTCACAATTTGTATTTAGACACAAAAGACCCCGAATAGCCAAAGCAATCTTGAGAATGAAAAATGGAGCTGGAGGAATCAGGCTCCCTGACTTCAGACTATATTACAAAGCTACAGTATTCAAGACAGTTTGGTACTGGCACAAAAACAGAAATATAGATCCATGGAACAGGATAGAAAGCCCAGAGATAAACCCACGCACATATGGTCACCTTATCTTTGATAAAGCAGGCAAGCATATACAGTGGAGAAAAGACAGCCTCTTCAATAAGTGGTGCTGGGAAAATTGGACAGGTACATGTAAAAGTATGAAATTAGAACACTCCCTGACACCATACACAAAAATAAACTCAAAATGGATTAAAGACCTAAGTGTAAAGCCAGACACTATCAAACTCTTAGAGGAAAACATAGGCAGAACACTCTATGACATACATCACAGCAAGATCCTTTTTGACCCAGCTCCTAGAGAAATGGAAATAAAAACACAAATAAACAAATGGGACCTAATGAAACTTAAAAGCTTTTGCACAGCAAAGGAAACCATAAACAAGACCAAAAGACAACCCTCAGAATGGGAGAAAATATTTGCAAATGAAGCAAATGACAAAGGATTAATCTCCAAGATTTACAAGCAGCTCATGCAGCTCAATAAGAAAAAAACAAACAATCCAATCCAAAAATGGGCAGAAGACCTAAATAGACATTTCTCCAAAGAAGATATACAGATGGCCAACAGACACATGAAAGAATGCTCAACATCATTAATCATTAGAGAAATGCAAATCAAAATTACAATGAGGTATCATCTCACACCGGTCAGAATGGCCACCATCAAAAATTCTAGAAACAATAAATGCTGGAGAGGGTGTGGAGAAAAGGGAACACTCTTGCACTGTTGGTGGGAATGTAAATTGATACAGCCACTATGGAGAATAGTATGGAGGTTCCTTAAAAAACTAAAAATAGAACTACCATACGACCCAGCAATCCCACTACTGGGCATATACCCTGAGAAAACCATAATTCAAAAAGAGTCATGTACCAAAATGTTCATTGCAGCTCTATTTACAATAGCCAGGACATGGAAGCAACCTAAGTGTCCATCATCGGATGAATGGATAAAGAAGATGTGGCACATATATACAATGGAATATTACTCAGCCATAAAAAGAAATGAAATGGAGGTATTTGTAATGAAGTGGATGGAGTTAGAGTCTGTTATACAGAATGAAGTAAGTCAGAAAGAGAAAAACAAATACAGTATGCTAACACATATATATGGAATATAAGGAAAAAAAAAAGGTCATGAAGAACCTAGTGGCAAGATGGGAATAAAGACATAGACCTACTAAAGAATGGACTTGAGGATATGGGGAGGGGGAGGGGTGAGATGTGACAGGGTGACAGAGTGTCATGGACATATATACACTACCAAATGTTAAATAGATGGCTAGTGGGAAGCAGCTGCATAGCACAGGGAGATCACCTCGGTGCTTTGTGACCGCCTGGGGGGGTGGGATGGGGAGGGTGGGAGGGAGGGAGATGCGGGAGGGAGGAGATATGGGAACGTGTGTATATGTGTAGCTGATTCACTTTGTTATAAAGCAGAAACTAACACACCATTGTGAAGCAATTATACTTCAATAAAGATGTTTTAAAAAAAAACGTAAAAAAAAATTAAAAAAAAAAGAATGGAGGCAAAGATCGAGAAGATGCAAGAAATGCTTAACAAAGACCTAGAAGAATTAAGGAACAAACACCTAGAAGAATTAAAGAACAAACAAACAGAGGTGAATAATATAATACCTGAAATGAAAAATACACTAGAAGGAATCAGTAGCAGAATAACTGTGGCAGAAGAACGGATAAATGACCTGGAAGACAGAAAGGTGGAAATCACTGCCATGGAACAGAATAAAGAAAAAGAATGAAAATAAATGAAGACACCCTAAGAGTCCTCTGGGACAACATTAACTGCAACAACATTCACAATATAGGGGTCTCAGAAGGAGAAGAGAGAGAGAAAGGTCGCAAGAATATATTTGAGGAGATTATAGTCAAAAACTTCCCTAGCATGGGAAAAGAAATAGCCACCCATGTCCAGGAAGCACAGAGAGTCCCAGGCAGGATAAATCAAAGGAGAAAAATGCCAAGACACATAGTAACCAAATTGACAAAAATTAAAGACAAAGAAAAATTATTGAAAGCAACAAGGGAAAAATGATAAATAACATACAAGGGAACTCCCATAACAGCTGATTTCTCAGCAGAAAATCTACAAGCCAGAAGGGAGTGGCATGATACATTTAAAGTGATGAAAGGGAAGAACCGACAACCAAGAGTACTCCACCCAGCAAGGATCTCTTTCAGATTTCACAGAGAAATCAAAAGTCCTACAGACAAGCAAAAGCTAAGAGAATTCAGCACCATGAAACCAGCTCTACACCAAATGCTAAAGGAACTTCTCTAAGTGGGAAACACAAGAGAAGAAAAGGACCCAACAAGACAAACCCGTAACAATTAAGAAAATAGTAATATACATATCAATAATTACCTTAAACATGAATGGACTAAATGTTCCAACCAAAAGATACAGCCTCTCTGAATGGATACAAAAACAAGACCTATATATATGCTGTCTACAAGAGACCCATTTCAGACCTAGGGACACATACAGACTGAAAGTGAGGCGATGGAAAAATATATTCTATGCAAATGAAAATCAAAAGAAAGCTGGAGTAGCAATACTCATATCAGATAAAATAGACTTTAAAAAAAAGAATGTTACAAGAGACAAGGAAAGATACTGCATAACGGTCAAGGGATCAATCCAAGAAGAAGATATAACAATTATAAATATATATGTACCCAACATAGGAGCACCTCAATATATAAGGCAACTGCTAACATCTATAAAAGAGGAAATCGACAATAACACAATAATAGTGGGGGACTTTAACAGCTCACTTACACCAGTGGAGATCATCCAGAAAGAAAATTACTAAGGAAACACAAGCTTTAAATGACACAATAGACCAGATAGAGTTAACTGATATTTATAGGACATTCCATCCAAAAAGAGCAGATTACACGTTCTTCTCAACTGCACACGGAACATTCTCCAGGATAGATCACATCTCGGGTCACAGAAAAGCCTCAGTAAATTAAAGAAAACTGAAATCATATCAAGCAGCTGTTCCGACCACAATGCTATGAGATTAGAAATCAATTACAGGGGAAAATCCGTAAAAAACAAAAAACATGGAGGCTAAACAATACGTTACTAAATAACCAAGAGATCACTGAAGAAATAAAAGAGGAAATCAAAAACTACCTAGAGACAAATGACAACAAAAACACGATGATCCAAAACCTATGGGATGCGGCAAAAGCAGTTCAAGAGGGAAGTTTAGAGCAATACAAGCCTACCTCAAGAAACAAGAAGAATCTCAAATAAACAATCTAACCTTACACCTAGAGGAACTAGAGAAAGAAGAACAAAACCCAAAGTTAGTAGAAGGAAAGGAATCATAAAGATCAGAGCAGAAATAAATGGAATAGAAACAAAGAAAATGAAAGCAAAGATCAATAAAACTAAAAGCTGGTTCTTTGAGAAGATAAACAAAAATGATAAGCCTTTAGCCAGACCCAAGAAAAAGAGGGAGAGGACTCAAATCAACAAAATTAGAAGTGAAAAAGGAGAAGTTACAACAGACACCACAGGAATACAAAGCATCCTAAGAGACTACTACAAGCAACTCTATGCCAATAAAATGGACAACCTGGAAGAAATGGACAAATTCTTAGAAAGGGATAACTTTCCAAGACTGAATCAGGAAGAAATAGAGAATATGAACAAACCTATCACAAGCAATGAAATTGAAACTGTGATTAAAAATCTTCCAAAAAACAAAAGTCCAGAACCAGATGGTATCACAGGTGAATTCTATCAAATATTTAGAGAAGAGCTAGCACCCAACCTTCTCAAATTCTTCAAAACAATTGCAGGGGAAGGAACACTCCCAAACTCATTCTATGAGACCACCATCACCCTGATACCAAAACCAGACAAAGATACTACAAGGAAAGTAAATTATAGACCAATATCACTGATGAATATAGATGTAAAAATCCTCAACAAAATACTAGCAAACAGAATCGAACAACACGTTAGAAGGATCATACACCATGATCAAGTGGGGTTTATCCCAGGGATGCAAGGATTCTTCAATATACACAAAT